>NW_010972764.1:6690576-6909023 GCF_000737465.1 Haliaeetus leucocephalus | reverse complement strand
TCCCCCCCCCCCCCCCCCCCCCCAAAAAAATACTTACTTCCAAAGTATGTAAGTACATATTTAATTCCACGTATGTAAAGTACTTGAACGAACTGACAATAAAACCACTTCCCAGGGCAACAATTTACACAACAGTCTTAGCTTTATTATACTAGTACCTTCATATATATCAACTGCAATGAGTCGAATACTTTTTGGAAAAAATCGTTGCCGGACGTTAACTACTAGTTGACCACCAGGAGACACTGTTGCTCCATAGAGATGAAAGATGAGGCTGTGGCAATAAATTATCGGAGGTAATACACGTAACAGTCACTGTTACCTTCCAGGTCATGCTCCACTATGCATAAAACTTATATTGACCTGGATGAAGTTTGGATTTTTTTTTCTGGGCATGGAGCAAATGCATGATCTGACACTTTTCACTGTCAGAACTTGCAAAAAAAAAAAAAGGGGGGGGGGGGAATTGGAATCTGGAGTTCATGGTGAAAGAACAAAAGGGAGGTGTTATTATTTTGTAATATTTAAGGAGATAAACATCAAAATTTTAGGACAAAACTGACATTTCAAAACACATGAACATTTGCATTTTTTTGTTTTAACTTTAAATCATGTGCAATTTGGAAAAAGGTTTTGCACTTATATTTTAATTAGCACAGTATAAGATTTTTTTCCCAGAAAACATTGTAAAAACTTTTTCATAAGTGATAACTTGGGTTTTTAATTGGTAAAGCCATATCTTGGTTGCTATTTAAGTATTAAACAAAATATTAATATATACTAAAACATTAAATAATTTTATAATACAAATATGTACATATATTTTACCATTAAATAACCAATAATAGTTAATCATGCCAATAATAACCAATGATGTAGTCAATCATAATGTGCAAGTCTCTATAAAATAAATCTAAGACCTTAAGGCTGAAATGAAATATATCAGCTGTTAACAAAATAACCCGTTTCAACATAAAGAAAATTGGATTTTTCAGCCATATAAAAAGCAGTCATTTCAATACCTTTAATTTTAAAGTTCCCGTCAAATTAATATTCTATAAACTATAACATTCATGTAAGTTTTATGTAATATTTTCATAAGTATATAAAATATTTGCAGGAGTATGCATACACTTATGTCTAAAAGTTACATTTTAATCCAATTTGCATTTTCAGATAAATTTTGTTAACTTTCTGTAAAAAAGTCTAGTTTTTATCTGGCCATTGCACATTATACTAGGATTGTAAAATATTCATATTACATAAATTCTGCTTATATACCTGTGAAGACTCAGTTTTAATGCTGCAGAGCTGTGAAAGGTCCTAGACTCGTAGACACAGAAGGATTTTTGAGTTGATTGTCTCAGTACAAGCCTCAGAACTCCCACCAAGCTCTCACCCAGTACCTACAATCTCAGCCGAGAAACCTTCTCAGGCAGCTATGGTTTCTGCTTCTCTGCATGTCCGGAAATGCCTCAGTTTGACCATCCTTGGGCAACTTAATATCATTTTCATGTCTTACCCTAGTTCAAAGCACACACCTTCAGGATGAAACTGCAGAGAAGATTACAGGTTGAAGATGATGAGGTTTGTCTCCTTGTGCAATAATCTCCTCATTCAGGAATCCACCCCATGCTGAGGAGTTGAGACTTCAACACTTTCTTTTTCATCAGGAAGGTTATGTATATGTGTACATGTACATAAAATATGTACATGTATGTATTATGTACACATGCATGCTTCATATAAAACATTAAAATATTTGTTGGTTTGCAGTAAAAAAGGGGATTTCTGAGACATGTTTTTCGCAGCTGCCTGTGACCTCTGTCTGACAAGCCTTTCTGCATGCAGGTAGCTATAAGCCATCCTCTTGAATTCAAGACCTTTCTGACAACAAGAAAAAGCCTTTAGCAGGACATAAAAGAATGATCTTCTCACTTCATCAGCTAATCAAAGACAATAATTGGTCCTTTGTAAGTTTGGAGCACAGCTGTATTTAATAATTCAAAGTTTTATAATAATACATGTGTATGTACACAAGTCATTTTTTGTGGAAATAAATGCCATATTCAAACCTTTTCCTGATTTAATCTATTATGAGTATTCAGGGTTACTTTTGGTTATATTTTATTCGTTACTGTTTTAAGATGGATTACATAGCTGTATCATCAGATGATATGCATTTAATTATCTGTGATACAGAGAGTGATTTTAATTTCAAAACTGAGAACAGTAAAAGGATTTAATAGCTTCGAGATGTACAAAACAGCTCAGCTCTTACTTTAAATTAAAAATCTATTTAAAATTGTAAGATTTCTACTCTTCATTAAATGCAGGGGAATCCAGCAGCTGTAAAAAAGTGAGTTTGAATATATCTACTTTATCACTAAGAAGAAAATCTCTAGGTCATATCATGGGGTGATGTAAATCAGTGTAGTTTAACAGAATTCCATAGAGTTATGCTTCTTTGTAACAGATAAATATCTATTCTTTTGATCTTGGTAAGTAGACCCCATTTATTGAAGACTTACTGTCTTTGACATTGCTTAAAGCAAACTTAAAATAAATGAACGATTACTGGTATTTTCAACAATACAAATGAAAAGTATAAGATCCTTATTGTCACTTTAAAATCTTAATATAGCAGCTACCAAGAAAAAATAGCTAGTAATATTTTTTTTTTTTTTTGGTAGAACTGAGTATACAGAAGTGTTACAACTTTTTTTTTTTTTTTTTTTTTTTTGAGATATTTATGGCCAAATTTTGATAAAATTTCCAGCCATCTTTGGGGATTAATTTACAGCCAGTGTAAATTACACTGTACTACAGTGTAATGCTATTCAAAATAAGGCTGTTTTCTAGAATGCTGTAGCAAAAAATCCCAAGAGGTAGAATCGGTCACCTAGAAAATTGGCCTCACACAAAAAAGACATAAAGCTATCTCTTTTATCCAACAAATGCTTAAGGATAGCTTTCCTATCACCTATGAGAATCTGCAAGTTTAAGATAAGAAAAGATTTGAAACTTTACCAAGGAAAAGCAGAACAAAATACTGGAAATTTCTCTAGATAAGTTCAAATGAGAAATAAGCGTGAATGACTAGCAGCTGGAGTAATTTACCGTGACTGTAAGGGATATTCCATCATTTGAAGTGTTTGAACCAAGAACGTCTGCCTGAATGGCACCTACTCTTGCTTAGGCAGGAATTACAGGTCTGATGCAGGTGTTTGTTAATGAAATTCTTTGGCCTGTTGGATGAGATGATCACAACAGTCCTCTTCGGTTTCAAAATTCTGTGAAAAGAATGGGAATAATACAAGTATAGAACAAAACTCTTTGCTGTTTTATTATTTTCAACCATGTACTTGAATTGATTGTGTCTGGAATGGAGCTGTTTCCTAACAATCTAAAGCTGCCATTTCTAATTATTTTTTATGTAAGACATGTAGGGAAGAAAGCCCACCTGACCTTTTTTAGAAGTGTGCTTTCTGAGAAAATGCCATTCTGAAGTGATAGTGTCTCATTCAGAGTCTTGGGCTTAAATAAAATTGATCCAGGTAATAAATAAGATAAATAATGGCAATAAAAGCACATGACATCTTAAGGTTTGGAAGCTGAAGTACTGATGCCTATTGATCTTTGCTAGTGATTGCAGACTATTTTTTTAGGTACGTTGTCATAGGCAAATTAAGCAATTTTAGGGAACAGAATAACCTTCTGCAGTCTTTGGCTAGGGCACAAAAATTGAGCAAACAATTATCATTCAAACATTGTACTCACTTTCAAGGTACCTGAATGTAGCCCTTGTTGTGCAGTAATGAAAATTTTGAAGCCAGGAAAAGCAAAAGTTTTGGTAGGTGCTATAGTAATTTCTCAGACCACCCGCTTTCTGCTCTGGCTGCTCTTTTTTTCTGGCAGCTGCATTGACTGTGCTTGGATATGCAGGAGGACCTGATTCTTCTCCATCTGTAAAAGTTTGGATCCAAAAGGTCTGATCTCCTGAATGACTGCAGAGAGTCCCTGCAGTTTCTCATATTTGTCCCAGCCCTTTCAAGCTTATCTCCTACATTCCTTAGTTCCCACAACTTGCTAATGTTCAAAACACTGTATAAGATTATTACCTATCTTGTCTTTTGACAAAATTAAAGATTTGAAGTACATAAATTTGCTTTATCTGCTACTGACATGTCTCAATCAAAAGCATATCTTGGCTTTTACTCCTCATCCATATGCTGGTGAAATTGGCTGTCTTCAGAGACTTTCTCCCTTCTTTTTTCCTTCTTTTTTTTTTTTTCTGTTTTACTATTGTATATATTGATAAGTATGGTATAAAGCCAATAAAATGATTCTGCTAAAGGAAGAATTTCTATAAAAGAAAAATGCAGTTTTCCTAAATGAACCTGCATAGCTTTGTTTACTGCTTCTCAAAGGGCAGTTATGGGCAATGGGGAAGTAAAATAATAGGATCTATAAGCAATGCAATGAGCCATACGAAAAAATGAAGAGCTTGGAGAGTATCTTACCCAATGACAGCCAAAGGTCTAAGACTGCTCATGTTAGAAAAATGAAGAGAGGCTATTGAGTAAAACAGTCTAGAGGAACTAGACTGGGAATATCTGTTAACTGATAAATGAACTTCTGTATCTCCAATTTAATTGCAAAGTTGACTATAAAACTTGACAAGACTTCTCATGTCATTTTGTATGAATAGAGACCTCAAGAATATTCAGTGTTCAAAAGAATTTCTGGATTCTATGCTTTTGGGATAAAATAAAGCTCCAGTTATTTGAGAATAGGTTTAGAAGTACATAGAAACAGATTAAAAAAACTGCTATTCTTTTTAGCCCTATTACATCTTCTTTTATCCCCACTGTTTGGTAGTGGCCTACTGGCCTCTGTCAGAAACATGATGTTGACATAAACTACTCCGAGACTTGTTACCTTGGGATGGCAACATCTATGACCTTAAAAAGGGCCTTTTTTACATACGTTAAGTTTCTCATTTAAAAATATCTGGGAAAATAGGGATATTCTGTAAAAAATATCAGTTTACTTTAACAGTTCACTGGTTACTGAGAAATTAGTTTTGACAGAATACTTTCAAAGAAGCGTTACACACAGGCTTTCTTGCATGCCTGTGTACGTGCTATACGTGGCACAAAATGCTGAGTTCACACATCAGCTGTCTCAGGTTTCTATGTCCATCAGTCATCGATCTGTACAACGATGTGGAGCAGTAAGATAGCTGTATTGTGTTCTTAGTTTCACTGCAGGGCTGTTGTCCCAGCAAAGGTTTTCTTGAAATTTGTAACGTTCATCACTTCTTCACTGCCATGGCACACATTTGTAACTAAGTTTGTGGAACATCAATATATACCATGCTAATAAGACTTACTAGCAAGGAGTAAGCACTGCTCACACAAAAAAGCACTAGATTAGACTGCAATATTATTTTGCTTGTGTTAATGTTTCTTGCTTGCTTCACTGGGACAGTTCTGAGAAGCATATTTTAAAAATACAATTAATTAAATTAAGTTTTCTCTAAAAAAACTCCACTACATTTATTTAAACTTCTCAAAATAATTAATAATATTTTTAAATACCAACATTGCATTGTCTTGCTGTGTCTCAGTGTTGTGTTATAAGCAACTTTGATGATATCTGCAAGGCTAACTAGGGATACTAATTTTCTGTGTTTATCCCAAAGCATGTATCTAGTTTCTATAATTTGAATACGAAGGTGATAAAATAATTTCAATGCAAAATTACCCTTTTTCTGTTTTAAGGAAGGCTGATTAGTCAAGTGCACAGTTGCAATTTTTCCATTTCATTCTCTGTAGTTTTCCAGGATCATTGACTATCCAAAACAAAATAAATATATCATATTCCTGCTAGCTTAGAAGATGACAGATTCTAGGAATTGTACTTTTTTTATTTCCTACTTGTCAAGTTATTTCCTTCAGATGCCCTCAGAACTTACAATTTCTTTTCCTTCCAACACCACACTTATTTCCACTTTACAGACATACTCTTTGTGCAACAGAGAGGTTAGTTTCAAAGTCACACAGAAATCTGTTCTGCAGCCACAACCTCCTTCAACTCAGTCCACAGCTTGTACCTTCAGAGTTGGTCTTCATAGAGGTTAAGCTTGAATTAAGATCTGGTACTTCTGGAAATCCCATCAATTCCTACATTCTTCTTTAGGTTCCAGACATCCAAAGTCAGTCCCTAACAAAGGAAGTCTATAGCCCAGTAAGTAAATCTGGACTCCTGGTTTCTATGTCAGTACTCAATATGCTGTTTCTCAAATGATGTAGCTCTAAGACCAGGAAACATGCATTTCATCACTGAGTATTTAATCTATATAACATATATTTACTGAAGTAAACTGGGCTGTTATCAGACCAAGTCAGAAGAATACTCAGAAGACACGCAAGAAGATGTTTGGATAGGTATCCTCATTCCATCCTTTTGGCAAATGATAAAGCCAGTACTTTCTACACTCAGTGTTGCTATCATCACATTAAGATCTTAATACAGGAAGCTAAAATCTTATCTAAAGAGTTATAATATAAAAAATATTGTATTACAATGGCAGATATAAAAATATTATATTATTTTCACATGAATAATAAAAGCTGAAAGCATTTACCTGTGTGAGTGCCCTACAAGATATGAAGACAAAAAACTTTCCTGGCATATCTCTATATAATTCCACATGCCTTGAAATATTTGCATGCAAACATGCAAAAAGAAAGCCTTACTGAAAGAGTAAGCGCTTAATGCTACAGTCTGTTGGCTCTCTTCCCATGCAGCAGGGTGGATTTTATCATCTATCAATATATGTTACATATGATTTTTGGTAATGATCAAATTTGCCTACGATTACCAATGAGTTTTAGGAAGCTCTCATTTTGTGAAAAATTGTTCATCATTCCTCAAAAAGCCAGATTATCCCCACTGTAAACACAGGTAATTTCCAAGAACTTCCTCCCCTCTACCTCCCCCTTCCCAACTTGTCTGCAGGACAGTATGCCTCACACACAAAATACTGCTCATGAAAAACATTCCACTGTTCTAACTAATCTAACAGAACATCTATATGCTTGTGTGCAACTCTTTTGCTTAGAGAACAGACATTCAATATTTGCTGGATAATTTTTATTACTAAACAGCTGATGGTAGCAGCAGTAGATTGTGTTATTCTGAACAGAGTACATCGACAAGCTGTTGTGTATTAATTCCCTCTTTGCCTTTGTTTGGGTTTCCCAATACCGGTGGAAGCCATTGTCAGAGATTCTGTGCACTTTTCCCTGCTCCCCTAATATCTGCAGCAAAAGGACATCACAATGCTTTGTTAAATTTGCCATCTGTAACTCCAGAACCTCAGGTATATCTGAGCCAGATATCTGCAATTCACAATAATTGTTTAATATGTCATAATTCTCAGCATTCAAGTGTCATTTTCACTGGGAAATGCAGAGGGGGAGATTCATAATGGCACTGAGATTTCCTGCTAAATTTCCCATCTGGTGATCCTCTCTCACTGGCACTACAAAATTCCGGATTTCCATCCATTTGCAGCTGTGGCTCCTGCCCCTGTGAGATCAGAGTTGCACCTGGCTAAGCAGCCTTTTAGAAAATGCTACAAATAGTGCAATATGTCATTTTAAATGGTGACAACTCCTTTTGGATTAGGAGGTAACAGCAGGCAGCCGGTAACTTGCTGGCACACCCTACACAAGGCACTTCCCAAATCAGAGTATTTCCGTCCTATTTAAGTAGATTTATTGATTTGCTAAAGGCCACAGAACAGATCCATTTTGAAGGGGAGAGAGCATCTTTAGTGGCATCCACAGGCCAATAACACAACTTAAAGCAGCTGTTCTTAAGCTGCATTAAAGCCAGGACAAGCCCTCCTAATTAGGCAGCTCCTTCTCTGCCTAATGCCTGTGCCATGCAGATATGCACTGCAGGAATGAAAAGAGTTGCTGCTCTTCGTGCTCGGTGTTTTGAGGGATGACTGAATCAATGCCTCAACAATTGCTGGAAGCATTTGAATACATCTTGCTTATTGGTTTACGATGAAGGTATTTTCCTGGCCTTGCTTTTTGTGACTTACTTATAAAAAGCAGCCATGGAGGCTGCTGGACAGAACAGCAGGCGCAGCCCCAGGAGACCAAGATCCTATTTCTTGTCCTGCCAGCGGCTTGCTGGGAAACCCTGGAGAAGTCAATCCTTTCCCCTAGCAGAATTTCCCCTTCTCTAAAGCGTGATTCGTCTAAAAATACACCATTGAAAAATCTTTCCTTCATTCAAACTACATTTTATCTAAATCCATTAATCTCAGAATCAAAACAGTGAACACTGTTGAAAAATCACAAAATAGAATTAAATCACAGTTGAAGATAAAACTGACAAAAAGAAGCTGTAACTCTGTTTACTGTTACTGAGGGTTGTTGCATATCACCTTGGGACCATTTCCACTTTTCATGCCAGACAGAGATATTTATTTTGTTGTGAATATTTGGTTTAACATTTTACTTCTGAAGTCTCAGAAGAAAAAATTGCTGGAGATGACTTCATCTCTGGAAAAGACTCATGAGGACCCTTCCATTGTTTCAAGACAATCTGCTTGGCAATTAATAACCAAATGCAGCATGTCCACATTTCCCAGGTCACAGTTACAGGTAAAAACTGTTCACACCTGCTGCCATACTGCAACACACCAATGATTTAATTGGGAGGGGGATGGGCCTGCTAAAGAATCTGTACCATTTCAAGTGGTAGCACCTGAGTTTAACTTAGATAATAACAGGTAGTTGGTTAGACTTATCCTACTCCCTGCCAAAAAAACTGCCTAAGGCAAATATGAAGTTGTAGTCATCTGATTGGAGTTTTTTGGCTCTTGTTTTGTTGGGTTTTGGGTGTTTTTTCTGGAAGGCCTGCTACAAATAGTGGGGGCTGTTATTCTGCTTGACTTTCATCTTCCCTGAAAATCTTTTGTGCTTCTGCAATGTCAAATTGACCCAACACATGAGACTTTCTGTATCTTCTTACAAGACATGGAAGAGGCTTTAAAATTTGACTTAGTTTGGTCTACACTGCAATTGTAACAGTTAAGACAATAAATTTCTTTAATTTTATAAGGATTTCCAGCCCCTCACCTTCAGTGTTTATGTCTAAAAACGCATGGGAGTGGTCACTTTTCATGTACACGCAGGCAGAAACTGTTAAAACTCCATAGTGAACTCTGAAGACAAATGGATTATCAACTCTGGCCTTTAACTAAACCCATTTTGCCAAAAGAAAAAGGGATTGCAACCGTCCTGGTGCACGGCGGGGCCCTGGCAGGCCCCTCTGCCTGGGGCCCGTGCCCCACGCTCCCCCCAGCCCAGCCCCACTCCGTGGTGGGACCCAGGCTGTGGCTGCAGGGCAGGAGCTCACCCACAGTGCCTCCCAGCACCCCTGAGGCTGATGCACTTCCCACAGTGAAGGCAAAACAAATCCCACTGAGTTAAAATCTGGTTTAGGGCCCAGGACACGTGGAGTGTGTGCATTTCCCATGTCTGCTGGCTGGCCTTGTGCAGGCTTCCCGAGCGAGATGCATCAGTAAACCCATGTACCCTTGGCTCTGGCCAGCCAGAAAACACGTACGATGCTTTGTGTCCCTGAAGTAGCAAAGAAGGCAAGAGGATTAGCAAATCTGGATCTCACTGTAACGAATCCGAGTTTGCATAAGAAAAATATTTACTAAAGCTATCTATAGCTGAGACAATGGAAAACAAACAGATCCCGTTTGGAGTTCAGAACATCTGTTGGAAACCACTGGGCAAAACAAAAGATGCTCAGAAATTAATATTTTGTCACATACGGGTACAATTTTACATAAAATTACATTGGAGGAAGAACAGTGACTACGATACCCTATTTTTAAGGTCAGCCCAGAATGAAGCAGTTATGGAGTATACGTGAGAATTTGAAACAGCTGCAGCTCAAACTTTTCTGTGGCCTACACAGCGCATTTCAATTCATTATTTCTGTTTCAGGTGCATTCATATTTATATAATAATAGATTTGCATTCCTGAGGTTTAAATATGAAGTTATGTGATAAAGATTTAGGTCCCCTACAACTGGGTGCATCCAGTCAATCTGAGCCATCCCACAGACATTTGAAATTTTGGAGGGGCAGAGATCAGTGTTTTCTGAAAACAGGTTCCACCATGGCATCTGAGGGGATAACTGGTGTTAACTGGTAAAAGTGCTGTTTAAGGAGATAAATTTATGTGGTCATAGAGTAGGTATTATATGCGCTTGTCTTTTTCTTACTCTTTCTTGGATGTTCATGTATATCCACTGATGTAGGCAATTTCTAGGCTAGACTGACCCTTTGGCAGAACACGCAGTACTGGTTGTGTTTTATTACAAGTTTTAACACACACAGAAGCTTTACTAGCATATTTGTAGCAGCTTCTCTTAGAAGAGTTAGTTCACTGCCAAACACACCTAAACAGCTGAAAAAAATGAATGCATGTGAAATAGGCAAAAGTTACATATTTTTTCCTGTCAGTTTATACCCTGGCAAGAACTGAAAATTTTGTTTCAGGTATGAAGGTTTTTCACAGATTTTGAACAAATTACTAGTAATACAAATGACCCAAAGACCTGGTTTGTAAAAAACTTTTTTTTTTTCTTTTCCTTTCCTAGAGAAGAAAAAACCTGCTTTGCACTCTGACTACTTGGAAAGACTGAGAGAGACTTGGTAACGCATGCTAGGATTTGTGCACTTGAGCTCCAAAAGGAGAGAAAAATCAATTAGCAAGAGAATGTGTATTTTTTTTTGTCACTTTTACATATAAAAGTTTAAAGAGAACAAACTCTGACATTGAAGTATACTGCAAAGCGAGAAATTGTAGATTCTGTGAGATACGGCTGGAAGGACAGAAAGCTCTACTGAGTGATTTACTGGCTGTCTGCCATACTCTGAATAGCTGCCTGTCAATGCCACATGTGGCATCTTTCAGATAGCATATTCTTTCAAGCAAGTCCATAAAGGTGGCAGATATCAAGACAGAGTGTAAAAGAGTGCTTGTGTTAATGCTTGAGAGCATTTATATTAACAGTTAAAAAAAAGAGAATACTCTTAGGCATTGCTTCTCTAGGTAGCAACACAAAATGATCACATTCACTCCATTCGCCCATAACCAGCTGTGATTTGTATTTTGAATCCAGGAAATCCACGTATTTATGTCCCTCGGTGTTTGAAAGAATTTTAGTTTCCTACCATGCAAACTGAATTATGGAGTTCCAAGAGTCCCTTCCCATGAAAGGGTTTCTACTTCTAATTCTCTATTTCTATCTGTGGTCACGGTTATGTTTTCAAGCCTTTTCACTGTAGACCTACAAGCTATAAAATTAATTTATGGTCTTGGAAGGAAGGGGAGCAGCAATAGTTCAGAAGAATTAGATGCTGTCTGAGACATAACTACATGCCTACAATTCCTCTCTCCATCTTATTCCCTCCTCAAGGATCATCATCATTGCACTATTGTTAAATAGCAACTTATGACAAATATGGTCAACCTAAAAGACGAATGAGAATTTCTCTTTATAAGCTAAATGGATTCTGAAAAAAAGCAAAGCAAATAAAATAATAAAAACATTTACAGGAGTATAGCCAGAGTCCCCACTAAAATGTAAAAATAATCAGAGGAAGAGGCACTTCTCTTCTTAAACCTTTTAAATGAATCTGAAATTAGCAATGTACACAGTATTTAGCCTGTGTAACTAGCTGGTGTTATCACTGCTCCAGTCATCCTTTCCTGTCTTTTTCATATCCATCGCAATGCTATGTATCCTTCCTACACCCAGGCATCTGCAAAGGTCTTTGCAGGAGTGAGAAGTCAGATTCTTGAATCTTCCAGGGCTGAAACCCTCCTGTGCATGGTGTGTAATGCAGCTCATTCCTGACTGAGGCTACTGGATCCACCGTCACATATGTATCTAGCTTGAATCAGAATGCTTGAACGCATTAGAGCAGATAAAAAGACATGCTGCTGTTAAAGTGCAGACGTAAAGCTTTTTGCAGCTAGCACTGTTAAATGAGCTAGCAGCTATATATTTAAAATGGCTATAGCTTCTGAATTGTCTTCTGTGAACAGTAATACCAGAAGACCAAAATCCACTGCAGAGGCAACTGTAGGCAGTCCATACCTAGCAGAGAAATTTGCAAATGTCCAGAGCAGACAGGGCTGAAAATCCACCATAGGCATCTGTGGTTCCTGGAGTGCTTGGGGACTTTGAAACATACCCAAGCTGCAAACCTCTTACAACAGGGCCTCCTCTAAGTTATACTTTATTTTCATTCCAAAGACTGTCTGTGCTTCTCTGTCACATCTTTAAATACCAAACTTTGTGCTTATGTCCACAAAGTAAGTTCAGACTGTTTTCCTTCTCATCTGTTACTGACTAGGGAGTTTGGGTATCCTTGGGAGACTAGGGTATCCTTTTGCTTCTCCTAAATGAAAATAATAATTTCTATTTTTCCTTCCTGAATTCTTTCTTATTTGTTTTTATGCTACCAATGCACCTGTAACTCCCCAGGGATCAAGAGGATTTGATAAACAGGGTCAGCTGCTTTCAGGCTTGCTGGTTATTTCACCAGAGAATAAAGTATCAGCTTCTTGGCACCATGTGTTCCACCTATTTATGTCCATTGTCAGTGCTTGAACTTTGTCTGCAGGATAGTTAGGTGATCTAGGTGAAAACAAACTCCAACAACATAAAAGAATAATAATAAAAAGAAGCTTATGGATTAAGAAGGACAAGGATCAGTCCCCCACAGTACAAAAGTATGTGTTAATTTAGCCCATTATTAGAATAAGCCTGTCTAGCCATCTATGGCCAATGTAGTATTAAAGAATAAAAAAATGAAATGTTAGTGTCTGCAAAAGAGAGGAGGAAGACTTAGGCTTAGGAAGACTCTGATTTTCTGGGTTGGCCCAGACTAGAGTCTACACCTACATCAATGTCATTAATCTAGGGACAAGCTAAAGAGTGTAATAAAGGTGAGTTTCAGCCCTGTTAGTATATATCCCCTGTGCTAGGATGAGAACATGTGGCATTAGTCCAAGAACTGGCTGGGGAAGTCACTCACCACCAGCACAGCTACCCAGATTTCCTTGGTAGCACGAGTTCAGCTCTTTGGTTCTACTCTGTCGCTAAATAAGCAAAGTCTTAGCTACAAAATCATCTTTTCATCTGCTCTCTAGAAATTTCTGTTATGGCTAAAAGTCAGTGGTATTTATTTTGGCTATACAGCTTGTTATAAAAATATTTGGAGATTAAACCATGTAGTATTCCTTAAAACCATTAGAAGACAGTTCTGGGAATCCCAGAGATGGAAACAGCAAAAATGTAATTGATATATATGGAATGCATGCAACAGTCTGCACATCTTAAAGCTAACTCTATCATTCACTTCACTTCAATATTAGATTTGTGTGTATTCCTTAGCTCTTGAGATGGACAAAACCAATCAAGTAATATTATTTAATAACAAATTATGTACTACTAATACAAAAAATGTTGTTGATAAAACCCTGAGGCATCACTTTTCATTCTGTTCTCAGTAAAAATTAAAGTCAAACGTATAGATATACATGTAAGTTAGTTGAAATAAAAATGAAATGAGTAATGACCTAGGAAATTAATGAAGGTCATTGAGGAGATGAAATACACTACTGAAAATAAGCATATTATTACCCTTATTGTTTATTTAAACAGTACCTTAATTAATGAGTAATTAATTCAAATTATTTTCCATTATTATTAGGGGAGAACCATATTCAGGAAGAACTTTTTTAATCAATATTCTGTTTGAAAATCTTATTAAATTACTACTGGGCTAAATTGTATCCTCTGGCTGAGTCACCATATGTTCTATCAAGGAGGCCATAGTCCAGTCCTGTCCTGTTTCTAGAGTTCAATTGTATATAAATATGCAGTACTCCTCAGCCTTTCTGTAACAACAGTGCAATGTCTTTCCTGAATCTGTTGTTTCTGTGTAATCTTTTTTACACATTGTACAGAAAATCTACATAAAAGAAGGAAAAGAAAAAAAAAATTCACATTGACAGATGAGCATTATGTAAACAGTTATTGTAAATAGATAGGAAAAGTAAGTTTAGTGTCAGCTCTTGGAAAAACTGTTGCTGATTTATAGATGCAGCAAGGAATTGCAATAATGAAAATAAAAATAAGATGAAGTAATAACCATAAACCAAGTTCTTGTTTTTTTTACTTAAAATATTTTGTTGTACTCACAATTTGAAGTATCTGGCTATATTTATGATGCATTCCATTTTGCTATGAAGATCTTCCAAATACCAGCTAACTGCATGTTTTTACACTCTGCCAAAAAGAGCAACTTTATTTTGCTCTTTATATATTTTTCCTGGGAAGTCATGTGTCTTGGGTGTTCCTCATTTAAGAAGCTGTCTGTATAACTCACAGCTGTGGCTTCATAGATTAGATTCAGTGATTGCTCTTTAAAGAGCAGAAGTTCTATCCTGTGAAACTGTCCTAAAGTTAGCTACAACACCCTATATTTCAACACATAAAAAAAAGTAACTAAGTTTTCAGAACTGTTGCATACTAGTAGCTTTTGTTTATTTCTAAAGCAGCTACAGGTGCCCTGAATTGAAAGTAATCACATATATGATTAGAAATATAAACAGAAAAATCAAAAAGCCTGAAAACTAGTGTGGTGGGCTGACCCTGGCTGGGTGTCAGGTGCCCACCAACGCTGCTCTATCACTCCCCCTTCTCACCTGGACAGGGGGAGAGAAAGATATGATGAAGGGCTTGTGGGTCGAGATAAGGACAGGGAAATCACTCACCAAGTACCATCACAGGCAAAACAGACTTGACTTGGGGAAATTAATTTAATTTGTTGCCAATAAAATCAGAGTAATGAGAAATAAAACCAAATCTTAAACACCTTCCCCAGACCCCTCCCTTCTTCCTGGGCTCAGATCCATTCCCAATTTTCTCTCCCTCCTCCCCCCGAGTGGTGCAGGGGGAACAGGGGATGGGGGCTGGGGTCAGTTCATCACACCTTGTCTCTGCCGCTCTATCCTCCTCAGGAGGAGTAGGACTCCTCACTTGTCCCCTGCTCCAGCATTGGGTCCCTCCCACGGGAGACAGTCCTCCACGAACTTCTCCAACATGAGCCCTTTCCCCAGGCTGCAGTCCTTCAGGAACAGACTGCTCCAGCGTGGATCCCCCACGGGGTCCCAGGTCCTGCCAGGAGCCTGCTCCAGTGGAGGCTCTCCATGAAGTCACAGCCTCCCCAGGACACAGTTGGCCCTTTTGGCTGCCAGGGCATGCTGTTGACTCATACTGAACTTGCCTGAAGAATGACAAGTTAGAATTATATATATAAAAAGAAAAAAAAAAGAATTTTATGTGTAAAAATTAAAAAATATAGAGAGAATTGTGCATAAGAAGCCTGAAGAACTGTAAAGCTGAAATGAATTTTGATTTACACAGCAAAAGACTTTAGCCTTTGCTTTACTGATTGCTGAGAATCTATCGACTGACTCTTTTCTACAGGAATATTGTGATATACAATTGTGACCTTAAATTACTACCTTAGCTTGCCGTTTGAAGCGGTTATCTTCAAGAACAATTCTCCACCAGATGTTATTTTCATACAATCTGCAGAGTACATCAGAGCAAAAAAGTATATTTTTAGATTTAGCAAAGCACTGTGTGTATTAAAGTAAATATTACAAAGCTGGAGCTGTCAGCTAAACTAAGGTAATACATACACACACTTATATGTTTATATTAAGTTAATAATAAAAAGACTGACCAAGTTTTTGAGTGGTCACCTACGTCTTCACTGTGTTTTTCCCTAGAGGAAGTAGAACAAATTTAAAATTCACTTTTTTTTTCACAGTGCTGACACTGGGTTATTCAAGCTCCATTTGTAAGATCTCTAGTTTTCTCCTCAACTACTAATACAGGGTTTAACTTACAAGTTTAAATTTCTCTTGGATCTTCACGCTTACATACATCACAATAAAGTACAACTCCATTTCAAAGCCACCATTTAAATGAAAATCTAATAGAAAATTGCTGTAATGCTATAACACAAATGTAACAAAACTCATTCAGAACTCTTATATTTCTGTTGAGCTAGACATTTGAGCTTTAATTTCCTATACCTTTTCCAAGCTGACATACGAAGGATAAATGAAAATTTTTTGTCACTTTTATGTCAAAGATTAACAGCCAACAAAATATCATTAGCAGTTCCTGCGTAATCCACAGCCTCTCCTTCATCCACTAAGCGGGTCACCTTGTCATAGGAGATCAGGTCAGTCAAGCAGGACCTGCCTTTCATAAACCCATGCTGACTGGGCCTGGTCGCCTGGTTGTCCTGTATGTGCCATGTGATGGCACTCAAGATGATCTGCTCCATAACCTTACCTGGCATCGAGCACAGGCTGACAGGCCTGTAGCTCCCCAGATCCTCCTTCCAGCCCTTCTTGTAGGTGGGCGTTCATGTTTGCTAACCTGCAGTCAACTGGGACCTCCCCGGTTAGCCAGGACTGCTGATAAATGATTGGAAGTGGCTTGGTGAGCACTTCCACCAGCTCCCTCAGTACCCTTGGGTCGATCCCATCTGGCCCCATAGACTTGTGTGTGTAATTGTTCATACAAACTCAGGCCATGTTACTTTCTCTGCAGATTTCTCACACAACAGTACAAACAAGAACAGTAGGTGCCCCCGCAAGTCCTATCCATTTCTATATATTCTTACCATATGTCTCATAAAAAGCCCATAGTTAGATCTAGCAAAATGAATGGGTGAGGAGAAGAAAATTCTTTGATTCTGAAGTAAGGAAGGTTGTTTCATTTCCAGTGAAACAATATATGCAAAATAAAATTTCTGTCTGATGTCCTTAACTTTGAAAACACTGATATAGATTTAGAATTAATCAACCTGCCCTCCTCACAAGAGGTTCCACCCTATTTGATGCCAGCTGAGCAAAGCACTTGGACTTATTCCATCAACAGTGTATGAGTGTCTGCACTGGCACTCAGTTCATGTCTTTGTCTTGAAACCCTGCAGTTCTTACATAAGTACTAAATTTCCATCCATTTCAGTTGAAGTTAACTGCGTAACTCAGTGCTTTGAGGAATCAAAAGCTCATAAGAAGCTCTTTTTTTTCCTTAGTATGATTTTTAATGAATAGCTTCAGTAATTTTATGCCATAAATTTTATGTTACAAATTTGGAGGTGTGCAAATCCAGTGATTTTTAAAAAGCTTTCTAAAAATATTCTGAAGTACCATTTATAATTGGAATTCAATATAAGAAATTAATCTAAGTGCTTTGAACTGTTAGTGTAATGTGCATTATATAGACATTTTAGCGGCTCAGCTACTGTCTGTTGTGTAATTCCCTGCATGAAATTTTGCTTTTTGATCTCCACAACCTAATCTTATTGGTTTGTTTCAAATATAGTGATGATAAGGGTTACAGCTGTCTGAAATACTAAATCCCTTATTTATAAAAGCTGGAAGAGCAACATAATAATTATATAACACTTCAAGGCATCCATTTTTTAGCTTTACCACGTTAAATAAAACAAATCACAAAAGGCCACAATCCCATACCCACAAAACCAGTGAATCAGGGCTGTGAAATGACCATCAAATAAACTGCCAGCTGTAGCCAATGAGATCAGAGACAGCGCAGGTGCATATAACCATAGTGATGCAACTGTATAACACACAATTACCAACAATTATACTCTTAGAGCTGAACAAGCATTTGATAGGTCCTTGATGTATCTTTTCTGAATTGCTTTGAGCAGCTCAGGACTCAACTTGATCAGAATCTGTTAAGAAACATGGAGGTCAGTATACCTGTGTACATATGAGATTTTGTTTTCCAACTGTATTTTTAAAATGCTAAAGGAACTGAAGAAAAGATTTAGTGAAATTAGAAAGCATATATTGGAAGAACTTGTGAAGTTCTTGGAGTGTTCTTTTAAATTCAGACAGTTGACTCTTCATTCAAAAGAAAACTTCATGGTGGTGTCTGCTCTAAAGGAGCCATGTGGTGGTGGATATGGGAACAAGCAGAGTAGATGGTAATCATACAAGTCTGCTTTGCTGCTAAAAAACCAAGACTTGCTTAGCCATGCTCTAAAAAACGTCATAGGCAGCTGAGCTCCCTGTTTACATATTTACTAGCATGTGCAACGGGGGGCACACTTCATTATCCATCTCATAGATATCCATTGCTTTGAAATATGCAGCACAAAATGTTATTGCTAATTCTATTTTCTATGGAGGAAATAAATGTCAAATATTCTGCTTTCAAACTAGTTCTAAAAGGGACAATATCTAAATATTTTAGCTTAGAGTCTGATAAATGTTTCTTCAGCAATATGACGCATATGTACATTCTCATAAATATGCAAAGAATTGTAAATAGATTCTTCCCATACTATGAGAATGAACTATTCAAAAACATTTTTATTCCATTTGATAACAAAAAGTAATACCTTGAAAACTTTAGTCAACTGAAAACTCTCCTACTTTATTTCCCAAAAGCAGCTCAAGTCAGTGTTCTCATATTGCACTTCTAGTTCAGGTTTTCTCTTCCCCCCACCCTCCCCAACATTAAGCTTAACATCTAAAACAAAGACGTTTATTTAAACAGAAAGAGGATACTTTGACAATTTTGTAGTATTTTATAGAAAACAGTAAAGTGGGAGATTTTTTAATTTTTTTAAAAAACTAAAGTTAGAAAATTCCAGGTCAGCTTTCTACACCCTCAGGAATCAACAGAAAAAACCCCCAGATACTTTTACCTTAAGTAAAATCAGATGAATTATCTCATTAAGGTAAATCAATTATTGAGCGTATGTTCTTCTAAGTAAGCATTTTAGTGGAAATGAGGCACTAGTTTCTGCTCATATTAGTAACTCTAGGCAAGCTCCAAACCAAAGTGTATCTTATTGGCATTTACTAGTTATACAGAACCAAAAACTACATGTGCCTTTCTCTATAGTACATTTGTGATCTCTACTTTTTACCTTGATACAACAGCACGCATCTCTTTGCAGTGAAGGGACAGCTTAAGGTTACAATTTAACATACTTTTTATGTCAGGAAAGATGGTGTTGCCACAAAAAATTAATCTGGTCTCCCTCCTACCTTCACATAGTTTCAGCCATTTATCTGCAGTCTTTAACCATAGTTCTATGGTCAAACAGTGAATTTCTGTTGATCTAGATAAATCCAGAAATATATACATATAATACTCTGTGTGTGTGTAGATGTATAAACGTACATATATTTAAAAGTCTATTTTGATCCAAATCATCCTGCAGCTTTGTTCATTGCCCAGACAGCACAAAGTCCTATATAGCACAGAAGTGGAAATGAGCAGGAAGAACCTCAGAGGAGGGCAGTGAAAGTGCTGAGTTAAGTAATTTTTATTTGCAGATGAAACTATAAGAAACACAGTTGAAAAAGACTGTAAAATATGAATTACCAGGCAGCAACTTAACTTTTACTCTGCCTGATAGTCTAAGGGCTCACTGATGATGCTAAGATACAGAAAAGAAAAAGAAGACCTCAAATGTTTCCAATAAATAGTTAACTTACATTTATCATAAAATATTTTGAATTTTAGTCTTTTTAGTGAGTGGATTCAACTGTAAATGACCTAGTGATCTATTTTAATTAACTGAATAAATAAAAATCAAGAAAATATTATCTGTATATGCCACAGAGGCTACTGTTTCTCAAAGCTACTTTAGCACTATAGCGAATGTGCTTAGGTAGTGACTTCCACTGAGGGGATTGCCTTCAAAATTTCAGATGTATATGTTGAAAAATAAAAGACAATTGATTTTGATCCATTTTGATTAGAGCTATAGTTGGTTAGTGACTTCTTGCTAGGCCCTTACAGTGTAAATTATCATAGCATCATGAGCAAAAAGAGGTTTCTTTTTGTGGTATGATTGTAAACATCAAGCCAAAACAATGTGAGTAGTGAAAATTACTCTGGTTTGCATTTTAGACCTTCTTCGACTCCACATGCCATTTTTAGTGCCACTTAAGTCGGTATTAATTTATTCCTGAGAAATTTAATAAGAACAGCATTTGCTTTCATCAGTTTTACACTTAGTCCACTGTCTCCAGACTGTCTTGATTTCAGAATACCACTTAGACACGTGCTTAAGTGTTAGTAAGAGTCAGACAGACCTAGAGTTTTGTTTAAATGCAATGATGTGTTGACATGCTCTTCAAAATCAGGGCAAAAAATAAAACCACTAGAAGAATCATAATTTCCATTTGTTTGGTTTCTGACTTCTGCAGGGCTGACTTCCTGCAGACTTTGGGAACTTTGCAGGTTTTGGAGCATGTTTGGGAGCAGGGACCTTTGGATGTTGCAGAATGTATTGGTGCCCTGGTTTGTAACATTATAGTAGGAATAAAAAAAACAAGGAGGGGAGGCATGTTTGAGAAAGACAACTACTATGTCATTCAGTTTTCTTTTGTTTTGCATTATGTTTACTTACTTGATAATCTTGTTTATCCTTGGTATGTTAGAGAAAAATAATGACATTTTCAGCTTTTCCCTGTGCTGCCACCATTAATGAACTTTTCCACAAGAAGAAACTCCAGGGACATGACAGCTTTGCCTGATGTGTTTCCCTGCAGGTCCATGGAGAGAGCTGGCTTTGGAAACGGTTTCAGGGATGATTAAAAGCCATTTTGACTCTCTTCAGGAAGTAAATGAGAAAAAGCTGGTGACTCCTGGGAAGAAAGCATGAAGTACTAACGGGAAGGTATCAGTAAGGAAGGTCAGTCCTGACAGGAAGAACATACTCATTAGCAGACATTTTCAAAGAGAAGTTAAAAAAAATAAAAATCCAAGCGGATCAATGAGTTAAATCACCTGGATTTCAGTCATATCACCAGTCAGCTTCAAAGATGGAGACTTGCATGGTGTTCCAGTAAAATGGCTGTGAAAAGTAGTGGGTGTACAAAATTAATACTAAACGCTACACACAGCAAGACACGTTACTGTGGAGAATTTGGAGGGAAGCCATGAGGGTGTACAGGTGCCGTTCACTGAGCAGAGGGTTGTTCCAGACGCTTCATCACCTGGAGGTGGCAGGACTGGGAGGACTTTGCCAGTCCGGGAACCAGAGGCCACGCTGAAGGACTCGTCTCGTGCCTTTGTACCGGGTGCAGGTGCCCAAGTGTCAGCCATGGTGGGCTGCAGGGGCGGCCGCCTCTGTGAGGAGAGACTGGGGGCCGCCCCGGGCCAGACCGGCCCCAGCCGGTTCCTGCCGGTTCCCGCCGGCTCCAGCGGCCCCACCGCCGGGCACAGCGGAGCCCCTCAGCCTCAGGCGGGGGCCTCAGGGAGTAGAAACCCCCTTTCAACAAGACCCAGGGCCAGCACAGCAAACAGAAGTAGAGAGAAAACCTTTCATATTTAAGCAAAGAGTTTTGAGTAAAGCCTCGGGGAATATTCAGACTGAATAAGAAAAAGACATGTTCCTTTTCAGGAATAATACCACGTTGTGAATAGTACTTCTTAACTAGATTTTAGAGTGTTTCTTGTCTCCTCCTGATGTCGGCATAAAGGATTGTACTTTAACAACAGAATACGAGTGAAAGGGTAATTGATAACCCTGATTCAAATGACTGTGGAAAAGTGTATTTGCACGGTGCAGGTCAGAGTTGACAGACCTGTTGGTACCTGCGTGGCTCTGGCCACTGAGAAGACACTAGCCTTACGCTCAACCGTGCAACTACTGACTGATTCAGACAAAATGAATGAAATAAAAGTAATTTTTCATTTTATGATGTCTATTTTGTAGAGGTGTTCAAAGAGAGAAAAGAGCAACTGAATGATTTTACAGATTCTGCTTCCTTTATTTTTCAAAAATTTTGCACAGGACTTCAGAATGTACTGTGAATGAGAGATTATAAAAAATAAAACATACTCAGGCAATAGTTTTTCTGCTCTAGTAATTGCACGTCCTAGTACAGAAAACTGTGACTAAACCCAGTTTTAAAAATTCAAATAGAATTTCTAATATTAAAAAGAAACCCCTATTGTATGAAATCAGGAAGACACTGAAGAGAGGCAGTCACCTGTTATCTAAAAAATAACAGAATAACAAAACCCAAGAACAGCTTAATCTTCGTCAAAGAGCACAGCAAGATAAATTTTGAAATAAGAGAAAAACTGGAGTACATCTGCAACACAACCAGTTCCTGTCTGAAATAGTCATTAAAGGCAAATTAATAATTTTCATCACTAATCTGTCTTTATAAAGCATAACTGTTTTTTATTAGGGCATGTTGGTACTTATTAATAGAAATCCTCCTACTTAAAATAGCCACTGGAAGGAGATTTCAAATAAAGTTTTTGAACAAGTTTATGTACCATTGCTCAGCTTCAGTAATATAATTCTGCTGATTTGTACAGTGTAACAGTATTCAATTTCTAGTCCTAATGCAAATAAGGGCATCACAGTCTGGCATTATATCAACAAAAAACAACTTCATGCACAGCTTGATGGTACGTGGCAACTTTTGTAACCTAATCCAGAAGCCAGCTTTCTCCTGGAACAGCTGTCATATATCTATATATCTCCCTTCTTTAGTACTGCCAGGTACTTACCTGCAATGCAGCATTTTCAGGACTTCAGTCTTTTCATTCTCATTACACCTTAGGACCCTATTTCTGTCTAATATGCAGGTTTGATAGTTGCTATACTTGTTATTTTCCATATAGCTTGCTATCTTTTTAAACTGCAAATATTTTTAAACCTAGATACAATAACTAGTTTACTCTTCCCCATTTCTTTGCCCTGAAATAGCTTTATTGCACTGTGATTGTTGCATCTTAAGGCTCTCTTAAGAACCAGATCTTGGTGCTACATTATTCCTTCTGTTGGAGGAGGCGGAGGGGGATGGCAGGCCAAGAAGGCATCACTCATGTCTCAAACTTCTTATATTTCCATTGCCTGTTGCCTCTCCTCATGAGTGAGAAGCTTCCACAAATGAATTCTGGAAATACTATTTTTAAAGGTGTCCTGATCTTTTACCCTCACAAAGGGTAAAGTGCAAAGGATAAATTCAAACCATTAATCCATGGATTAGATCTCTTTTTTCCTGTGCAAAGCTGTATTAATTTTACAAGTACTACAGGCACTTGCAGGACAAATCTCCAATTTTTCTTCTTCAATATTTATTATGGCTTCACATAATCTAAATCATGACCACTGTAGGACACAAACTGTGCTTTAACTGTTTGTTTAACAGTTATCCTACTATACCCCTTATTCTTCTTGGATACAGATGAGAACACAATGGCAAATTTATTTTTGCTCGGCAACGTTAATATCCACCACCAGTGACTGAGAACAAATCAGTTAATTAGAATCTGCATTACCTTGGCATGGAAGTGGAACAACTGATAAGCAACACAGTGGAAAGAGACTGTACAAATACGCATTTTTCCTTTCAAACTATTGCTTTTTAGCTCTGTTCATGGAAGGCCATGAGGATAACCCACCAGGGCTGAGAACAGAATGCAGGCTGAACAAAACTGATCAATAATGGGAGGTAAATGTGACTTACATTTCAGATATCTAAAAATGTCTAACAAAAAGTCGCCGTTACAGCTAACACTTATTTTAGAATTTCTCTTCTTCACCAGTGTTCACAAACAAACTTAGGGCATGGTGCTATACGGACAGTAAATAACAGGTAAGTATCAGAACCGAGCATATTTTTATTCTGTGGTTAAATTAATTTAGGTATCCGACCTGCACACAAAGGATGGAAACAATGTATAGTGACCCAACCAGCTGCCACCAGAAGTGATACTGTGTGGTAAGACATGCCAGACTTACATTCTCTCCCAAGCAATAGGTTAAGAATTCCCTTGTTACAAAGATAGTGGGAACTTTGGTCTGAAGGCTTGCAATAAATGTTACTGTTGTTCTACTAAGGCAACATGGACACTATGGCTGGCAAAGAATAATGAGTAAACAACTGGAAAAAAAATAATTATTCCATCAGTTTCTATTTCCCTAATCATATGTAAATAAAAATATGGTACCCTTCAATTACAAGTATGAGCACAAAACCTGCTTCAAATCCATCCTTTACCAGAAGTAGCATGGATTACATGAAAATCCAAGCTTTCAAAGAAAGAAAGAGGACTGAAAGACAAAAAAAAAAAAAGAAAAAAAAGAAAAAAAGAAAGGAATACATTTTCTAATATGAGTGGGTGATGAAAACAAAAAGCAAAAATAAAAAGTGCAAAGGATAATTCTATTTCTACATAATTTTCTCGAGTCTTCAGAAAACCTGACACCATGGCTATATTTCACTTCACTAAAAAGTTAATATCATCTGCACAGCAACTATTCATTCTGAAATATAAATTACTTTAAAAAAAAAAATCCACCAGTTTTGCTACAGAATTGTTCGTCTGTTGCAATGAAATGCTGCAGAATCTGAAAGCCATTCCCAGAGAGTCTTGACCTTAACTGAAACCTTTCGAATGATTTAGCAATGCATAACAATTATGCCTCAAATCTTAATATCAAAGAAGTGTATCTAAAAGATTGTCTAGTACATAGTATCTCCACTAAGTCTAAGTCTTTGAATACTTCCAGCTTATTTATATGTAGCCCTTCATATCAAGCTGGAAAAAGCTTGTTGGATTGTTTTGTGCTAGTTTCTTTCTTGCTTTGGTTTTTTGGTTTGGGTTACTATTCTTGAATTTTACACTCTGTACGTTTCTGGTTCACCTCCTAACTCAGATGACTGTCATGAGGGCATAAAATGTATGACCTTCCCATGAAACAAAGGATTGTTGCCAGCTATACAATATTTTGCTATCATTTCTATTTAGTCATTTTATTGTTTTCAGCCTCACTGAGTGTCTGCCCTTTGCGCATTAAGGAGTAGGATGACCATTTGGCACAATTCTGTATGAGTAGACTCTCCTGTTTAAGATACGGGACCTCACTTTCTACAAATTGATAAGCACAAATACATAGATGTTTTGCCAACAGTTTAAAGAAAAAATAAAAAGTCCAAAATATTTTAAAATATATTCTTTATTAGAGAATTATTGCAATGCATATAGTAGATAGATAGAATTATAATCCCTATTTCCCTTCTGAATGCATATGTACTTTATTAAAAAAATAAAACATCTTCCTATCCTAAAAGAGTTTGGGGTTTGAAGGTTGGAGTTTGGGAGTGTTGATTATTTCTTTTGTATCCACTGGTTTATAAGCCTGGCTGTCCTCTGAGATGTAGCTTGTGGATTGAAGGACATTCATTCCTTATCATAAAAATAAAGATGAAATTTATGTGAGGGACCAAAGGCCACAAAATATTACTGAGTGGCAGTTAGGGTCTTGAGGTTATTGGTAGGGGGCTTTAGAAGCTGTCACCGGTATCAGCCTCCTGCTGCCAAGAGGCTTCAAAGGAGACTGGTCCTTTCCCCTGCAGTCCTACCTTGTATTCACACGTATTGAAGAAAGAACTGAACAGCTCTGTGTTGAACTTTAAGTTCATCACGTGGAGTTGTCAAGTGGTTCATAGTTCCTAACACTGTAATCTGACAGACAAAATCCAGGCAAGTAAATAAGGTAACAGCAAGGAAAAAAAATTCTCAGTCCTAGAATTTTTGGGGAGAGGATGACTGGGGTTGTAACTATTTTTCTGGTGAAACAAACAAAATCCTTCCCTCTTTGCTCGGTATTTCATAGGATACATTGTTATTAAAGCTCTTCTGCATTGAAGATACGGTATTTCATAACTTGTCAAAGTTTGAGACTTTTTAAAATATATTTTAAAAACAAAGGTATTTTGGGACTGTTAATATAAACACTCAACAAACCAGATTTCTTGTATATTCTCAGTTGTTGTCATCTGTGTTCGTACTGACAGTATGCACAGGCACCTCATTTATTTTCTTTGGACCGGTTTGTGAGACCTTACATAGCAGGTCACATAAGGAGAGAGGGCACCACTGGACACATGGCAGAGGCAATGCTGTGGCTCATCCCTGCTGTGGGAAAATGTAACTTCTTGCTGGGTTCCTCTGAGCCTGCAGCCCAGGACCCAGACCTTTCTACTGCTCTGTGATCCCACAGAGGCAGATGTAGCAGGTCAGCAGATCTGCAGGACAGGCTATGCAACTGTCTTTGGCACAGGTGATCCCGGTTGCCATAGTGTATTATCCTCCTTTTCTGTGCAGAGGCACCGTGGCCGAGGAAGGAGCATCCCAACCAAGCACAACATGCAAGAGTGACCCAGTCAGAGTCCTCCTGGCTCTGCCAATTTTGTGCATCTGGCCAGGTCATTTCGAGAGCTCGCTGCTGTCTGCACCTCTGGCTTTGTAAAGTGAGAATGACAGCAGCCTTCTCTGCACTCTGCCTTGAGACACATGAATAAAAGCTTAAAGCAGCTCTACTGGGTCATAAGTAACTAAAACTTTGATTCACATAAGTGCACATTTCCAGGCAGTAGTTTTCCTGTGTTAACTACATCAGGATGATATCCCACACCTTCCTGAGCCAATTTAGGAGACAACGTACAGCACCCAGTTCACTTGTCCATTTTCAGGAACATCCTTCCTGAGGAGGTGCAGTTCCAGGAGGTGAGACTCACACCAGCTCACACAACAAAAAAGCGGCTGCTGGGCAATGTGACAGCCAAAATTCACCATCCTCTCTCATTTCCATCAATAAAATCATGACTGCAAAGCCCATGGTACAGGCCCAAATTCTTCCCACTTAATTTTAATGATCTGAGATGTCTAAAATGCTGTTTTTAAGTCAGAAGAGAGGCAGGCACCCCCAAATATTGATTTCAGTTCACTTAAGATATACATGAAGAGACTTATCCTGCTCCTCTTGGTAGGCTAAACTAAGGTATAAACCCTGGGCATATTCTGCATTCTTCTTATGAATATGTAATGCAGTAAACCTTATATTTGTCTATAGGTACAGAAACTGTGTTAGATTGCTACAGGACGCATTTACTAATACACTAGTAAAATGATTCTAAACTGCTTCAATGCTATAATATTTTCATATATATACATGAATCTTTTTTCTAAAATGTGAGCATAACTCATACAGGAAGTTATGCAAAACAGAACAAATTATGCAAATAGCATTCTTTGAATTTTTGAATTAAGTGTTATGCTCTGGAGTACACAGAACACACATTGAATCCTTGATGACAGGAAGAGACTTTATATTTAGATTACATTCCAACAATGACCATTTATGTTGCTCTTTTCTGACCATCAGAAAGAGACTTGCCAAACTTCAGTACCCTGTTATGTCTGTTCTGGTTTGAAAACCCAGTCACGTGGGACCAACTCAAAAATCTCATAATTAGGACTTGACATTGGTTTGACAGCTGGAGCATGAAGTGTGAGCATAGCCTAGTTGCTCTGACATTCTGAAATATAAAAATGCAAAGCCACCTGAGAAACCACATGAAAGAAATTCCACTACCCTAAACTGTGCATATTAAAAGACTCTGAAGCTCCCAAGATGAGCTGATTTGAAATCTCTCCTTGTCTGTGATGAAAAAGTAGTACTGTCAGGCTTTTTGGTAGAAAGGTGAAAGTTTCAAGTAAGGTCCCTGTGTTATTCCAGGATTACCTCTCTCAGATGGTAGCATAGCACTTAAACTACGGTCACAGTTAATATGCAGAGTCTCCTGTCATAAGAAAAAATGAGAAAGGGAAGTAATATTTGCTTTGCTTACTATATTAAATTAGTAAATTCTTATTACTTGAATATACAAAATAGAGCAGCTTAATTCATTCCTTGAGGCCACAAATACTCTAACACATGTTCTTAAAAAAATCAAATTAGAATTTTGACTCACTAGGTTGATTTTACTTTACTATGCATTTCTTGTTAAGAGAAAACAGAACTTCACCGTTACATGAAACTAAGAATTTCTGATTCTGTTAAACAGAGAAGCCAACACCAGTCAGCATAGGGTTAGTGCTGAAAGAAGGAAAAAACTCACAGTCACAGGTGGGGTGAGGCTTGAACCATGCTGCCAATAGCCTTGATTTTGAAGACAACGTGCCATGTAAAGGCAACACAGGAAACTGAATTTCTTTCAGAATTACAGGGTTATTCCTCTAATAACAAATTAGCTCATTTAATACATCATCCACTAAATATCTGATCAGATTGTGACATGCCATCTACACTTTTAGATTCGAGAAGTAAAGTATACTTCACATTCTGTCTGAAAGGGGTATTTTTAAAAATCTGTCGTGGTTTAACCCCAGCCAGCAACTAAGCACCATGCAGCCGCTCACTCACTCCCCCCCCATCCAGTGGGATGGGGGAGAAAATCAGGAAAAGAAGTAAAACTCCTGGGTTGAGATAAGAACGGTTTAATAGAACAGAAAAGAAGAAACTAATAATGATAATGATAACACTCATAAAATGACAACAGTAGTAATAAAAGGATTGGAATGTACAAATGATGCGCAGGGCAATTGCTCACCACCCGCCGACCAACACCCAGCTAGTCCCCCAGCGGCAATGCCCCGCCCCCACTTCCCAGTTCCTAAACTAGATGGGACGTCACATGGTATGGAATACCCTGTTGGCCAGTTTGGGTCAGGTGCCCTGGCTGGGCATGAGAAGCTGAAAAATCCTTGACTCTAGTCTAAACACTACTGAGCAACAACTGAAAACATCAGTGTTATCAACATTCTTCACATACTGAACTCAAAACATAGCACTGTACCAGCTACTAGGAAGACAGTTAACTACATCCCAGATGAAACCAGGACAAAATCACTCCTAGAGTCAAATCGGTTGCAAGCAGTCACAGGGTGCTATGCCAAGGTATGGGCTTTCGATTTCCTCAGATATTTAAGAGAGTGCTATATCAGTGAAAATTTAAATGGAAGTAAAATACTCATCAGGCAGATGGGAAGTACCTTTCACGGAGTCAGATGCTAGATGGCCACTTTAACACAAGGCAACTTTCCTCTTTTACTGAGAAAAAGATACTGAGAAGCATTTCTACAGTGAAATAAAGCAATGACCTGGCCATTAAAGAGTAGGAAGTCACTGCAGAGAAAAAGAAAGGTGGGGAAAAAAAACAAAAACAAAACTCTGGTTCTTGCCTCCATCTATGCCCCCCCATCCCATCCCCCCATCCTATGTCATGTCCTCCCCCCGAGGTTCTTGTTGAAGCACCTGAGATCTCATACTTTCATTCTGCAGATATTTATTAAAATGAAGTAAATACATTAAAAAGTATTCCTTAAAGCCAGAACCACCAGTACACCTCAAGCACATCATTACCCCAGCATGACTTTTTTTTTGTTGTGGTTGCAATCAAAAAATCAGTAATAAGCTGCACCCATTAACTCCATTTTTGTATACTCTTTATAAAGAGTGATTGTCAAATTATACCCTTTATGTAAATGTACATATCAATTTACAGAGTGTTTTTTCTGGAATGCAAGCTAAACATTTTCCAATGGAAGGAGAGATGGAGAGAAATGAAAAGTATTTGGAGTCTGAAAAACTGTTCTTCCTTCCTTTCCAACCACTGCCTCAACTTTGAGAGGATTATGGAGTATAATGTGAAATGAGATCCCTTCGAAGGCTAGACTCAGTTTTGTGAAGAAAATCTGATGGCTAATGGCTGCAGAAGAACCAGTTTTTTCTTAGGAAGACTGTGAGGCACCTCTTAATTTTCTAGCCAACTCTTATATGCCAAAATAAACTTTTAAGCCAACTGAAACACTGATAAACACAATTAATTTCTTTTTAATTCTTATCCTTTGTGTCCTCATTAAACTTCTGTAGAGGTTTCTATCTATACAAAACCATGCTGGGTATTTTGAATTCGGTGAAGAGTTACCTGTAATTACTGGAGTGAGACAAAGTGGCAACTCATAAAAATGGATTCTAAGATGCTCTAGAAGTGTCCAGTTCCCCACAGCATCGTTCCAGTATGAAGAGTCTGCTGGTGAGCACTGATAGCCAGGAAAGCACTCCGCACAAGGCAAGCACAATATAGCAAGGAGCACGCTTACATACTAGTGCTGTACCAGAAAGCTCAAAGGGCCTCACTATAAGCTGTCCGCAACTGCAGCATTGTTTTATTGTTAGCTTGCTTTCTGGACAGTTATAGCTCATGCCATTTATCACTCTCCCAGACTTGCCTAGGCCATCTTAATAATTTGCTATTATAGAAAATACTAAGCTCCCAGAAGCACCCTATGACAACAGGCTAGTTTTGCTGGTTTATGAAAGGTAAAGCCAGAATTCATAATTATCGTGTATTTGCATATGTGTTCACAATTTAGGTAAGTATCCACTGCATATGAAAAGCAGAGAAATGTTAGCAACAAGTTCCAGACAGTGAGAGCAACTGCAGGGTGGATGGACCACATACCCTGCAGCCCTAGAAATGGGATTTGTGGAAATTAGGTGGAGTATAAACCAAGGAGAATAAAAGGAGCATGGCTACTAGGCAAAAGAGAACCTGGGGCCAACTAAAATGACACTGGGGAAGGGAAAAGTGCTATAAATTGTTATCATTGTCTCCCCAGCATATGATTTCTTGCTGTCTTTCTTTTTCTCCAAAACCTCTCGCTCTCATCAGTTGGGCTCCCCATACCTATCTTTTCCTGAGCTCTTGCTACCATCTGTGTTTATCCCATCAGTCCTTTTCTGTTGCTATAGGTGAGGCAATGATGGGCAAAGTATTCTCTTCCTTACTACACTGAGAAATGGCAGACAAGACAGAAATAACTAGAAACAGCTCATTTGGCTTCTTTCCTAGCAGATGCCACAATTACCCTTCATGTCACATTGTATCTGACAAAAGCTCATGACCTTCCACTTCTTGGAGTCCAAAGGGATGCCTCATATTGAGGTGGATCAGAAGAAATGAAATATTGGTGTGGTAGATGATGTTAAGCTGTCTCCATATGCCCATAAGTGCACTATCTGAGTAAGCATCCAGACAGCATTCAGTATTTTCTGCTTGCTAAATCAAGAAAACTGACACATGATAAATGTGCTTTATTGAGTGTACTTGGTATTATTTAGAGAAGTCCATCTTTCTAAAAAAAATAAATTATCATTCTCCTGCTATATGTGAACACAGCTCCTACAGACATGATTTCGTGGTCTGCACAGTTGGTCCCCCAGAGCAGATATTTAACAGTGCAGGCTATATGGTAACCTATTCTGTGTGTAGCAACTGCTATTTCCTCCATTTTGTAGAATAAAAATACAGCTGGTTTTATTTCCATTGGTATTGCTTTTCCAGGACCAGACCGCTTAATATTGCTATTTTAATTCTGAAATGGGCATTGCAAGACTTAAAGGAAGCTTTTTACTGTACACCAGAGGAAACTTTCACATTTGATTCCAGGTAGTATTGTAACAGCACAAAATGCCAACAAGATAAGATGAAGAACTGAGCTACTTAAGGACAGGAAGGGTATTTTCTTTATCTGATACTGGTCTTTATATTAGCTCAACAAAAGGCTAGCAAAAACACCTTAATCTATGGCATTCTGCTTAATATTTGCCATTTCATAAACTTGTGCAAAGAATTCAGAATAAAGTTGGAATACTTCTTCTGCTATGTGGCTTTGTGACCAATGAATAGAAAGGTTAATAGGAACCTCTATTAAAATGTTAATAATTACTTTTTGTAATAGCATTGACTTATCTCCAATGCTTCCATTTAGTCTAGGTAGGAAAAGAACACATTAAAATCAGATAAATTTTAGATCAGTAATATTTTGGAGAATTTGATTTCTGTAAAACTATAACTTATTCCGAAAGCTTGTGTAAAACCTAGCTGTAAATGTGATTCTTTCTACTATAGTCTTCTCAGCTACAACCACAAAGGTAAATGAATTTAAGTATCAATGAAATAATATGTTTATTAAACATAGTTCTCTTGAAGGAGAAAATATGACAGAGTAACAGAAAAGGTATTATGAACTTGTCTTGTTAGCAGTTGGGAAGTACCACTGTTGATCTTGTGCTATGAATGTGTTATGTGCATTGAGAGGCAGAAATCGACCCCCAAAATAAGGCAAGGAGAATGCATAATATCACATTAACAAAGGCCACTGAGAGGGTAAGTCTGCACAAGATATTTAGAAAGGTAACATGTTGGCTAGTCAAAGCTCCTCTGTACTGCAATAGAGCTGCTATCAAAATGAACAGGTTCCTATAACAGGTACCTATAACTAGAGCTCTCTTCCCCCCAGAATTGGGGGGAGGGGGAGCAGAGAACCTGAAAGTTTTTGAGATAATGGAGGGGGGCACTACTTTTTTGGCAATATGTTCAAAGGAAATGGTCTACAGCAGTGATAACTAATGCTTTCAAAGATGACTGAATTCCCTCTTTCATCATGATCTAAGTGTCCAGGTATAAATTTAGAGGTTTATATTTTCTTTAGTCCAAACCCACAAGCTCTGGCACGCGTAGCTTTGTTGATTTATAACGCTGCCACCCTTGGTGTCTGCCCTTCCTCTCCTTCGGAAATTTACCACAGCGGTGTTGGTGGAGTCAAATTGTGCTGGCTCTTCAGCTGCTGCAGCTTGCAGTCAATACATTCACCTGAGTCATGGTCTTTGTCAGTTTTAGCTAGTACTGTGCACAGTGAACTATAACAGAAGTAAATGTGTTGCAGTACAAGCAAATGTGAGCCTTAAAACTCGTTCTTCAGCAGTTTCTGCTCTTTTACTGTTGTATGAGCTGAGGCATTAGCACGTTTGATTTTCCTGCTATAACTAAGGGGCACAGTGGTGGGTCAGGGCAACATCATAAAGTCTGCAACATTGCACAGCACCTTGGCTAAATCCCTCACATGAGATGAGCCTGGAGGTCCAGCTGTCTTATGGACAAGCTGTGTGTGTTCATACCTGTGTTTCACTGTCCCTCATTTTTAAACCCTGTATTCCTTTTCTTCCTCCCGTTATTGGCATTTAAAAATCTAACAACGAGAAAAAGTCATTCATTTGTTATCATCTCAGTTGTTTTGGGGATAAAGGAAAGATATATTCTTTCTTCCTAGTACTCTTGTTAATCTTTATTAATTTAGCCCTGTTTCTTTCTGCTACAGCAATTCATCAGTATAAAGATTTTAGAATCAGACCTTTTATTGATTGTTGATGATAAATGAGCTAAAACTGAATTCAGCATGATCTGCTAATATTCATGTTAACTCAAAAATATTTACAGTGCTAAAATGTATTTATGTGAATTGAACGAATTAGTATACAATCTTCATATATAATGTCCCATAAAGTGTCTTAAAAAAAAAAAAAATGGAGATCCACTTTCCTAGCTACAAAGCAGTTACATTTTAACAGCTGAAGCTGTGACTGTTCTAGCTGCTGGATTTATATATTGATGTGTATTTTCTCATTTTTTCAATTTATCTTCTCTTTTAGTTCTACTACTCAATATTTGTAATTACAATTTTGTCATTATATTTAATTGCTTATATTTTCTGTGAATTTTGTTTATTACTAAATTTTAAAAAAGCTGTTAGCTGTTTCAATTCACTGTCTGAACTTAACTAATGAAACCCTCCTTAACTTGAAATGTCTCCTTCCTTCCCTTTCCTCTTTTTTTCTCATTGCATACAGAAAATCCATTCCTGTTCCCCTCAATCCTTTCAGTTAGCATATTATTGCAGTACTCGTACTATTCTCTCTCTATTTCCTTGAGTACCAGATTTTCTGTATTTTCTGGCTTGGCTCTTTTTGCCTTCTACAAATCTTGTGGCAATAATTGATATGGCTCAGAACTTTCCCCTTTTTCTCTGTGTTAAGATATAATCCAGGAATGATACACTTTTGAAAGCCGCCTCAAGATACAGAACTTGCCTTGTCACCTAAACACAGAGAGACATATTTGTGAATTAATAAGACTTGAAGCCCATTTCTGCTGTATTACAGTATTGTAAATTATTTCATTGAAATCCTAACAAAATCTAAGGTAATATTTTTCTCAACTCTACCAAGTCATCCTTTATATAGTATGTGGATGGGGGAAAAGGGAAAGAGTAGGAATACATGGCATTCATAGTTATAGACTACTTTTCTAGTCCACTGATACTTAAACCCATTTCTGAAACAATAGCCAGATCTTCAATTGGATTTGTCAATTCTTGCTTTGACAGGCAACAATTTCTGGCCTACTGTTACAATGAAATAACAAAGCGTACTACTGGATGAAAAGCTGCATCTCCACAGAAAATAGAAATTTAAAGCTGACAACAGTACATTAAACAATGAAACCACAGGTGACTGATCACACATAAAAGCCAATTAATTAAAAAACAAATTGCACATAATATTTAAGTTTTGTTATATATTTTTCATATGGTTCACTGGCTTTCTTAGATCAAGCAGTAACTAGTTTTTGGTTATTTGAAATTTCTCTCCCACAGAAAATGGAAAAAAACTTTTTGAAAGACTGGCAACGCTTTAACATGTTAGTATTTTATATGGGTAATTGTAAGTATGGCTTTATTTCATATTATTTCCTCCAGTAATCTAAATAACAATAGACCTCAATGACTTACTCATGCAGCAGTACTGTACGTTGCACGCAAAGACAAATGGCATGATAAATTAAATAGCTGAATCTCATAATGAAGAAACTAGATTTCAAAGTAAATTCAAAGTCAATAGAATGATCCAAAATTTATGCCAGAATAAAGCAGAACCTGGTTTTCTTCTTTTTCTCAAACATTGGCTGAAGCATAGGGCATTTCCAAGACTTTAATGACTGACTGGATTTAATAGCCCTTCACTGCAGTTCATACCTTCAGCTTCTCCCAGTGGTTATTAATCCCCAGGAAATTGTCTGTGCTTCACTCACAATTGTTTGTGTAATGAAGTTCTTCAAATAGTTTGAGCTGATTTTAAACTCAAAAGATGATGTCTTAATCAAAAGTATTTGAGGCTATAAAGCATTTTTCTTCACTTAGGAATATGTGCAGTGGAAGAGCTTGAAGTTTTATTTGCCCAAGGTGGCACCAAAAATGCTACAGAAGCAGGCTGGCACAGGTCTTTACTAGCTACCCTTCCACTTTGCTCATAGTGCCTGCTTGTCAGAGGTAGCTCTCCCCATCACTGGATTACTCAGCCCAGCTTCCACGACAGACTGAATCAAATCGTGTGGATTAAATGATGCCCCCACAGAGCCTTCACTTAGGTCAGTATTATAAATCAAAGAACTCAGCATTCTAAATGGAAAACTTTTACTTTCCTGCCTTTACACGTGACCTTAATTGTACGAATGTCTCTCACCTTTCATGAGCTTTCAAGCTTAGATGTCAAAACTTCATACCAAAGGAACTAAAAGTGTTTCTTCTGATATCAAATTATACCATGAAAAGCGCACAGAAAAACTAACCTGTTCAAACAACATTGCACTTAAAAAGGATTCTGAACTGCCTACAATTGCAACCATATGTAAATTTCTCCAGAAAAAGAGAAATGAAGGTGTAACATCAGCACTGAATCCTGTCAGAAAATAATGGGAAAAGACAAGAAGTTTCAATTAAAATTTGATGTGTGCTCTACGCCTGATGCAATGGTATTGTCTTCCTGTTGTTCCTGTAGTCTCCTGTGACACAGGTCTTCAGGTTGTCATTCTTTGTATGTAAAGCACATCCAAACAAGCCCAACCTGAAAATTAGGAAATTAAAAAAGAAATGGATGGTGTCCATCAAAAAAGCCAACCATCCTTCTTCCTTTACATCTTCTGATTCCAAAATCAGCTTTACAAAAACAAGAATATGCTTGTTACTTTCTACAACTGTATCACCACCAAAAAGGTGAGAAGCGAACTTTTCAGTTATCTACCTGATGCCCGGAGTTTGCTTCCACTGCAAAGAAATCAGGAGGTGTACCAGGGGTAGTAGAAACTGGAGAGACACATACCAGAAATCTCTGAAAGGAAAGATATAAAGATTATGAGATCTTGAATTGTAGTGATGAAAGTAACCTTGGGAACAGTCTGCAGAGACAGAAACAGCTCTAAAAGGCAAGAAAGACCAATCCAAAAGCCTATGATTGTTCTTGCTCCCGTATCTGGAATCCTGTGGCTCACAAATTGGTACCTCCTACTGCCCCAACTGAAGACTAAAACAGTGGCAATTGTAGAGATGAATTCACAGAAGGATCTTATGGGCCTAACAATAGACACAACTCCCTCATACTTGGACAGATATGCTGAAGACCCTACATGAAACCCAAGAAAAGCAAAGTTTGTTTCCCAGTTTCCTTTGACAGGACATGTTTCCCCATTTGCACAACCCAAATGTCAAGGGATTGAAACTAAGAACAGTTACCTAGAAGACATGTTTACTGATGTTTGATAGACAGATGTCAAAGGTGCCTTTGCCTTTCCTCAGTTTTCCTCTCAGTGCTGACAGTGTTTAAATAGCCAAAGCACTTTAGAATGAGCCCTCCTGCTCTGTGCCCATTCATTTTCCAGGCGTGGCAGAGCCCAAAATGCGAAGAATTTTGTCGCCAGCCTTGCAGTGAAGTGTTGCTTACTGTGGGGCTTTTACCATCTACATATGACTACATGCTCATAAACTTGCAGCCATATAACAGCCCCTGATCTGAGTCTCTCACTAGGTCACCGATCTCTGCAGATTCATACCAAGATGACTCGGCACTGCATTAAATCTTCAGATGTATTTCCACTGAATGAACACCCTTCTCATTTCCCTTAACTTCGCTTTACTATTGAACCATGCTAGCTTGTCACCGTGGACAAGGTGACCTTTTATTGAGGGTACACTTGGGAAAGTTTTCTCTCTTCATGTTTATGGGGGTTTATTATCCTTAAACTCAACACTTCACTGTTTCTTGTTAAGTACTCTTACAATTGAGGCCCTAGTCCCACCTCTATGAAATTATGTCCCTCCAGGAATTTTCAGGTAGGGTTTTCTGGGCCACTCTCACTCTTCACTATGAGCAGATGTTGCTGCTACAGTTCCCACTTAAACTTTAACAATTTAAGCCATGGGATGCACAGTGATTTCAGTTACTGTATCTTTCCACCCATGTTTCAGCTTCTTTTGATCAAAGTGTTCTGCATATCAGGTACATTTGATACACTTTCTGTATGGCTTTTTTTTTTTTTTTTTCCTAAGAATACTTATGACCTTTACACATGAAAATGTAAATCCCTTCCAAACTCAGAAGACTTAGGACATGGCATAAACAAGAAAAAAACCCCTTTTTTAATCTTTATACGTCATTTTCACCTTCTTCCTTAGAGGGATCAGAAATGACAGTTGTTGGATCTTCTGAATATATGAGTCCTGTGCATAATAAATAACACTTTTATATAAAATAGCCCCAACCAATTCTGAGTAACAAACAAGTATGCAAAAATTCAGTTTGTTTTTGAACATCACACATGTAACTTGACCTTATTTCCTCCCGTGGGATTTTTGCCATTCACTTCTCAGTTCTTCTTTACAGTCCAGGAATAAGAAAAAAGTTTATGCTCACCAGATAAACTGAATAATTGGGAATAGGCTTTAAATGACAAGTAGGCTAATAACTTAGTGGAGATAGACAAGATTAGCATTACGGAGTCTAATGAATAAACGCTAGAAAGATGGGAAGCAAGGAACAAGGGGAAATTATCACCTTTAGATTTGTTTCAAAAAAGAGAAGTCTAGGGAGAGAAAAATAGATGAGCTATGTAGGAAAATGTCGTGGTTTAACCCCAGCCAGCAACTAAGCACCACGCAGCCGCTCACTCACTCCCCCCCCATCCAGTGGGATGGGGGAGAAAATCAGGAAAAGAAGTAAAACTCCTGGGTTGAGATAAGAACGATTTAATAGAACAGAAAAGAAGAGACTAATAATGATAATGATAACACTAATAAAATGACGACAGTAGTAATAAAAGGATGGAAATGTACAAATGATGCACAGGGCAATGGCTCACCCCCCGCCGACCGACACCCAGCCAGTCCCGGAGTGGCGAATCCCTGCCCCCCACATCCCAGTTCCTAAACTAGATGGGACGTCACATGGTCTGGAATACACTGTTGGCCAGTTTGGGTCAGGTGCCCTGGCTGGGCATGAGAAGCTGAAAAATCCTTGACTGTAGTCTAAACACTACTGAGCAACAACTGAAAACATCAGTGTTATCAACATTCTTCACATACTGAACTCAAAACACAGCACTGTACCAGCTACTGGGAAGACAGTTAACTACATCCCAGCTGAAACCAGGACAGAAAATCACCAAAGTTCTTCTGCAAGAGAGAGATAGCAAGTTTTTTTCTGGCAGCATTTGTTTTATGAGCCAGTTATGTGTGTCTTCAGGCAACACAACAAAATTAATATTAGCAGTGTAGTGTAGGAGTTGTTTACACTTATCGAGAAAGAATGCTGATTGCTTTCACTCTGTATGTACCATGCAAGTATCATTTGAAGGAACAAGAAAGAATAGGCAGCAGAGAACACCAGTATTAAAAACCACTTTAAAAGAACATTATCTTAATTAAGGAAAGAATAGAAACATCAGAACAAACTTTATCTAGTCAGAGAGGAATATCTAACTGAGAAGAGGAGTAAGTTGATCACAATACAGAGGCTGCTCCATGGGGCACAGTCTGCAGTATTGCATTGCTTTATATTGTGGTAAGTGCAAAGCCTTTTGGTGCTGATCCAAAAAAGCTGTTCACATACCCACGTCCACACATTTAAGCATGTGGATAATTAAATGGGATTATTTAGCTGCTTATTTCTAAACTTAGATCCAAATGTTTTCCTTGACTGGAGTTCAGCACTGTGCAAGTAGCAAGCTTTTACTGCCTTGGAAAGCACCACATACACCAATGTATAGGCTACTGGGCTGGAACTTAGGAGACCAGACACTTCTGCTGTGCTGTGCAGACTCATGAATTTCAACTCAATCTGTTTTTCTGCCTATTCTACTTGAACTGCAAACTTTGGGGGCAAGGAGTGTTTCACAACATGTATTTATTTATCCATTAGTTGGCCTAAGGGGGCTCTGAGCTTAATGTGCATCTCTGTGTAAATAAATTAATAAAAAGAGTACCGTGTAAACACTAATTATCCCAAAATTAAGATTGTGCAACTTAAGGCAAAACTTAAGTGACAGGGCTTTGTTTTCAGATGTGCCAAGCATGCATAGCTTGTCTAAAGATGATGGAATTCATAAGCACTTAGGGTCTTCTGCAGATTGCCTCTTTTTTGCCTCGAAGTCTTCCAAATTTCCTTTCTATTCTGCCTGAAGTCAGTACCAGCTTCATTTATAATAAGGTTTCTAACTTATAAATAAAATATAAATACCTGTCAAGCTAATACTTCCGCAGCAGTGAAATGTATTTTTTTAAACAGATCTACTCTTTAAACAGGTATTAATTTGTGAGGGCCCTAGGGTTTTTATGAAATATATTCATGTGTAATGCACGGAGAGTATATTCATTTATCAGGTCAGTATTCTATTGCTTTTCCTCTTCAAGGCCTTAGACATATTCATGTAACAAGTTTCTTAATTATTCATTTATGGATACTAGGGACTATTCTTAACCACCTAGTGCACAGAACCACAATCTTTTTAAATGGTTACTTTCTGTACAACACATTCATCTGAGGGGGCTCCACGGTGACAAAATACATTACAAATAATACTTGACTTAGGATACTCCCAGAGAGCCAGCCTTGGACTCCTACTTCACTGCACAGACAAAGATGAGTAAAACAAATTGCATGATTTCAGAAGTGCATGTAGTTCTTGTCAGACTACAGACCTGTGGGCAGCAAGGCTGCACTGGTTATCTCCAAGCATCACCTGCTGGTTTTTAGCTGACCTTTCTGCAGAGTAGCTGAGAAACAGCATGTACAGGTCACAGTCACTCCGTCCATTGCACCGTAGCTTGACAAATCACAACCCAGCTGCAGGAAGACAGTAACTTGCTGTGCATTATCACACTGAGAGATGTGCGCCTCTCGTTAGGTCCTGATGTATTACAACCATCAGAAATACTCTAACAAACTGTTTGTTACAGTATTAGCAACAACATGATCAACAATGACAACAGACACTTTGAATTTACAGTGCTAATTCAATGAATAAATGTAGAGTTTTAAGGAAACCAGAACTGCCACTTCTCCACTATAAACTTTTACTACTGAGAATGCAGTGCAAACTGAGGAATTAGCACAGTCTGCAACAGACCCAATAAACAAAAAGCCAGACTTTAATACAGATGAATCAGAATAAGTGAAATATTTCAGGGCTGAAAGCATACCTCATTTGTGTTTCAGGGCTGAACTAGATCTTCACTTCTGCAATGTGAACACATTGGTCATAGTGAATATCCTAAGAAAATGAATTACAGAATGAGAAGGAAAGATTACACTATATAACATATACTAAAAACACTGGGGTTTTTGAAGCTTGCTTGGTTTTCCTGCAACTTCTTTTTTTATATGTAAACACTTCTTTCCCTGTTTCACCTCATTTTGTTTCTGACAGACACTTCAATTTCCCCCTAAATTATCAAGACAACTCATTATTACCAGTTTTTTATTAACTGGGTTGATCAAGGGCAAGTTATTTATGTGGAACAGAGAGAAGTAACATAAGTAGAAAGAGGTCTGCTTGCAGTTCAAAGGCTGTGGCTTGCTCAACTTATTCTGACTTTCCAAAGCTAAATGAACTAAAGTTTAATCTAATAAACTAACAGTTTTTTCCCTCCAAGGAATGAAAGGGGAACTCATAGGATAGCTGCAATCTGTTCAGGGTGGCCATGAATAATACCAAATGCTTTCTTTTATTTGGATCTCTATGACCATTAAGGTGTACAGAATTTCATAACATTGTTGGCTAAAAAAAATTAGGCCAGTCCCAGTTAAGTATCCTGAAATTAAAAAAAAATATATATATAGACTCCTCTGGGAGGAGGACCTGAATAATGGATTAGAATTTCTGCCTCATTCATGCCTGTCTAGCAGGCAGGTAAAAGACGGCCGTATTTTGGCTTCATTGCAGAGGCACCAACAATCACTACTCTCTTCTGGGAATTGGACTGTGGGATTCCCCATGCCTGACATATACATTGTCTTTGATTCATGCTCCACTGACTTTACCTAATGATACTCAGAGGGAATGGGAACTCACCAGCTGAATCGGACAGAAAATAGCTGGCAGGAAACTTGACCTACCGTCACCACAGGAAACTGCTGAGGGCAGAAAAAGCTTAACTAGAACAGAATACATTATCTTTTGACAGCTCCTTACGCTTCATTCTCAAAATAATTACTGTTATTAAAGTTGAAAAATTAAGCTACTTTTGGTTTTGATAATGAATTTTGAAAAAAAAAAAGGGCTGAAGTATCAAATCAATGTTTGCCAAGGGGCATCTACATGCCCCTTATGAATGAATCACATTTATGCCCATAAATACCTTCGAGACCTGCCATAATCCAGAGATGTACCAAGTCTTCCACTCTGATTTTCAGTCAGTAATGTCCTTCACCTCATTTTCCCTCAACAGCCTGCATGCTGGCAGCATATTGCATATTCTGGGACTACAGGTGTCAGATGCAGTTGACAGAAGGCGTGCCATTCAGAGGGGCTCAGCAGTCACAAAAGCCCTGCTAGCAGGCAAATTTTCCTCTGGTCTATGCCCCGGTGCTTCCCCATCAGTCGGCCTGGCTGGCCATGTAATATGAATCAGGGTAAAAACAGGTCTTACGCCGTTGTTGGGAGCTTATCTGGGATGTGTGAGAATGTGTGTGGAGTCTGTGGTGTATCTATTTGAACAACAGCTCTGCAGCACTGAAGAAAAGAAGTTTTTCAGACTCTGTTCAGGAGAATGCCTTTAACCATGAGTTTCACTTGAGTTTACTAGGACTTTAGTGTCTGCCTGAAAGGCGCATTGAACTGATACCAAAGAAACAAACCTATCCCAAAGGTGAATTGGCTTTTGGAACAGAATCTGCATCTCAGATATAGTTCTTAACCATATATATCATATCCACAATAAAAATATTCTGAAATTCTCCCAAGCAAAGTGGTATTGAGCAAACCAAAAGGCAACATTAAATCCCAATACCAGTGAAACACACGGTTTGATTATACGTATTTTGCTAGGAAGGTAGAAATCCATTGTAAAAACAGATTAATTTTGCTGTCTTTTGAGGTAATCACCTTGAAGCACAAAGGGACACAAAGGCATTGCAGTGAAAGACTACATACAACAGGAATAAAGTCACCTGCCTGCGTTTGACTGACTTAGGACTGAAACAGTTGACTCATGTTTGTGTGGCACTGCTTCTGTTGACAGTGTTGTGATCAGGAATGTTCTGAACTGAGCTCCTGGCAAAACGTAATGGCATGATGTGAAGAAAAATATAAGCTAAATGTCAGGGAATCTTTCACAGCAAGAACGCCGGACACCTTTGGAATATTCTATGCTTGAAAGTGACAGAAATCCAATCAAAATTGATACTGGACAAACAGCTAGAAAATACATTAGCATTAAAGCAAACAATCATGAACTGGCAAAGCAACAAACTAAAATGAAACTTAGCTAGTCTCCAATCTCCAGATATCTGCAATTCTGTACAAAAGATCACTGTGCAGCTGAGGAACACCCTTACTATTTTTTCATAATTTCCTAGTCTGGTCAGTAAACAAACCTACTATGCAGTCTATCCAGCTAAAGGCTCAGAAACTTATCATGATTTTCAGATTTTCATTGTCCTTTCTACTGCATTATGCCTCTTTTACCACAAATTTCCCCATTTCAGTCATGCTACTGGGACCAATTCTGAGAACCTTGATATATGTTGCTTACAGGAAAACACAGATTTTGCCATCCTTGAAAAAAATTGCTGAACCGTCAAGTTCAGTATGCATTTGAAAGTACTTACTTAATAACCTGATGCTTCAAAACATGGGGCAGGGAGGAAGAGGAGGAGGACCTAGGAAATTTTCCATAGTAGGAAAGAGTCCAACCTGACAGATGGGGTGACCATCTTACATTTTCAACTATGAAATTTCATTACCACTTGCTTACATGCACAAAATTCAATGTTACTAGAAATACTAAATTTATTCATCACTTTTATAAATCCATCTACTCTTCTGCATTCAAATTTTCAGTCTTCTCTAATAGGACATTCCAAAGACTGAGTACACACTCCCTGAAGAAACAATTCATTTAACTTGATCTAAGTTTACCTGCTTTTTCTCTAGTAATCCATAATTCTTGTTTGTACATTTAAAAATACCTTTGTAGGTTTTTAGAAAATTCCAATTTAAGGATATACTAAACAGGTGCTCCAGATAGAGATGCTTTCTCTAATAAAATGCTTAATATTGGCTTTGGTTCTACTGCTGTTCAACTTCAAGCATTAAGGCCTTTCAACACTAATAACTATCTGTTCCTGTTTTCTTTAAATAAGAAAAATCAAAGAAGTGACACAATTCCAAATTGAGATATCAAAATAAAATGTAGTTATTGGCAAGGTAAAGTGAATTATTAGAAGTCTGACATTACAGCCCTTCTCCTCCAGAAAAAAAAAAAAAGGAATATTTATCCAGGAAATTAATGAGTTTTAATCTTTTATTTTTTGTGTGTTCATGGCAGTAGACTGCACTCAGAGACACCAATAAAAAAGTATTACAATTGCAGATCCAACATGTAGCCCAAGACATGGAACTTCTCTCATTAATTGTTTCTGTTGTTAGCAGACCTTTTATGTTTAAAACCTGCATGTAAGCTGAGATGCTTTCATTTCACTGAGTTTTTTGATGTTGAATTACTTGCGTATCACATTTTTTCAACATATTTCTAATTTTAAAATAACTTTCCTTCAGTTTGTTTGGTTTTTTTTTAAACCCAGCTATACTTTATGCCAGTGAAGAAGCTGTCTTCTTTATCAGAAATCTCCAAACATTGATTCATAGAGGGTTATCCACCACTTTTTCACCTAGGAAAAAATGTAGCAATCACTAGTGCGACAGGTGACAACATTCACCATTTTTGCACTGATCTGACCTCTCATGCATACATTCATTAAGGTTTTCTGAAATCTCATATATTAAATGTCCAGATGAGAGCTTGACTCATGCTTCTTTATCAAGACTGTTTCTGTCAGATCCAGTACACACCCATCATACTTCAGCCCACAAAGAGACATCCTGAGTCCTTACACAGATGAGGAGTATATCCTCAAAGCTGAACCTTGCTAGTGCCCGTTGCTTGTTTTGGAACATAAGTCTTCTCTGTAAACTGCTAAGCCATGATACTGGCCTCCCTCTATATGGAAATAACTGCCATCATTAAAATGAGAAAGGTAGATGGGACAATGAAGATGTTTGGATAAGATTAAATTCTAAAAATGGGGAATCGTCCCCCTGGAAGAAAAGTGGAAATTGCCGTGATTTAGACTTTAATAAAACATGTCACGAAATATTTCAAAATAAAAGTCACTAGACAGAGGAACTGCAGAAAACACTTTGAACACAGCTGTAATACTATGGAATTCAAAGAGAGTAGCAAATGAAGGCAAAATGATATGCAGCTTGGAGTAAGGGAACAAAATACTCTTTGGGAAATATAATGTAATCAAATACACCTATAGAAATAGTCACTAGTACTTTTTTTGAGAATGGGATTTAGTAAAGGATAAATTGAGGTAAGCAGTTTACCTAGTTCTAATTTGGACAGTATAGACTATGTCTACTTATCCCTGCCTAAAACACCATTCACATTAATCCACTTTCTAAATTTATAGAAAATAAAAGCCAGATGGATGAAGAGTTGGTAATGAATATTAAATTATACATTTGTTTGAATATGATATGGCAGTAAGAATAGTCCAATACAAGTGTGAATACTGAACACAAAGACAATGTACCATTAAGCTCAGAGATATTGTTCCTATATGGCTCTTCTTACTGCACTGGAAATTATTTTGTTGTATTCTGAGCATCAGACTATCATAAAGATATAGACATTTTGCAAGTTCAAAAGAAAACACTACATTTCAGAGAGCTCAAATTACTAAATTATACAGAAAGAATGAAAGCTTTAAGCAATGAGCCTAATCTGAAATGCATGCAACACCACTATAGTGCCAGCAATTTCTGTGAAGCCCCACTACACCTGTTGTTGCTCTGCCAACTACATGTTTCTTAGCTAACAGAAAGATATGGGAGCAGACAAAACCAGTTACAAACAATGGGGTGGCATTCAGAAGACCTCATTTTAATTCCAAGTGTTCTTACCAATTTCCTGTCTTATTTAGGCAAAGTACATAATCCTTCTGTGATCCTGTACTGTGCTTATAATGGTGCTTTCTTTACACTGTGAATTCTTTGTAACAGAAAATATCCCTTACTATGTTTATATATCTGTAGTATTTCATTCACAGCATGACTGCTATGAAATTAATTCTTAGTGACAAAGGAAGTATTTATAGTTTAGCAATTAGGACAAGCAGGAAAAGTGGACTAAATTAAGATGGCAAAATATAGACAGAATATGAGAAATGGATTGTTGCTAATAATGATAGCCGTGGATAAAACTTCGTTGTGGACTAAGTGCTTAATTGCAGCAATTCTCTGAACACACAAGGGAAACCAGGCTTGTGCTGTGGATGGCCTGAATGACCAACAGGTCTCTTCCAAATTTTAGGTATAAGATGCATCAGTACACTAATTACATCCCACTAATAAAAAAGTAAGATTTCTCATACTATCCAGTTAGGAAAGTAACCACAATCATTAAAATATTTTTTTCAAAGACATGGAAAGTAAATTAAAATTGGCTGAGAACAGAATTTCAATAGGTCAGTCTTTTCAGTTAAGTCTCTGAATTGCCAGAGACAGGACTGGAAAGCATACAAACTCAAGCAAACCCTGCTCTTACTTTTTACTCCTATCCCTCTTATCTGCTTACAGCCCTTTCACAGCTTCTTCACATCCCAAACAAATTAAAGCATTCCTTCTCATCTCATCTCATCTACTCCTCTGGCTGTACCTCAATAACTTTCCTCTGATTTCCCTAAAGGTGATAAGCTGCTTATAGAGGGGCTCACAGCAAACTCATTTTGTTGTGCTGTGCCCAGCTGTTCCATTTAAAATATGTGCTCTTTGAGACTTCCCCAAATTAGAGAAGTCCACAACATATCATTCCCTGTTGTAATGACTATTTACAACCTGCAAGACTGGAAGACAACTAATGCTATAACCTAGTGCTCAGTGACCAACTAGCTTAAACCCCATGAAGGTAGAAGGCTGAATGAAAGAGAGAGAATGATGGTCTCCTTCATGCTGAAGTTCCAAGACATTTACTAAGGTTTGATTTATTAAGCTTCCATGCATCAGGAAACCTGGAAATCTTTTCAGTCTTTGGTCTATATACCCCATTGTCTGACATACGTGAAAATGAATTCAAAGCACCTGAGGCAAGGATACTGAAAACTGCTTAAAAGACTGCAAGCAGAAGTTGATATAAAGCAATTGCATGTAACACAAGGTGGGTTTTGCAGAAAAGTGCTAAAAGGTCTCCAGCATGTTACTCCAAAAAGAAATTCATAAATATTATAAATATGGCAACAGAGAATTACTCTATTACAAACCTTTAAGATTCTACAAACTTAAAAGAGGTTGAAAAACCATTAAAACAGAAGTTGGCCCTGAGTGGAATTTGCTTGTTGCAATGCACAACATCGATCTCAAACAATCATTTTTTGCTCTATAGTTTCAGAGAAAGTTCAACATAGAATCAAAAACCATGAAGCGCTGATAATCTCTTTTTCCCTACTTTTTAACTGTTTTCTGTCATTAATCAAATTATATTCTTTCTCCCATGTGACACCAAACAAATGAAACAAGAATAGAAAGAAAATTAAGAGTTATAATTACCCATTAAATGTTTTGTCTGTTAGTAATAAATTTTGCTTTGTCAACCAGGTCTGGTATAAAGTGAGTCCTGTGGTGACATATAGCTGTGCTGCATTAGTTACACAACTGGGAAAAGAGCTGTTTACTTGTTGCCAAGGTCTATTTAGCTTTGAAGGACTTTACTCACCTGGGCAAGGTGAAAAGGCTTTGGCATCTATTTGTGATGCACATTCAGCCATCAGGAAGAAAATTTTTTTGGCTGAATTTTTTCCAAAGCCACTTGAGAGATTTGGATGCCCAGTTCCTATTAAAATAAAATCTACTAGGCAGCTTTGAAAGTCACATCTTAGCAACAAAAGCAAAGAGCTGTCGATGCACAAAGGCACTTGCAAATATAAGCCATATGTTGTCTCTGTAGGACACCCTAAAATTCATCAGGCATCTTGGTTTCTATTGTATTATATTACAGAAACAAACGTTTAGACTTTGTGGTGGTTTCTTAAAAATGAGGCTTCATTGAATTCACATGATCTCTACTCAGAGACCATTACAATCATTGCAGTTATTCAAGCTGAATTCACTTCTATTAGTAGCTTCTTTTGCTCCAGAGCTCCCTCTCCCTAACCCATCAAGTACAGAATACTAAAAGACAATGGATTTAAACACATCTTTGCAGAATGGTAGTGCAGAGCAAAACATACGTCCATGTATATTTTGTTAAGTATATTATTTTTTCCAAATGATTTATTCCAAATTACTTTTGCCAAATTATTTTTTCCAAAACACAATCCTGAAATTTAGTCTGGAGTGCTCATTCTCATTCAAGCAAAGTGTACATGAGATGACTGAAAAATTAGGATTTGTTATGTGATCCCACTCTCCTCATGTGGGCAGGAAAGAGCCTTCCCCCACCCGCCAGCAAAATTCTGATCTTGAGACCCAGAGCATCCTAAAACCAAACAAAGATAATAAAAGCAGCATATATAACCATCTTGTGATTTTAGGGACCATTCTTTAGATGCAGGCAGATATTTGGAAGCTAAGACCAGGTATATATTTTGTTTACAATTATGAATATGAATACTGTTATAAAATGCTACTACAATGTATGTTAAAGACTCCAATTTTACTGATCCCTTATTGTCATAAAATCACTCCTCCCTAGCAATTCCCTGCTCCTCCAGCTATCACTCTTAAGTTTCTCTACATTTTAAGTTTTACAATTAATGATACACACACACAGGTAGATAAGATTAGGAAGATGATTTGCCTCTGAGCAGGTTATTCCATAATTTTTTATTATGTGTTTTCTTTCCCTGAAGCAGCTGGTATTGACTGCTGGCAGAAATAGCACATTGGATTAGCAGATCAGTGGTTTGACCTGTGATGGCAATTCCAATTGTCCTTTGCTGCCATGAGCACAAACGTTTAATCAAAATGATGTAAATTAGCTGAGATGTTTGAAAATTGAGGCACATTATACAAATTGCATACAGTAAGAAAATCCTTCTAATGAAATTTTGGCAAATGTCAGCTCAAGAGTAAAGGTAGGAACATTTCAAAATCCACATTTTCTGAGTCATTTCTTACAGGGAAAACTCCTGTCCTGCTGCCCATCCAACTCCACCACGATCTTCATCATTTCTTGCCCTAATACTCCCCTCTTCCAGAGCTCTTCCAGTACCTTTATAGGTACTTCATCAGGGCATTGGTAAGGCTGTGGTCATAATTTAACTAAATTTGTGATTAACAGTGGAAGTAGTACTTAACTGCTGAAATTCTTGAATTCTTACAGCTTTTTTTTTTTCCCCACTTAGTTTCTGTTTCTTAGTTAACTCCCATGAAGTGCAGCTGACACACTCTGACACACTGCCTCCTCAGCTTCAGCTCAGGCATCCTTTTTTTTCCCATGGGCTTGATTCCTTTTTCTCCAACAGTAGTACTTTCAAGTGCTGAATTTTACATTGGTATGTTCCTGTCTTTATAAAGTTTTACTGTGGAGACAAAAGAAGAAACATAGGTGTTGTATTTGCTGGATCCCTTTGTCTCATTATCCAGCATTAAATGTTTCATTCTGTTGACCTTAGAGCTTCATCATGTTTTCATTATTTTCAAGGAGATTGTTTCTGTGATATGCAGGAGGTCAAGAAGGTCCTCGTCTTCATACCACTACACCCTTCTCATCATATTTCCCTCAGAAAATTAAATGCATACTTAATAGTACTGGTAGGATTTCGGGGATTTAGTTGAGGGGGAAAAATCCCAAAAGTTTACATATGAAATTTGAGCATCTGAATCTGGCTAATGTAAAAGTAGATAACCTGGGTTTACGCTGTAAACATATGCAAAACAGCTGTCTAAGTTCTAGTACAAAAGCAGCCTTTCCTCCAGTACCTCCAGAGGTGCTAAGAGCCTAAAACCAGGTGTGCTTGGATGGTATCTGTGGATGAAAATAGGAGATAAATTAAAAAGACTAATTACTAGACTGAAACCGTTTTTGTTTTGTGCATGCTGTTTTATTATGAGTGAGATTTCGCCTACAAATGGAGAAAACTCTACCTTTGTAATAGCGTACAGAAGTGTAGGCCAACGATGTCTGAATATGCCTAGAGAGAGATGTCATGCTGAGTTAAAGCAATGTTTTCCAGCTCTGGAGTGATGGAGTTTGATTTAGACTGGAGTAAAACAAACCAACAACAACAAAAGATGTCTCATCACATAAAGGGAGAACAAGGGGAGCTGTTGAAGGACCTCCTGTGCTTTAAAAGGTAATGTTTTGTTTTCAGTGCCACATGCAGTTTTCCAACTGTTGGAAAATAGAAAATGCTAGCAAAGCTGCTGGAGATGGCAGCAAGGAGTGGCAAAGTGCAGATAGTGGAGCAATTTAAGGCTAGTGGAAGCAGCTAGTGTGGGAAAAGGCTGTAAAAGGTGCTTTGCAGGACTGCTGATGAGACAGAAAGGCTGCTTTAAGTTTGCCAACAGATGATGGAGAAGTAGGTGAGTGAGAAGCAACTGACACAACCAGGTCACACCAACCTGAGTGCAGCTTAAACCAGACCTGCTGATACAATAAGGACTTAACTATTTACAATATTAAACCGTTAATTAAATTTACTGTGGGACTGCAGGAAAAATAAACCTATCTGGCCTAGATGTTGCCTCACCAAAGAAAAAGCCCCTAAAAAATATAGTGTTACACTTCCACAGTAAGTTATTGTTACTGTTTCTTTGTCTTCTTACATGTTTGCTCCTTAAATAAAAATAGTTTAAGTCATAAAATCCACATTTATGAATGGGGAAAAACTAGCTTATTAAGCCCCAGAAAGCTTGGCTTAATTTTCCTAGCTTATCAGACATTCTGAGCTGATGCCTTAATAGCAACCTGCTTGACTTTAAATTCAGCTCTTGTTGCTGTCCATCTAGACTTTGTGGAAGGATTAGATGGCAGAGTTCTGCTAATAGCTAATAAGGAGTATAAGTAGCCACATTAAAAAAAAAAAAAAAAAAGCTATGGCTATTGTAATTTCTTTAAAAAGCCAGTGTTTGTATTGTCAGAGAACAGACCAGAAGTTCTCTTTTGTCCTTTCAGCAGCAGCATTTGCAAACCCAGGAGTTCTTTTTTTATTGTGCAGTGCAGCACCATCCTGAGATACCTTAGCTGAGACCAAACTAGTTCTCAAGTCTGAGGCAGTTTGAAGCTGCATCTGTGTGGCATTGAGAAGTGGTACCAATTAGCTAGGATGCAGCATCCCATTGAAGCAACTATTCATTTTCCCAGATACAATTTGATATGCCTGTTTGTGCTATTCTGGGAAAGTGCACCTGGTTTTCTATGCTAGTTTAGGTAATTTTAACATTACATTGTGCTGTTTTCTTGCATATAAGTAACTGTATCTTATGATGACATTAGCAAGTAGTGCAGAACAGGAAGAGCAGAGCTCTAAAGCCAGACAGCTGGTGCTAAGAACACAATGTTTGCACCATCTATATTGCAGGCAGTTTTGCTCTGCAAACCCAGTTAGGTCTGTGGTCCCAGAGTTTGTTATCAGCTGGGTCCATGATCTGTGCTTCTTGAGTACGTCTTCTGCTTCAGTTTCCTTTGAAAGGAACTCAGTTCAGCTGCTCCAGGGCTCCTCCATGACGTGAGCCAAAGCACAGTTAGTAGGGACAATCAAGAGATTTGTTCCAATTCACACTTATGGTAAGACTTAAAATGCTAACATAGGTGCATTGTTACATACTAGAGCACTGCTGGGTTACCCTCCCAAGTTAGGCTTGTGTTTGCAGATATCTTTCTAGTACCATGAGCAATACTACCTGTTTGGAAAATAAAATAAGTTAGTTTACGTTGTTGAGAAGGCTTGTCTGACCTTGTCTGAAAAAAAGGACACATTTTAAATCATGTAAAAAACTAAATCTTTTTACAGCTCTGAATTTTAACACCAAAAAAATGTGGTAACAATCAGTTCTGTTAATAAATACTGGTTCATTAATACAGCAATTATGTTTCTGTGGTAAGAGATGTTACAATCATTTCTGTAATATCACTGTAATACCCCTGACCTTGAGTTCATTTTGAAAGCCAGTAAAACAAGGCTGACTGAGTCTGTTAGAGGATTTCCTAACATATACAATGAAGTGAATGAGACCCTCAAAATCATAACAAAGAACAAAATCTCTTATTGATCTCAATTTTCCACTTGTCTTTTTTTCCACACTTCTACTGAAAAAGCCCTTGCATCCATGATATTTTCATCTTCCTCTACATTCTTACTGCTGCCTTTACTGCCGTAGTGTGTTGACCCTGGCTGGATGCCAGGTGCCCACCAAAGCTGCTCTATAACTCCCCTCCTTAACTGGACAGGGGAGAGAAAATATAACAAAAGCTCATGGGTCAAGATAAGGACAGGAAGAGATCACTCACCAATTACCGTCATGGGCAAAACAGACTCAGCTTGGGGAAAATTAGCTTAATTTATCACCAATCAAATCAGAGTAGGGTAACGAGAAATAAAACCAAATCTCAAAACCCCTTCCCCCCACCCCTCCCTTCTTACCAGGCACAGCTTCACTCCCAGATTCTATACCTACCCCTGCCAACAGCGCAGTGGGACAGGGAATGGGGGTTGCAGTCAGTTCATCACACCTCGTCTCTGCCGCTCCTTCCTCCTCAGGGGCAGGACTCCTCACTTGTCCTCTGCTCCAGCATGGGGTCCCTCCCATGGGAGACAGTCCTCCACAAATTTCTCCAGCATGGGTCCTTTCTGTGGGCTGCACTTCTTCATGAATTTGCAGTTCTTCATGAATTTCTCCAGCATGGGTCCCTTCCATGGGCTGCAGTCCTTCAGGCACACGCTGCTCCAGCGTGGGTCCCCTGCAGGGTCACAAGTCCTGCCAGAAAACCTGCTCCAGCGTGGGCTTCCCACGGGGTCACAGCCTCATTCGGGCATCCCCCTGCTCCGGCGTGGGGTCCTCCCCGGGCTGCAGGTGGAGATCTGCTCCATCGTGGACCTCCCTGGGCTGCAGGGGGACAGCCTGCCTCACCGTGGTCTTCCCCACGGGCTGCAGGGGAATCTCTGCTCCGGCGCCTGGAGCACCTCCTCCTCCTCCTCCTCCTTCTTCTGCACTGACCTGGGGGTCTGCAGGGTTGTTCCTCTCACATGTTCTCACTCCTCTCTCTGGATGCAGTTTCTGTGCCACAGCAACTTTTTTTTCCCCTTTTTAAATATATTATCCCAAAGAAGCTACCACTGTCACTGCTGGGCTCAGCATTGGCTGGCAGCAGGTCCATCTTGGAGCCGGCTGGCATTGGCTCTGTTAGACATGGGGGAAGCTTCTAGCAGCTTCTCACAGAAGCCACCCCTGTAACACCTCCGCCAACAAAACCTTGCCACGCAAACCCAATACAACTGCCAAATACTTTCTGTTTGTCTCAAAATGGGACAGTCAAGAAAAGGTTTACCCAGTGCATCATCTACCATGCAATGCCTCATATTCTTAGGGTGGATTTAATTTTGCACTGTCTCTTCTAATGCAATTGGCTCATCCAGATATGTTCTGATATTGCTGACATGTTTTATCACAGCTGAAATTATTTAGAAAGGACAAAGTGGATTTAAGATGAAAGTTTTCTGTTAAAAAAATAATTAGGTTTTGGGAACTTTAATTATAAATAAATATATCCCCACAAAACATTTGTAAAATGTTAGATTGTGAGAATCAAAAGTTTTAAACTTTCTTTTTAATTATTTTTACACCAAAATGGGCTGAAATAGTTTGTTTTCTGAGAAATAATGGACTTTCCATCATGGGCCATCTTTGAGAAACATTTAGGTAAGCATTTTTTGGGAATTACATCAGTATCATTCATCCCACTGTCAGAGGCATGTGATTTCCCAAAGTCCCTGACTTAGTTTCCTATGATACCCCAAAAACTTTAAGAACTGAAGGAGACTGTACTGGGTCTGTCTGGGATGGAGTTAACTTTATTCCTAACAGCTTATATGGTGTTGTGCTTTGGATCTGTGACTAAAACAGTGTTGATGATAACACACCAACGTCTTGGCTGTTGCTGAACAATGCACGCACAGAGTCAAGCTTTGCTTTTTCCCACTCTGTCCCCCAGTGAGTAGACTGGGGGGTAGGCAAGAGTTCGGGAGAGGACAACGTCAGGACAGCTGACTCCAACGTAGCAAAAGGATATTCCATACCATATGATGTCATGATCGGCAATAAAGTTTCAGGGAAACACAGAGGGAGAGAGGACATGTGTGGTTATGGTGTTTGTCTTCCTAAGCAAATGTTACACATGCTGAGGCCCTGCTTCCCAGAGAGTGGCTGGACATCTGCCTGCTGATGAGAAGCCGTGAATGAATTCCTTATTTTGCTTTGCTTGTGTACGCAGCTTTCCTTCACCTATTAAACTCTCTTTGTCTTGACCCTCTTCTGATTCTCTCCCCTGTTCTGCTGTGGGGGCAGTGAGTGGGCAACTAGGTGAGTACTTAGCTGGTGGCTGGGATCAACCCAACACAGGGAGAGAAAAATGTATTTTGATGAAAAACTTAGGCTCCCAAACTGCCTCTCTGTAAAATTAATTCCTGTATAAAATCTTTGTACCACTTTATACTACAGAGAAACAGATACAGGGGATGCAAGAAGCTTATGGTCTCATACTAGAACCTGGCCTGAGGGAAAATTACACATAAAACCACAGTAACTGTTTAAGAGTCGGGAAGTAAAAGGAGCTTTAAATACAGTGTCAGAAACAACAGAAGAAAAGGTGTCACACCGTTTGAGGTGTTTACTTAAAGAGGAAATTAATTTAAACAGAAAGAGAATAGAATACATAAAAGAGGCACCCCTCTCAAAGCACACTACCATCCAGTGTATGAAGGAACCCTCTGGGAGCAATCATGCCTGCACTCACAAGCGCAGAGGACTCCAGTAGGAGGCTTCAAGGAAAGGATCAGCACTAGCTTTAGCTAAACATCACGACAGACAAAAGAGACTGAGGGGTACTCTTGCTTTGAATTAAAATACCAAGTATCACTACACAGAAAATACAGCTATGCATACAAAATGCGAAGGAAAGTATTAGTTCTTGGTACTTTGCCTTTATCAAAAAAAAAAAAAAAAGGTAACAGGTAAGTTTGAAAGTTAAGAACAAAAAACTATTAGATAGCTAGCTACTTTTAAAATATTGTGAAACTGAGTCAGAGGACAAAATATTTTGAAAATATGATTTGACTATAGAGTTCCTCAAGTTATTCTCTTTGAGTATATTTTAGAGTCAACTCATTGCTACAGATAGAAATGGATTCCTCCCCTGACCCTCCTTGGAGTCTTAGCCACAGAATCACTTGACAATGAAAATCCATAATATATCGATGAGTTTGGAAGCTGCACAAAATAATGCCTACAGAACTTGTTTTATAGACGAGACAATACACATAATTACAAAAACCACTTGAAATGTTGGGTTAGAGAATATTTTACAAAGTTGCCTGTTCCTTCTACTTTTCCCTGTCTAGAAAAGAATGCTGCCCCCCATCCCCAAAAGCCTACATCTTAGGTAAGCAACAAGCTGTATACAATGTGAATGAAGTGCTCAGAAGGCAGCTGAATTTTCCTTTTTGAACTCAAACCTGCAACAAATCAGGATGGCAAATCTCTTTAGCCCCACATAATACTACATCTACCCAGTCAGTGAAGATAGATAGTTCAGTATGACCGTATCTGCCTATCTAAATCCATTCGCTGGACTGGGACCACAGTATGTTAAATAGAATTCCTATCTGATGCACAGGAATCCCCTGATCTTCAAGCTGTTTCTACAGATTTCTGCACAAAATCCCTTTTTTAGGGTATCCATTTTGATAGGTCTAGTTCTATAGACATAAAGACCCCGCCACATTCATATTTTTGAGCAGCTTAATGCATTCCCCTATCTACACCCCCTAGTTCATAATTCTTTGTCTTTTGAAATTCAGTGCAACAGTTAGACTTACTTTTATTAGTGCATCCATTTAATTTAATTTAAACTGAAATCAACGTAATCCAGATTGATCCAAGGCTATTATTAATATCATTTGTTCTCAAAGCTTTGGCTAGAAAGTCAGTATCACCTGTAATTTTCAGTAGTATTTATCTTTCTAATAAGATTAAAGATAACTTTATCCCATAGCAGCCAGAGTAAAGGTTGAAAAATCCATTTCAATATTAAGTTTTCATAGACAGATATTTCTGATTAACAGTGAGCCAACTCATGGTATGACCAACATCCTTGATATGAAGCATGAGTTAAGCTGGAATTCTTATGCACTTCTCCACATTCTTCTTACGGGAAGACCCCGATTCCCAAATTTACTGTATTAATACACAGTCTGCACCAAAGAAAAGACTAAAGCAATTGACCCTAAAAGGCACTGTTAGCAGTCTATGAAATCCAGTTCCATTTTTACAGTTTTTACAGGGTTAATAGATTATTAACAACCTGCAATATGTTCTTATGTAGGAACAGATGTTGCAAGCAAATAATTTTCATGTCTAGAAAACACAATTTTTAAACCTTTATAAATATAACAGTAATCACGCTACAAAGTGTGACTATTGCATTGTTCCTGAATAACAACATGCTCCATGATGTAATGAGGATGTAATCCATGTGGTGCAATAGAGGGAAGAATATCCTCTGTAGAACACTTTTGGCTGATACTGTGGAAAATTTTTCAGGGTTTGAAAGGAACTGGTGCAAGAGCAGGAGTACAAACATCATCTAAATAGACACAATGATCTGCCCCTTCTTATACTAGCTAAAACTGAAGTATTTTTTCTCCAGAAAAAGAATGTATTTTTCTCCTAAATTCACAGGACAGATCTTGATACTGAATGTACAGATCTGGAGGACACAACTTATGCATGCTGAAGTCAGTACAAATCTATGCAGGTAGAGCAAAGTACCAAAGTCAGTTAAATTTTGCTGTGCTAGACAGTAAGAACAAAATCTGCCCTCTAAGCAAAGTTCCTGTGTATAAACACATTTTTCAGCACGTGTTATGCATGATTGGGATCCATATGGCTTCCAACTTTCTAACAGACATCTGCATTTTTACACAAATGGAAGCATCTTGTAGGAATAATTCACAAAACCTGATTTTGTTAGACAGTTTTGTTTTATGCAATCATTTCTATCCCAATTTAGAACAATTTTTGTGAGATATAGGTCTTGTAAGAATAAGCTACACTACAGCCAGTTTTTAAAAAATCAAACAACATATTTAAGAAACCTGTATGTGAGGGATTTTATCAATGAAAAGATACCAGGGCATCTTTTCAAGATGAAAGACACACCAGTATTTCTGGGCAGACCGTGCTTAGTCATGTCATTTTCCTAATAGCCTCATACTGAAAAAAACTCAGAAACCTCTTTATATCTAAAGGGCAATACATATTACTCAACATAATTCATATTGACTTCATACTAATGTGAAAATTATTAGGGAGACTAGCTCTGTAACAAAATTCTAGCTATAAAATTTATCAAAAGCGGCCAAGAGTTGATAATATAGAAGCTTGGTCTTTGTCTAAGAATAGATCACAAATCAACAATAGTAACACAGCTTGATCTGAAATCTTATGGAGAATGCTCTTAGCAATAACCTACCCTTTCCAATAGTGTCCACTGGAAACAATTCTGCTAGTCTTGAGAAATACTATGGTTCAACTTGCACTTTAGTTCCATTTGTTTCATGAGCTGTTAAATGTAATAGGGAAATAGGTGGTAAAGTAATGTCTCAAAAAAAAAAAAAAGGTATATATATACACATACATACATACACATATATGTATAAATCAAACACTTTCTTCTGAAGGTATTGACAAATCTTCACCAACACAGGACATTCACTGATCAACTTACTTTAATCAACCATGAGGAACAGAAACCAGAACTGTGTATTAATTGACAGAAACACAGCAAGTCAGAAATGAATTCAAAATATAAAATAGAAAACTACTGATTTCATATGAACCTGAATTTACTGCCTCATCAAACACTTGCAACATTTCCAGATGACTGCTGCAGCAGAATAGAAGACAAAAGTCTTCCTTCTTTTCAGCACACCCAAGGTATAGGGAACTTCAGAACATTATTTACAACCCTGATTCAGAATGTGATTTTTAAACTGATGTTTCAAACTTCATTGCTTTTTACTTTTTAATTTTCTCACAAAATATGTTGTGGCCTGGAAGGAAGCCATAGAAAGTTGTACTTAGGAGCCAGTAAACTGACAGCGAAGGACAAATTATGTTTATGGATTCCCACTGGGCTATGAATAAAATGGTTCATCACCCACACAGATTTCTTCTACTTAGAGATCTAAAGTACATCAGTCTCAAAGGGCATACAGATATAGACAATCACTAAATCCCATGGGAATAAATGCAAATCATAATCTGGATATAGGAGGTGTCAAGGACCATTGGAGACAGCATTTCAATCATCTTGGCAGTTATAGTACCTTGAATCAATATAGCACATGGCATTATTAGTCAGGCATGTGTATTACTATTCAGTAAAACAAAAAAAATGGCAAGGAAAGATACTAGACAGTAGCAGTAGCCCTGGAGATTGCAGACTGTTAATTTTGCAATTATCTGAAAATTATCAAAGGCATTTTCTTCCTTTCAGTGGTTTATTACATTAACAAAAACAATTGCAGAGTTAGCTCCCAATATTCATAACCACATACCAAAAAAATGTGGTTTTCTTTCTGTAATACTAAGACGCATAACCTGATTCACAGAAATGTTAATTAAAACTCATAAGCAACGTAAAACAACTTATAAATATGACTGTATTTTTAGAAGATATTTAACCACCCTGGGGAAAAAAACAACCAACCAAAACCAACCACAACAGCAAACAACCTTATATAAAGCTGTCTGTCATGGAAAGATTGTGTTTTAGATCCAGCCTTACATGGGTGCATGGACCTGACAAGCTTTTAGCAAGAATTTGTTATTAAATACTCTGAGCAAGACTGCAATCTTTTCAACGCATTTGTGCTAGTGAATCCTATTTACAAACACACACAAAAAAAGACTCCACGCAAGTTATATTTGCTCTTCTATTCATTAAATTCTTTCAGCATGATTACAGATTTCTCTTATTTTCATCCATGCTGTGGCCCCCAAATGAATTATTGAATTCTATCGATATGTCGTACCATAACTGTCATTAATTAAACAGGGTAGTGTGTCTATTGGTGAGGGCTCTGATTGCAATCATGAAGTGTGTATGTGTGCATGTGATAAATGTGTTTTTTCTGTATCTCATTTTAGCTACCTGGAGCATGCTAGAAGACCTTTGTCTTCATACAGAGTTTCAGATTACACTCAGTGGGCTACAGATGTGATTCAGTGTGATTCCCATGTACCGTTTCACTACAGCTAATTGGGTCACAGGTCGCAAGTAGTCAACCTTAAAAGTGGCAAATAAGTGTTAGATTATTCTGCTCTACATAGACAGATGGCAGTCCTTCATTTGTAACATTTTTTAATTCAGATTCCCAGGTCAGAGGAGGCTGTTCTTACCTTTTTGTTCCTATCCTATGTTAGCTACACAGGTGTTCAAACAACTCACAGAAATATTTCTTCTTGCAGGATTATGCTAACAGTATTCTCCCCTTCAAAGAACACATCACACGGCAGAATGTTCTTATAAGCGTAAGATGCTTCAATGATAGTCTATGGTGCTGCTTAGATTCCTAAAATTACATATGCTCTTCAGAGTTTCTACAACTCGATTTCCGAAAGTCAAATTTCCTTTTAGGCAAAAGGAATCCAAGTGTTACAAATCCTTAACTTCAAAATACTTCATAAAGGCAACATGCACACAGGTGGTAGAAAAAACTACTAGAAATTACCAGAAAGGTTGCAGGTGGTAGCAATACTTGATTCAACTGAAGTAGATTTGTGCATATATTCAACTGCTGGTCCACTGTTAGGTTAGTAAGATTAGTAGCATTGCATCGTTGAACTTTCTTCATAATCCGGCAGTTGCTTCCTCTACCCTTAATATCCAGCATTTCTATCAGGGGATACTGAAGTTTTTCAACTTGGCTGCACTAGACTGCCCTAACAGAAGACCTTAAGGTAAGCCAGGATGAAAGGATCTGTAGGGTACCAAATTGTCTGTAAAATTTTGTAGAAAACAAAAAAACAATGTAAAGGTAATGCAGCAATTTGATTCCTTTGTATACAGTAGACTGCATGGGCATGAGCAGATTAAAAACTCTTTCAAAAAGCATTCAAAGAGACAACAAACACTTGCTTCTATCGCCTAGGCTGTTATTTTGCATATGGTTGCATATTATTTTGGTGATCTGGTGACTATTAAACTGATGGGGTAATTTAAAGTTAGGGCAGCTCTGAGAGTGCTCCAGGTCATGTTTCTATTAGAAGCTGCCTGTGTGTCCAAGAAAGTGCTCTGATAATGGGGAATGGCAAATGGACACTCTCAGCTCGTGGCTCCCTTCTCACTTCCCTCTTGCTTACAAATCTGAAAATGCAGTAGAGTAGTGATCATCAAGTCAAGCAGTTTCCTGTTTCTGAGGTCCTTTTGTATCAATAAAATGAAGATTGCTATTGATGAATAAGATTCAACTAGTAAAGCTTTGGACTGGCAGCAATACATGAAAAATAGCTTCTTTAAAGATAGTCTTAAGTTTATAGTATTTTCTTTCTATGCTTTCTCTTTATTTTGGGGAATTATTCTCACTTCTTTGAGCAATATAATGTTTTAAATGGTAAAATATAGTCGTTACGTAGCTGAAACTGCAAGAAGCCCAGGATTTTTTTTTTTTTGATATGGATAAATGTGTATGTACTAGTGATGAGGATACACACTGTAAGAAGGTCACCCTGATACCTAATTGACCCTAATAACTAATAGGTCAATACAGAATTAAGTAATTGGGAAAAACAATTATATTGTGTTAAATGAACAAACTCCATTGCCTAAGTTTCTTGCCCTTTCTTTCAGCTATAGATATATATTTACACCTGAAGCTGGACTGTATGTCTGAAAACTGTTTTCAAAGGAAACTGCAAGCCCTAATTAAGTCTCACAAACCCTCTGTGAGACAGAAGGTGTCTTCTGAGGCCCAGGCCCAAACTTAATACATTAGACCACACTGCTGCCTGGGCAAATCAATTAACCTACCTGCTTCTGCATTTTCCCTTGGCAATCCTGTAAACATGCACCATGCTGGCCTCTTTTCAAAGCTAAAATACCCCAAGGAACTGGTCAGTCATTCACCTATCATTTCATTCAATCTGTGCAACAGATTAGTCATAGTTTGCATAACTGCAGTTGTAGTTTTGAACTCTCATTTCTCTTGGCTGGAAAACTTAGAAGTCTACTGGGAAACAAGGTCACTTCAACACTTCTCCCTCAGATATCAGATAGGAATGGCATTATGTTTTGTAAAAAAATGAAATATTCAACAATACAATTAAGGTTACTTTTTTATTGGTAGAAGAGACTTAAAGAAGTGTTTTGAATGTTTAGAGAAAACTATTGGTTCTGTCTACAGCAGGGGTTTATTGTGCATCATAGTTTCTTTTTTTAGTGGAAATATACCTTGCATCCATGGTTGGCATTCTGTGCAGCACGTTTAACGCAAATCATCTGTGCATGTAAAATGGCTTTTGTCACTGTACCTGTAGCTGAACCACAAGTGAAGTATTCACAGACAAATTTCCATGACTGAATTTTCCTGCATGTAGAAGAACACAAGGAAAAAAAAGACAGATTATGTCTGGCTTGTAGGAAAGAGCATCTCTCAGTAAAAATGCTTTTCAACCATATTTTATATCCTAATATGCCTTACTTGAATATTTATAACATAGATTAATCTCCATCTAAGAGTCAGCTACTCATACTTACTCTTGCATTTCTCCTGTATTTTGATTTTCATGCATTCATTTATTTGTACTAATGTCTGCAAGTACCCTGTGACATTTTTGTCAGTGTTAAGTGGTTTGCCTTATCTATAGGGAGCACAATGAACCTCGCTGAAGAGGTTTTTAGAGTTAAGACAAGTTTTGTCCTTGACAGGACATGTAGAATTCTCATCAGCTAAAGGCACCAGTGGATTCTTTAACTGTACACGGCCCCAAAATGATTGAAAGGCCATATCATTTTTAAGAAATGCATGTAATCATGTTGTCACAAATGTCTCTGCTTCCTTATACCGTATTTCCACCTTAGGTCTTGTCACCACAACTTGTCTGATCATGTATAGAATTAGCCTCTGGGGTATTTTGGTAGGCAAAGTATATTGAAGGAAACTTGTTTACTGTATCCCTTTAAATATGAAATTATTCTTTTTAATCAAATTTTTGTTTGAAAAAGTAGCCTATTCTTCTTTTTCTATTAATTTTTAAATAAAAACAGCATTTAATATGTATATAGATAGTTATAGATATAGATATATGTATATAGATATTATAGATACTTTTATAATATTTATTGGACCACATTTTAGAAGTTCTTTTTCCTGAAACCTTAGGTTTCACAATTAACTTTTTCTAGAAAAAACAATATATTAACAGAATAGTTGATATAAAGATTTAAGACATGGTTTCTTATATCATAAAACACCACAAAATTATTCTGCACTGAAAAAATAAGCCAAAAATATTATTGAAAGTGTGGGAGATTTCATGGAAAATGGGGGACATTTCTTTGAGCCTGATTATTTAGAGTTAGCATAAGTAGGCCGCAGTTAGCATGAGTGGGCCGGAGTACGTGACAGCTGCAGTATGAACGGACTTTGAACCACCAGAAAAACAACGGACATGAGGAACTTGGACAGTGGAGCAATTAATAAACAAGATAACAGAACTGCAGAGGCAAGAAGGAGCTGCAAGAGCTTTAACGCAATTAAGAAAGCTGTTATTTTGACTTAGAGCATTTAGCTGCGGGATGGGGACTTAGGAGTTGGTTTGTATCTTTGTTAAAAATCGGTGGGGTTTTTATTCTTATGTATTTTATTAGGTAAAATGTTGCTTTTACCATGTTTAATTGTGTTCATAGATCTTTGCAAAGGGCAATACAGCAGGTGTTAATTGACGAAAAACAAAAAAGGGGGAATTGTGGACACATATTTAGCTAACGGTCGCAAGAGCATTACAGACGCCTTTAGAAGACCTTGAACAGAATAAACAAGAAGACAAAAAAAAGAAAGATGCCAATTAGAAGAACACGCATTCCATGATAAAGGGAACTTGGCACAAAGAACCTCAATTCAGCAGTTTATCTTGACCAATTAGACTGAGACAAGTTTTGCATGTTTTAGTTGGTATAACCAATTATGTCTTACGTTTATGCGCATGTACAGAGTTGATATAACCAATCGTATTTTATGCTTGTGCGCGTGTACAGTGACTTTGCAGAATATGTGATTATAAATATGTGTGTGTTTTAGCAATAAACGTCGTCTGCTTTCAACTTTACAGGTGTCCGTTCATTTCTACCTCCTGCAGAAAGTGTCAGGGGTTAACCAGTCTGATCTGGATTTTACAAATAATGAGCAATTTACAAAAAAGACGTTTATTTAAGTGGTGTATAAATTTACAAAGTAATGAAAACTGATTTGAAAATAAAGCTTCCTGCCATCAAACCTGCTATGAAAAAATATTTACAGAATTCAGCACTTTGAAGAGACCTGTAGGTGGCATAAAAACACTAAGACGGATTAAAGATGCTGCTCTAGAAGCTAAGAAGACGTTATTTACATATGGTGCTTGGAGATATAAGTGAAGCTAAGAATGAGAGCAAGCCATTCAGAGTGTTTCTGCCTTCTGGCACAACTTGAAAACCATGACACAGCTACAGAGCAGAAAGGTAGTTCTGTGCATATGGCAGGGAAAAGGGAAGTTCAATAGGTAAGAAAATCTGTGAAAAGTTATGTGCATATTAAAGTCAACACAACCACTATGCACGAAAATTTAAGCTTTTCTTCCCTGCTTTGGTAATAATTTAAATGTAAAGCATAGCAACAGAAGTAGGGCTCCTTTCCTATGAGCTAGAGTGAAGAAGCCCCAAACCCTGGCTCATCTGATATCTATCTGGTCCTACGTGTTCTGAAAGCCACTAGGCATTTGCATTTCTAATACACAGTTGTAATGCACTTCGAATTCTGTTCAAACATGTACTTTACTTCCAAATTGACTGCTGAGTCCATGAAAAGGAGCCAGAAAGCACTGAATTCTAGGTCATTCACATGTCAGGGCTTCTTACAGTAAGGCTGCTACGCCTGAAGCACTGGTAACCTTATTTCAAGGGAATATTCACTACTGGATTAGTCAACATACAACATTAGAAAATTAGAGTTTCTGACCTAATTTCCAGTGGGCAAGCATGTAGAAAACATTCATGGAGGCTAAAAGCTATCTAGTTCTGTGAAATATTTCAGTCCTGTCCAAGAAGCATTTTTTGCTGAAAACTTGCTTTACCACAAATTTCCCAACCAGATCTATTTTCTATAACCGCCAGCTTTTTTATGTATCGGTGGTTAAATTAATTTCAAAATTATAGCAAATGCAGCACATAAATACAGTGCAACAAATTCCCCCTCTGATAAAACGCAGTACTCAGTTTTACACAATCCTTCTATTTTTCTTTCTTTTCACCTTTGGCAGCAGCAGGAAGGTAAAAACAAGCTGAGTAAGACTGGCAATCTGGCCAGAGAACATGTTTCAGGCTTTTTGAAGGTGCACAGATGGTGATGAGGGTGATGCGAATCTATATAAAACAGACTGAGCATCTCAGTTCATTGACAGTAACTCTACCATCACAAATGGATCTTTAGATCTCTCCTAGAAGAGTATGATTCATAAGGTAAGATTGACACAAGCTGTAAATCTTTATCAGTGACTATTCTATCTGCTTTCTTTTAGGTCTGTGAATCACAAAAGCCTAGAAGATTTGGAATGAAAGAAGTTAGCTCAGTAAGTCAGTACATTTCTTCTGCTCCAATGCAGGATCAACTGTATCTCAAAAGTGCTCGTGAGGTATTTATCTAACATCTCTGTAATAACCTCTAAAAGAAGGAGATTCCCAGTCCCCTATCCAATCTGTTACAGTGTTTGTCCATCCTTACCATTAAAAAGCTGTGATTAATGTCAGGTCTGAATCTCTTTTGCTGCAGTTTAAGCCCATCATGACTTTCCCCAGAGAAGTGAAGAACAGTTTATTCCCTTCCTTTTTCAGTAGCTTTTTGTTGTTGAAAGTTCTTACATGGTCCAGCCCTTCATCTCCTTTCCTCTAGCCTAAGCACACAGCCATTACAAACTTCTATAACATTGTATGCTATATAGCTATTACTATTGTGCACATTTAAAAGAGACAGAATCGCCTCAATCACTAGTTTATAAGAGAACAGCAATCCAAGTTGGTCTTAGCAGGTTTTAAGAGTAAACTAAACTGCTAAAACCACTTACTATTTGAGGATGTTAGCCTACAATACTACAGCTACAAAATTACATAGAAGAACTCATCCTTGAGGCCATGTCTAGGTGGACAGCTGCAAACATCTGTGCATCTGCTCTGCTCGTGCACAGAGGTGGCTGGAAGCTGTTCAACCACACTACTATGGCTGCTGGTCTGGGGCTCAGGCTCAGCACAACGCATCGCCCTTATTGCACCGCTTCACATTACAACCAGCTTGCATCAGCTTGTCTCCGAGCAGGGACAAAAGAGCTGCATGACCATCTGCACCTGTACATAAATATATACAAAAATGTTTTGGGGCAGTATCTGCATCTTCATAAGCTGCAGTCAGTGGAATGAACTTCAGTCTTCCCTGGGGCCACATAATGCTATTTTAATGCAAATAGCCAAGTATGCACAAGCTACTACAATAAAAATAGCCATACACATACTCCTAGGTAGCCTATGCACAAGTACATACTTTGAGATAGGTTCTGCTTACACCTCGTATACGATACAGCTGTATGTCCAGTAATGTACCCATAATGAATTCAAGGTGGGAGGGAGACAGGTGAGTCATTATACTGAGTCAGACACAGCACTATTTTACCTTCAAGGTATGCATTTTCAGATAGAGTCATGGGAATGACTCATTAATGTAAATTAATAGGGAATTAGGACTCCAATATCATGAAAGAAAAAGCCACCTTAAAAAGAACTTTGAAATCCTTGTCCTTTATATTGCTATGTTAGTGAGCATCACTGCAGAAGAAAAAAACCCCAAACTTTTCACTTTCAAAAAAGCTTTTGAAATGTCAAAGGTACTCTTTATTGCACAATTTATAATAATTCATAGTTACTAATCTCTAATGTTCCAGGAACTGTTGTGGCACATTATATGAAAGTAGGAACTCTACTAATTTCTGAGTTATATACCACCCTGAAATCCAAAAATTTTGGAAGAGCAGTGCAGCACATATAAGTATGATATAGATAAAAAGCATGTCCAAATTTGGAAATATTCGTGGGTCCCATCAACTCTTATGTAGTTAGAAATGTTCACTCTATCTGTAAATGAGATGCTGGTTCACATGGGGAAGCATATTCAGAAAACAGGCCTTAATCTTCTGTTTCTCAGTCTTTTGACACCAGATGGCAGTGTGATATACAACCATTATATTCACCCCAATTAATTCTGATATAAGTGGAAGAGAATTTTCATTAATCAGTTTGGTTACTATAGCTATGTGATTAAAAGGCTTACTAACCCTGTTGCTCACTTTCAGTCTTCCAAGCAAGCAGCTGTCATAGTACCAGAGACTCCCTCGGCCTTTTTGTTGTCAGTATTCAAAGTACAGTTCAGCATTAGCATCAGTTTTGTTCAGCCTTTTTAGTCTCACTAGACTTTATCTAATAACACGTGCTTACTGATCAAGAAGGGGAGAGATGGCAGATTCGGGAACTGCAGATCTAGTTAACTTGCTGTGGAACCACAATCCACAGCTGTAAATGAGCGAGTACCTTGAAGTTATCAGTCATTCTCACTCACTGCCTTCCAGCTTATGTGCTATTCTGCTCATAGTTTTAAAGCACGGTAGAAGGGTCTGAGCTGATCATCAAGTGAAAGAAACAGCAGAGGCCTCTAACTCTGAGTAAAGGTAATACTAATATTTTCTTTGCCACTCTCTGATTTTTACATCCCTAGTAGTTGCTCAGAACGATGGAAACTTCTTCAGCATGTCTTGCAGATTCTTCTCTGTCCCTTTTCCACCTATGCTTTGTTAAACAGTAACCAAATATTACATAAGAGAAGTTATTGTGCAGGACAGAAGGAGCACAAAGAAGAATGTCTGAATGATATAGCAACATTTAAATTACATTTTTTTATGGCTCCAGTGAATTAAATCAGGAGCTGCTGCTTATTAGACAAGTGGCTAGAAGACTGTCTCTATACATCATGCATAAGACCAAAGTTTCTTTGAAAAGACAATGTAATAATCCTGGGAGATCAGAATCGTGTTGGCATATTTAACTTGAAGTCTGTTGAAATACAACCCAGATGAATCATAGAATCATTTAGGTTGGAAAAGACCCTTAAGATCATCAAATTGAACCGTTATCCTAACACTACCAAGTCCACCATAAACCATGTCCCTAAGTGCCACGTCTAGTCTTTTAAATACCTCCAGGGGTGGTGACTCAACCACTTCCCTGGGCAGCCTGTTCCAATGGTTGAAATGGGACTTTCAAAGAATGCTGTCAATCTATGAATGGCTTTAAGGGCAGCAACAGTGTTTTCAATCAGAAATTATGTTTTTATCTACAAAAGAAGCCCTTGTGAGGCATCAGAAAATCTATGTTGCATGAAGAACTCAAAAGGTAGTAAACAGCTGTCAATTTTCTGTTAGGTAGGCTAAAATTTTCTAAGTTCTGATGCTGCCATGAGGACTTAAGGGCTTCTACTGCCTAAACAGAGCTTTGCAAAGGTCAAATATATAGTTTACCTTCTTGTTTATGGCCAAGCTTTGAATATGCTTCTAAGAATAAGAAGTTCTCTGGGGTGTAAAAAATTACAGAGGAGCTATTCAAAAAGCCATCTATTTCTGAGCTATAAACCATTGATTTTAGGTTTTAAAACCTAATTTTATATTTTAAAATTCTGGCATAATTAATCTCTTAATAATTGCAGACTATGGTAGAAGATGAATACAAATTTCCTTTACAGAACAGGTGCCCATAGATGAGAAGATTTATGGCCCAATCCTCTGTACATACTAAGGTGCCAAGCACTATCAGCTAACCATGGTAAAAGATGGTACATGTAACAGGATACAGCTTTTACTCTAATGTCTTTAAGCAGCATATAGGACCAACTCCTGAATAAAAAATTAGCACGGCTGCACCAAAATCAATTTATACCAGTTCATGCTCACCAACGTTGCAGGCATAGTCTCAGAAATTACTTTTTTCCCTTTTGCAGCTAAGTCTAAAGCATTGTGTCCATCAGTAGTAAGGGAAGATGGCAAGAAAGGGAAATAGGAGCATGTGCTACTAGGCACTGGATTAGGTGGGTACCATAAAGTCCAAAAGATCTAGCATTTCTCCAGTTCCAAAAGAAAACCACTACCTCAGGACTTGACTGTCTTGTCAACAGTCCAGGTGACCCCACAGTGTTTAGCAGCTGGATGCAGATACTCTACACCCAATAATCTTTCATTTCTCCTTTACCAGCTGAAGCTGGTAGAGGGTTGTATTGGTAACCGCTTTCTAAAGGGATTCTATTCAGAAGGGATAAATTTTCTCATGATTCTACCAAGTCTTAATGCAATTATAGGATGGCACACACTCAGGAGAACGATTTCACAGAGTAGGAAATGGGTACCATGTTGTCTCTTACTTGAAGTTTTAGAGAGTCAGCCAAAATTTTTGGAGATCATCGTCAGTATGAGAGTGATATAAAACATAGTGAAAAATGGTCTGGTTCTTCCTTTCTATGTTATCTAACACTTCAAGGCTTTTTTTTTTTTTTTAAAAAGAGGAAATTCAGTGTAATACTGGATTCTGAGCATCCGTTAGATTCCACTGAAATGCACTTATATCAACCCACTTGGAAGAAAAAAAATAGATTGTTTGGGGTTCCTTTGTTGGTTGGATTTAACTATTTTTATTTTGTTTTGGTTCGGTTTAGGTTTTGGGTTTGTTGGGATTTTTTTAGTTTTGCTCCAATGGAGTTTATAGATTTTCACCAAAACAAGGTTCTCATATACCAGAGGTTTGTAAACCTAAAGCAGCTGTGCACATGTGTTAACATGATTTATGCATCTGTGAACTATGGGGGCAACAGAGGGGAAAGGAAGATGCAACAGAAAAAAAATTTCTCCTCCCACAGCCCCTACACAGAAACACAAGTCCTGCTTTTTTTTCTCTGTCTTTCTAGTTACACAAAAAAGGATTAAAATAATGTTTCTTTCTCTAACACATATGAGAAATATTAATGTGCTTCCACTGACTTTTTGCACCCGTTTCTTATGCTGAACTTTTCCTGCCCATGACAATTTACTGTTCTACAGCAGCTTCTAATTCTGTGTACATAGCTGGTAAAGAAACAAGAAGTTCTTTCCTGTTTACTCAGGAGAGGACCTGTCTGAAATCCAGTCCCTCATAGCACTTCTGTATTAAGAGCCATAAAATAATTTCAATTTCAACCTGGTTTTAACACTTCAGATGACAAAAACAGAGCAGTAATGTTTGAGTGCCAGAGGAACTGGGGTTTTTATTAGCCAATTCAAAGTAGTTCTTCAAGACCTTTATTTTCGTAAATTGTTATTACAGAGTTTAACAAAAGTTTCTAAGACCATAGTATTACCAGCATTTTTTTGGACGAGGGAAGAAGATTTAAAAAAACCCCCCAAAAACCTCAGATGAAGCCCGTTGGGTCCCAAGGACTTGTGTGGGTCAAATCCTTGCAATTAATCCCTGACTTGATCCTCACCCACTGCTGGTAGTTATTCTCCTCCCTGAACCCGGTCTCTTAAGCACAGAGGCTTGAGAGACCTTGTCAGTGAAGATGCAAAGAGGACCTCAGTCTTGTCTGCGTCCGCTGTCACCAAGTCACCCACAACACTCAACAACGGGCCTGCATTTTCATTGTTCAGCCTTTCTTCCACATAAATATATAAGCAAGGTCTGCAAGGTGAGTCTTTGGGATGTGGGAGTGTGTGGGAGGAAATACAGGTGGGTTGTTTGTTTGCTTTTTTTTCTTTCTGCTTTTTCCTTGTTTTACTAAGCTGCATCTTGAGGACTTATGTCCTGTTGTACTAAAAAGGGCCACCTGCTCCTCATGTTTGCTATACAAAGGAAATGGAGAAAGAAAAAAGTTACATAAAATTAGAACTCCAAAAAGCAGGAAAAGTAAAAGAAACAAGACAAAAACCTGCAGACCACATAACAAAAGGAGAAAGAAGTAGCAGAAGAGTGAACACATATCAAGCTACTTTGCAAGAGCATATTGGGAGAAGATCATAGAGCTGCAGTCATTCACCAGGCTTTGATAAAAGAAGAGACAAGAAAAAAAATGGAGAGGTCAAGAAATGACTGATGGTAAGGCACAATCACTTCAGTCGACCCGAGTCTAATAATGCTGTCCTGCCGTGCTGTTTGAAAATGGCTGACAACAACAGCAGTGCCTGTCAATCTGTTCCCTGGCTCAGGGTTTTGGGTCTTTCTTCTTTTCTCAAAATGTAGAGATAAAGAGCCACAGAAGAGACATAAAATAAAATGAGCAGCCACCAGGCCTGGGTACCATCAAGTGATAAAAAGACAAACTTGCTAGAAAGGAAACGACAGTGAAAATCCACTGTTGCATTAAGAACAAATCACAGGAAAAAGAAATATAGACTCAGAAATAATGAAGATGAACACTCCTCTCAGTACATGCAGATATCTCAACTCTAGGATTAATACCAGGCCTAATCTCAAGTTTTCTCAGCATTTAACAGATAGCAGGTCACACGTATATATAGTTATATAAAACTGCCTTGCACTCCCCCACTTCTAGACTCTTAAGGTGAAAAGGCGCTTCCCAATGGCTCTGTGACCAAGACATCAACTCACAGAACCCGCTGTAGAGTTGGTGCTGTGCTGGGAGATGACTGCTATATACCTTTCTTCTGTTCATCCCTCTTATCAACCAGAAGGATGTGGTATCTCTGCCAGATCTTTAAAGAAATATGTGACTGTATGGTAAAACAATACTGGCAACAATGAATGATCAGCTTAGGAAAGTGCATGGATTTTGACATGAATATAGGTATTCTGATGAGTTGGCAATGTGAATCTGTGTCCACATTAGCCAGAATGTATTGACAGTATAGCTCAAAACTGATATATTCTCTTTGAGAATATAGTTCATTATGTGCCATGATAAAAAGGGGAAACTACCCAAATCTTGCACATAGTACTCTTGCACATGACTTTCCAAATAGAGTAAAAAGAGAGTAGTCAATGTATGAGAAAAAGAAAGGAGGTAAGACTGTTTAAAAAAAAAAAATCTAAATGAGTCACATCTAAACGATACATCCTACTTCTCATTCTGGATGAAAATATGGATGTAATCTTAATAACTAAATCCTCCGCTTTAGAACAGAAATTTTAATCAGGATCACTTGCTTTTAGCTCTTAATAACTTACCTCCTTTTACTTTCTCCCTATAATCCTCCTTTATAAAATCCTCCTGCTGTACACTTACTCAAGAGGAACAATTTCCCTTTGTGTTTATAATGACCTGCCTTAATAGCAAAGTTGATTCAAACATAGAACTCCAATAGTTCTAGTTGATGAAATATTAACATTACACTGAGGATATGAAATCCAGTAAGTGTAGCCCATTAAGAAGGTGATTTATTTTAAACCTTTTTGTTATACTTTATAATAACATATATGAAAGGAAACACATCATCTTTTAAAATAAGAGCTTAAGAGTTTGTGGAGATTTCTTAGCACGTACTGTTTAGTAAAAGGCTATTTTGCATGAAATAGAAGTGTCAAACGATGACAATTAATGAACGCTTCAACTACTTTCAACTATCAAAATGGTTGTTCTTGCAGCATAGTCAGAACTTGGTTGAAATCAAGCAGTTAGAGATTTTATTTGAAATTTCATCCAAAGGAAAAAAAAAGCTTTAAGAGCCAACAGTATTAAAAGTCTAACTAAGAACAGTTATCCCTTTGTTGTCACTTTTCATCCTAGCTGTCATTTTATTACTTTGTCCTTCCCAAGACAAGACTTTGTCGTTTCTTTTACATTTGGTCCAACCGATTGTCCTAAAGTGGTGTAAAATGGGAAAAGAATCATTAATATCCACTAAAGTGCAATGGCTCACCTGCTGAAGAGTTAGACACTCATTTTTTGAGGAGTCCAGGTACAGAAGAAATTATTCAATAAAATTTCAAACTTATTCAACTAAAAGCATTGGGTTGTTGTATTTTTCCACTTCTATGCTTGAGTATTTCTAATGAAATCAATGCTATTACCCTAGTCATCTCAGCAGTGACTCAAACCTTACATGGTACAGAATACTATATCTACAGTTGACTGCAAGTTCTGTTTATTTTACCTTAGTAGTGTATCTTCTGTAAAAGGGACTGAAATTGGATCAGGTAGTATCTCTCTTGAAAAAAACACCTATTGCTTTAATTCCAGTTGGTGAGCTTCTGGGGTGCATCTACAACAGAACAGATGATTTTCAAAGACTCAAAAGACAGCAGACATTCTGATTTTGAACACTGTTTATTGTCAAAGTGTTTGCAAGTAAACGAACCTGATCAGAAATTCTTTGAATCATTAAAAGCAACTGCTGGTGAAACATGGTTAGTTTTTACTTACCTCCTTACTTCACAACATCTTTATTTTATTAAAGTTTAGAAACATTCCACTTAGACAATTTTGATATTTAATTAAAGTCAAATTAATCTTTACCTTTGAAACTAAAACCACATAAAACTAAAAAATCTTAGAAAGTAAAATGAGATTAAGTATTTTAAAATTATCAAAGGTAAATAATTTAATTATCCCCCCAAATATCTTATATCTGTTGCACGCTGAACATTACTTTAAATTTTGTTTATATTCAGCTATGATTTGGAAAAAAAAAATGGAATCTCAAAAACTCTCACGGGACAGAAAATTTATTACCTCTGTAATGGAAACACACAGATACTGCTCTTAATTCACTAAATAAATAATAGAGAATAAACTGGAAGATCACACACTTTTCTGATGCAAAGTGACAGACACTTTCCGTGCATCCTCTGAAGATGTAGTGCCATATTTGGAACACACACATTAAATATTCCTTTTAAATTCACTATTCTAGATGGATTCTTATGTGATTGTCACAAAAATCTTCACAAGCTTCTGCTTTAAAAATGTATTTTCTGTTATCATCAAACTTGGTACAAATTACGCATACTTCCCTGAGAGGTAATGTCACAGGGACTTTGGACTGAGACTGATGAAGTGCTATGGTATGGACTCCAGGTATTTTTTTCATGGCTGTATTACACAATAACGGAGTGAAGCTTGTAATCACGTAGCCCTATAATACAGTACTGCCATTGACAGTAATAGGCTACAAGCTTTGCACTAAATTTGTAAGGCCTCAGGACTGAGGTTTGTCAGACTTGCTCTGCCTGAACTCTTCGTGACCTGCCTGCGACTGGATTTTACTTGTTTTAGCTGTGACAGCAATTTCTCTAGTTGACCAGGTGTCTACAGCTAATTTGGTTTGCTTTTGTTTATCTTTGTGTGGTATGACCACATTTTTCTAGAGACAGCAGGAACAAGCAGTTGTTCTATGTATAAGGAGATACTTGCAACTCTAACACAACGATGTAGTGTAGAGAAATACAGGCCAGGTACAACAGCAGCTCTCCACTGAGCAGCGGAGACAAAAGATGTGGCACACAGGTGTACAAGCATGGGATGAGAAGAGATGAGGCACAGGCTTGCAGTAGAAACCCCATAGCTATAAACAACTTGCCAGCAGTCAGTTAAAGAAATGCAGAGCTGCAGCTAGGCAAAACCGGTTGTTCGGGTAACAGAACAAAGAAGTAGAATCTAACATACATGAAGGCCATAGGTCATATATAGTAAATTTGGATCTAACATGGAGCTGCAGAGCAATGAAGTGTAAAAGCATGTTAGCACATGTGAAAATGACCTCAAGTGGATCTCAGGGGTGGAAGAAGATACCAGCAGCATCAACATCATATTTCTCCCAATGAAGGACTCCAGATGCTGATGACTTATGTTGTTAACCTCTCCAACTGTGTGCTTCCACGGAAAGAACGGGAGGGTGAGTATAACCCTCAAAGGGGATAGAAACTAAGAAAGTGTGTGTGCTACCATTTTAATTGTATTATTACTATTACTGATATTTTTCTGTGTAGAAGAATCTTGCCCATAAACAAGATCGTTTAACCTAGCAGGATCCGGGCCAAGCCCAGAACATCTAAGAGAACCCACAACATCTGGGACTTGAGTCCCAGAGCTGCCACCGCATAATGCAATAGAGATTTCTATCATCAGAGTAAGTCTCACAGGGAGACTGTCCAAAACTCTTAAATGAATCTGCCCTCGAGCATTAAAAACTGCCACAAAGCTGTGGTGATCACTACAAAGCTCTCTCATGTTCCAAGCCCATTTCACCTGCCTTCTTCAAACCAGAGAAACATGTTTTACCCCTAAGAATAGAAGCAGATCATCTAAAACCTACCAAAGGAAAGCACTGCCTTTATTTATAATTCTTTCTTTGAGAAGAAGATGAGAGAAGGAATAAGCTGCATGGTAACGATGTCAGACACAGAGTGCTGCAAGGGATATTCTGCCATCCTGCAGTCACAGGAGTGGTAAAGGAGCAACAGAGCCATGGTGTTTCAGCCACTTCTGTTGGTGGTGAGACAAGCTAAAACAGGATTAGTGCTTAAAAGCTCCAAATCTGAGTTAGAATTGTATTAGCTTTTGGCACCTATGCCAGAAAACTGTAAGCATATTTCCCATTACTTGGCCCTTTGTGTCAGAAACTTAAATCTAGGAGTGCAGGTGACAGGCACCTATTTAGGTACTACAGAATTAGAGATGGACAATTCTTTATGGCTTTAGCCCAGATTTACATGTCTCTCTATATGGCATGAATTCAGCTTGTTTCGTCTTGTTATAATCCCTGATTTTGTATACCTCTCAGATGACATTATTCATGTCTTAAACAGCCAATTAAGTGGTCCATGGGACCGGAGCCCAAGTTTGTAATCAGTCTGGACCCAGTCCTGGACTTCAGAAACCAAGGGCATATGGATGAAAGATTTTCACTTAGAGAGAATCCAAGAAGTGACTTACAGAAAGTTGCTTTGTAACTATAGGGAAGGAACTTGGATAGTTATTAAGGAATATTGGGTATTATTTCACCCAAACAATTATTTTTACTTTTTGTTTATTTTCTGCCTTTATGTAAAACTGGTTATAAAGGGAACTGGTAACTTTGCAATTTGTGAAATACTTGTTTTTATAGTATGCCGTCATTACAAGAGAATGAGGCATATGTGACAATTGCTTTAAAAAAGTAAAATTCCCAGGGAAAGTGAGTGTGGCAGAAAGCAAATAAAGATCCTAAGATGAGCTGCCTAGTAGGACTATCTATCAGCCTGAGTCTTTTCTCACAATAACTCCAAATTTGGGTAACCTAATCCTCTCAGTTTCCTGGCTTTTTGTTAATTTTCATATACATCATAAACTGTTTGATTTGCTGTCATCACTGAGGCCAAGTTAAGCAATAAGCCCCTTATAACCTATGCCACATGTTAAAGTAGGCGCCTTTTCTGTGAGCGCTTAATGGAGGAAAAAAACTCCAATTAGCCAAAGTATACTTAAAAACGTAGAGCACACTTCTGTTCATTTCTTAATAGCAGTTGGCTCTCTGCGCACTGCAGGTGCCATCTCGGCTCGGAGCTGGCTCTCACGTGCTGTCAGGAATATGCTCACGAGCCAAACAAAGTTAGTTGCCAACTTGGCACTCAGAAGACAAGTGTGACTCTCTGTTCTCTGTGTTTCTCACAGTGACAGTTGCACACTGTTGCAATCACAGGGGTCTGGCACAAGAGGAAAACAACATTTTGGCTGCTAGAGGCCAAAATGCTTTGTGCAAACTAACACTGACACCAGTTGTCAAAAGAAAAGAGCTTTCCCTCAGTCCAGGTAGAAGCTCACCATGTATACAAATTGATTTTTTATCAGTCAGTCTTGTCCTAATCCATGAAACCCAGGCCCTTATACAATTCAAATACTATAATTTTCTTTCTGGATTATGCCAGGCATTTCTTGAATTAGTATTAAAAGCTGATATAAAATATTAATAATAATGGTAATAAGAAGAAGAATGAAAAAGGTTATCTAAGGCACCTTTAACTGGCACCTCGATAAGCTAGTAATGACTCCTTAGTGGGACATACACCAGTCATGGGGCAATGCTGAGCACCAGTACAGATGAACTACATAGTGTGTCTGCAAGGATGCGCACGCTTTGCATCCACCCTATGTCGTGTAACTCAGTGAAATTTTGTTATTGTTTTCAACAGGATTAAAACGGGATCCAAACCAGCTGCCACTGATGTTAGCAGCAAATTTTACACATTCTCATGATAGGAAAAGGTTTTTTTTTCTGTTTTGAGGACCAAGGAATGAGACCATTAAAAAAAATCCTCAGACTTGAAGTCCAGCCTAGTACTCTTTACTCTAGTACCAGGTACTTTAGGAACACCCATTTTTATATTCACAACTACAACTCCACTTAAACGTCTAACTCTGGGGGGACACACAGCCTGTGTGCACTTAAATGATGACCTTAATTCACGCTTCAGCTCCTAAGAGTCAGCCTCCCCACTCCAACCCCAGCTCCAAATTTCCTGTGAAGTATGTTAGACTCCAGAATTTAGGCTATCATGGATTAATAACTCTCCCCACAATAGATTTGTGCTATGCCAAAAAGGAATTCAAGATGGATTACAACAGAAGCTGTGTTCAGACCATACCCTGTGATGAGAGGAGGCTTGAAGCTACTTGACTTTGTAGAGAACAATTAATGATTTGATGGACTGAGAGGGTTGGAGAGACATGAGTGATCCCGACTATCTAGTCTTGTGATAGGACATTCACCAGGGAGCTGAGTTGCAGTCTTTGCTCCAATAAATTTTCAGTTATTATACATTAAACAGCCCTTGGCTAATATACTAAATAGTCAGTCCAGCAAGATGTGAACACTTTCTCACAATTACTGTAATCACTAGGCTTCAAAGTCATGATCTTTTTTGCATTTTTTTATCCAGGCCAATGACCTTAAAAAATTTTAAATATGCTGTACCTGGACAATGGCGTGTCAGCAGCTTCTGAAGAGTCAAAGTTTTGGTCTCCTTTCATATTTTCTTTCTGCTAGCCAACAGGACTCTTCCTAATGACAAAAGTCACCTCATATTTGGGAAGGATGTCATGCTCATGTATGACTGGGCCTCAGCAGCACAATGGTGAGTTGCTCTACAGGCTTTCTGGAAGTCCACAACTCTCTGCATAGTAAACACTCAAATAGCTGCCTAGTACAGTCTGCCATAATGGATTTACCTGTCCACAGAGTTTGTCAGATTACTAAGAACTGTCTTGGGCAAGATGAAAGGATTAAAGGAAATGTGTGTTTGTAAAACAGTTACGGTAATGCAGTAACAGTTAGAAACATATTATTAAGATTTAAATTTAAACTTTAAAGCCTTTCAGTTTCCTAATCTAGCATCTTGATATGTTTGTGAGGCTGTACTACTAGCTCTAGAAGTCATACCAAGCTGAAATGTCCTGAATAGTTCTGCATGTTTCCTGCTCTCACAGTGAAAGACTACCTCATAGAGCTACCCTCTGTGATATGCCTCTGCTTAATCCCCAAAAGCAATGACATACCATAACTCATTTGCCCTTCACAAGAGATAGGGAAAAGCAGCCCTGTTATTGGGCAGTGATGCAACACATGGCAGTGCAGGAGATTCTGTTATTTCCTTTTTCCTCTCCTCTACTCCTCAAGAACTCTTAACATTTCATTTTGTATCTTAATTAGACTCATCCTGGCATCTGGCCTGAGGCTGTTTTCCTCCACATACAGGCCATATAAAACATAGCAGCAGAAGTTCGCAAATTAGATGTCATGAGAAATATTGGTTTACAAGCTTCTTGCAAGATTTGTCATGTTTAGCTTCTGGGGAGCTTTACATGAAGACTGAAAAAAAACCCAACCCTGATGTAAGAAAGGGTGTGTGAGCTGTTCCTTGGATTTTTGAGATGTAGCCTCCAGAAGCCCTTTGCTCTTTGATTAATTAATATATATATATAAAAAAAAAAGTAAAGAAATTCAGCACAACCAGCACAGAAACAAATTTACTCTATCCCAAGACACCGCACAATTTCTTTCATGATTACTTCATGTATCAATGCCATAAAAAGTTTATTTTAATTTCTTTTTTTTTTTTATTTTCATGCTAAAGTAAGAAAAACTCAACCCACTCAAGAGTGACTGCACAGGACAGACATCTATCATATCTAAAACCTGATAATTTTTCACACATTCAAGTCTCCAGCTTTGTAGTGATTTGGACAGAATGGTAACTGATTTTGACACCAGCCCACTCATCCAAATTGTAGTCAGTGATCTGAATCAGTGCTCCTCAACCCTGCTCAGATGGGGAGCTCTAATCAGTAAATTGACAAAATCTGGGGCTGATTTCATTCATGACACTTCTCTTTCTTTTCACGTGCACTACCGCTAGAATCTGAGATGTTTAAGTTGAAAGTTATTATTCATATAATGTTGGTATACGTAGGTTACAAATTTGTACTGCAAAATTGCAAATGTAGTTGTATTATTATAATTTTCTCTAACATAAGCAGCATAGAGTGGTTGCTGATCAGTAACATATGCAAAAGTTTTTGAGAGTTCATTGCTTCCTGCAGGCAATGGCCTGTATCAGCAAAGCGTTGTAGGGAATATAGAGGAGGTTGGTTCTCTAGGGATTTAATCTTCTTTAGTGATCAGGAAAAGTTATTTTTATTTCATATCCGAAACTCAAAAGATTTCATTTGTATGCTTCATGCTGTTACATTTATGACCTGATCATGAATCGCAAGACAGATTTTAAGTTGCTTGTATAGCTAGCAGATAAGCTTAAAAAAATTTCACTCAATGTGACTACAAAACTGGTCATGAGGTCCCAGACAGGTCACGAGGATCAGGTGTTCTCTCTCTTCCTTACAGTATGTCAAAAGATAGCAGGTATTTTAAATCTATGTTATATTAGAATACTGAAGTCACATATACTGCAGCTTTCTAAAGGAAACACACCACTGCTGAGTGGGGAATGTAGAAAAAAACTGCAAAACCAAGTTCTCTTGTGTTCTTTCAGGAGTGATGCTTTCTGCCAGTCCTTCTTTACAAGTTCTATATTTGTAGTTATTCCACAGTGCCTCCTGTAAGGCAGGGAAAGCTGGGTTTTTTTCTTACATCTCAGGCTTGGCTTGGGATCAGCCCTGTACAGCAAACAAGCAACACAGCAAAGCAAACAAACCAATATGCTCTACCATTTTGTACAGTATGAAATGGTAAACCCATATCTCTAAAAGTATGGCCTATATATCCTTGTCATTTCTGAAAACATCATCATCCATGACACGAAAAAGCCATTTACATAGCAATTCTACAGGAAAGGATGTAGCTGAAAGTGTCATAATGTCTGAGGCACAGCTACAGTAAACCTTTTATTGTTAATATTGGTTCTGCAGGGCTAAAAGTATTATTGCACTGCAATGGATTCAAAGCTTATGAAATTATTTCAAATGTTTTATATTTAAACAATATCAAGAATTAGGGGTTTAAATATTTTGGCATTTTAGCTTGGAAAGTTAATAGTTCCATTCTTTTCCCACAAGTCATCTGAAATCACCCTTATGTTTTTAAATAGGTGCAGAGATCCATGCAATTCCCAGAGCTGAGGTTTTAAATGCAAAATAAAACAAAAATTCTGTAGAAAAAAATCTGCCCCTTTATCCATAGCTTGTTCTCTTTCTGCTTTAGCATTATTGGCAATTTTGAAATTGTAAATAGTAGCAAAGTGCTTTCATCAGAAGCTTTGGAGGTATTTATCAGTTACTAGTGCTTTCTACAGGCTGACTTGTATCTCAGGGCAAGAAGTACAGCAAAGCAATAAAAGGTGAATTCTTAATGTTATTGCTTTCACTATACAGTTTTGAGTTATTTCATGTATATTATATTTTCTGTGCGTTTACCCTGATTTAAGAAAAAGACAGTCAGGATTTACTGTTCCAGGAACCTTGACCTAATCTTTAACAAGAGATGTCAAACCTGGTTCCCCGCCCCCCACCCCCGGATTTAATTTTTTATGTTTAAAAAGAAATAAATTACTTTTTGTGGTCATTTTTTATATCACTACTTGAGAGGAACTTATGTGTGTAAAGGTTATTGACCTGCTGAAGACACACTAATTTAAATCAGTGCCACAGAGCCTTAGTATAAGCAGTGCTTGTTTGCCTCAAGAATATGAAGCTGGAACTTTGCCAAAACACAGAATTAGGTCTTACTGCTAAGCTTAAGTATAAAACAATGATTGAGCAACTGAAATGGCTTAATAAGACTTGACAAGAATCAAACAAAAGCTAGAGAGGAGCAAGAGCTAGCAGAAGTCATTGGATTTTATGATTATAGATTTAAATTATTTAGAAAGGACATCAGTTTACGAAAATTTTAAACACATTTCCTTTTTGGTTGGCAAGTTTCAAATAACTGTTTTCAAATAGCTTATATTAATCTATACGGAAATTCACCAGTTTGGGGTAAAATTCATTACTACTGATGGGCTTACAAATGTAAAAATTATGTAACAAACTCCAGCGGGTTTGGTGTTTCAAAGATGCACGTAGAAAAAGATATCCTAAAACCTTTATGTTTTATCTGAACTTCCCTTCAAGTCAAAGAAGTAATAAAGGCCTGACATTCTTTAAGAAAGGAAACTGAATTTAACAGGAAGCTGGGTTGTTCAAACCCTCTGAAAGAATCGGGTCCTTACCAATCTTGGTAGATTTTAAGAGTATTCCAGAAGATGTTGTTCCACTCTTTCCTCCTCCTTGACTGTTTGCAGACTTCTGGTTCTGCCAAACTCCCTCTCTCCTGAAATGTCAAGTGGCCATATTGCTTTAATACTAAGATACTAGGATCTCTAGCTATTGTTCTATTGAACTACAAAAACCTGTCCACAAATTAACCTGGACAACAACTTTGAGCTAACGAATTCCTTGCAAGCTGGTCATTTCAAATTCATTTCTCTGCAGGCTTTCTCTGTACTCAACACAGAATTGTTCCGCCTGTATTGATTGTAGAAGAATATATGGGTGGGTAGGTCTTAGCATGTTAAGAGTAAGCAGTACTCATTACTGAGGAAGTATTATCGGCAAAATGATATTGTTTTATTTTCTGGCTCGGTTGACTTAAACGTTATTTAGAATAATAGTCAACAATAAATAATGAACCTTCTTTGTATGCATAGCAGTATACGCATTCTTAAAAAGTGCAGCTATTCTTACAAATGCTCATAAACAGCACATACAAAGGATAAAGCCCCCATATTTAAAAAAAATAAAAAGCCAGACAAACCCTGCAGCAACAAGACCAGCTGTTTGAAATGTGAGCAAACATTCATGAAGAATTTTTACATCAGCATTCAGCTAGCTATCTTAGCTAGCATCTTTAAGAAATCAGATTTAGCCTTATATCTTTGTATTCCAATTTGAGTAATACCAGGAGAAAAAGTAAATCTATCATCGTTGTATTCAAGGACACAGTCTCTTAACACAATTCTCTATCAAACAATCTCTGTCTAGATCTACTGTCCTAAATGTAATTTAATTAGAATTCTGCTGCACTATCACAATCTAAAAGAAGAAAAGGAAAAGAAAGGAGGGTCATATCATCAGGAACATGAACTGATAAAAGGTATTGCTGAGCAGAACACTCCTCTCCCCCAAACATATACATATGCATAGCAAACCAACGCACTTAGTAATGCTGGAAAGAAGAAAGAAGATGATGATAATGACATGGCCTGCAGCTTTTTGTAATGAGAACATCTATCAACTGATCTATATTAGAAATATTTCAGTTACCCAGGCAGTGAGTTATTGATAAATACATTTAAACAGCAGACAGAGCACGGTAAGGAATAGCTGCAGAGCATCTGCTACTCCCCTGTAGTGCACTATGATGATGTCAAAAGCAGAAAAACCTTCACCCTGACCACAGGATGTCTTTTCAAGCCTATTATTATTATAATAAACATCTATGAGTTAATTTACTGAATGAATGCAAGTTACCTTTGTTGACAAGGACTTTTCAGCACAGAACTACATTCCGGCTAAACTTTTCTTGTATGCTTCCTATTTTAGCAAAGTATTAATGCATCATATAAAAAGATAACCAGAGCACTCATGTTTAAAATTAAATGTGTACTTAAGTTAGTATCACAAAAGACTGCCTTGGACATAAGCTATTTAGCTCTTCTTCAGTAACCCCAGTGCTTTCTAAAGCACAGATCTTTTGGCATATATCTACACTGACCGAGCTACTTAGGAACTGCCCAGCTTATAAGAGTACCTTGCACAGCCAGATGGTGCTTATGTCTGGGTTTTCCAATTTTATGGCAAATGTTGATGAAAGCGCCACAGCTGCTGCATGCTCACACAAACTGAGCCATCAATGGGAACTGGCATGTTGCACATCACAGTATCCCTGGAAAGCAGAGCAGTTTTGCAAGTTCTGTGTAGAGGTTTTCAGGTGCCAGACATAGAAACCTGAACAGAAAAAGGAGAAGAAAAAAAAAAGACAGCATTTCTAATAAAAGCAGAGCTTTAGGGGAAGAAACTAAGAGACCTATTGCACAGGTCTAAACCTTCATATCCAAGGCTCTCAAAAGTTGAAGTCTAGTTCTACCTAAGAGCAGAGGTGTTCAAACTGAATTTTGGCAGAGACAGTTGCTAGAAAGCCAGTAAGTGTCTGGAGACAGAACAATACATGCAGGAAATCAGCAGACAACTTCACAGAACATTCAGTCTCTGGATTCAAAGTTCAGATATTGAAGTGACACCTGACTGGCTGCGTGTGCAAATAGAGGGCATAACGTTCAAATTGCTTAGAAGAGCTTTCAGCAAGAGCATTAAATAATTATGAGCCTACATGGAGACACCAAGATAGAAACAGAAAAGTTGAAGCCATTTCACAAATGTTTTGAGAAGTCATGACCTCTCCTGGGTCAGGCAGAGTATTTTGGCTTGCTCATGAAAAATAGTTGAATCTGATATTTTGCTTAGTGCACCTCATACACAAAATGTTCCTCAGGAAGATAAACTGAAATAACGATATCTATTAACGTTCATTGAATTTTGGGTGAAGAACTTCCATAACATTCTTCAACAGCTGACCTAGCTGCCCTATGTAACTACTGTGGAGCTTCACAGACAAAATAAGTGTTTCACCTGTATAACAGTGCTCCAAGATGCCATGCTTTGGAGGTCCATTTCCTCATAATGGACTGCAGAAAAAGGAGAAAGGAAGTTTTTATTTTAAATATTTCCATGACTGACCTTTACAGCACACTACCATTATAGATAGGATAACTACTCAAGTCAATTCAAGGATTTTTGGATTGATTGAAGATTGCCAAGTATATTGACTGATGATTTGCAAATACAAGAGGCATTTTCAAGCTATGTAATCAGTATTTACAGTCTTTCTTATATATAAACATGGTAAACACCTGCACATATTTTTTGTTAGAAGCTTGTTACTGCACTGACTTTACACTTACTGCATAAGCCTGCCACCAGTAATGTTAATTTCCTGGACATGAGATCTCCCTTTTCTGCCAGCATTGGCACAGTTGTTTGAAAATACACTGAAGTTAAATGACTTGATGAACTCCTGGCACCTCAGTTTTATATCTGGAAGCAGCAAAGACAGCAAACACTTCTCAAAGTGATGATTAGTCTACAGCGGACTGTAGAAGCAGCAAACAGCTGGGTCCACATGGTGCACAGTATACTCAGCAACACACTGAAGTTCTGCCAGGCAACCTTCGAGGGGCAAAACAGCCTCCGGCAGTATGGAAGGGAATACCAAAACCTCACTTTGAAGTTGAAGGTTTCCATGTTTAGCACTACAGAAAAAATAAAGCATAAAACATATTCTAGTTTAAAATCTTTGAAGAGAAAGACACCAGTTGACATTTACTTTGATAATTATTGTTTCTTTCTGGCAACGTCTTCAAACCAACAGACACCTCTTTAGAAAGCCAACCATTCCATTAGTCCCCAAAGTTCAGGCCAGTTCACAAAAAATGAAAAATTCTAATGAAAGTTATGCAAAGTTGGGATTTTCCTCTTGACCATTTAACTAGATTTGTAGAGTAATTAAGATAAAATGTAAAGGATTTAACAGTTTGCTCAGAATCCACTTTGTTCTCTTTAAAAGCTTCTTCCCACAGGATGCGAAAATTAATTGACAAGAAACAAGAAAAAAACCCCCAAAAGATCTTGCCAGCTGTGGCCAACGGAACAACATATAAAAAGAAAATAAATATGAAACATTCAGTCAACTCTAATAGAATGATTTTTTTTAGCTTTCCATTTTGCCATTTAAAAATATGCAAGTTTTATTTGCTTTGAGATTTTTTTTTGAGAATGCTTCTTGAGAAATAGAACTTCCATAATCTTCACAGCTCTTCTTCTAACCCTGTATGATTTTAGCATGTTTAAAACTTAAAACTGCTATATATGACAGCCAGCTACAGAAACTACACAATGTACTTACACAGGAATATTATGTATTCATGTTTTACCCAGGTCTTTTAAGATCAATGCTCTCTGCAATCCAACTGTACATAAAAAGGGAGAAGGGGAGGAAATGTGCAATTAATTCAGGTCCCTTCTTCCCAAAGGGATAACATTTCATATGCCAACATAACCACCTTTTATCTATTTTCTTCCAAAAATAGCACAACACTGAAGCTCAGAAAAAACCTACTGAAACCTCCTTTCTGAATTTAGCATTTACTTAGCTTTGCAAGCCTCAGGATTTTTGAACTCATATACCACTAAGCTGTTCCCCTAATGTTCTTCATCTCCTAATTTTCAAAAAGATCTTTCATTCTGCAGACTCACTTATTTTAATACCTTTACCTTCACTGATTGTTTCCTTTCTTTCCTCCCCACTCACAGCTATGGCACAACCTCTTTTTCCCCACACTGACACAAAACTTCTGGCTTTATTCCACGTTTCCTTCTGAACTTTTATTACTCCTGTGCGTCAGCATGAAATGCAGGGTGGAAGTATTATGATCACTTTGCAACCATCTCTGGGTGTCTTGGGGAAAATCTTTCCTGAAATCTTTCCTGAGGTACTAACAAACAAAACTGCAGATAGTAGATTTTGAAGAGTGCGACCCTATCCAGCTTGACTGTTTTCTAAACATATAATCATCACATTGGTTCTTTAACACAGCAGAATCCCCCACATAGAGTATACGCAGATCATTTGCTCCCACACCTATTTTAAGAGGACCCTGTACACGAACAGAAATTGCCTCATAAAGAAGATACTGTAAACACCATCCTTCATTTGTGCGTACTATATAATGGATGTTGGAGGCAACTGAGAATTTAATTCCACCACCTTATATTTTGCTCTTAATAATTTTCTAAATCTTAGAAATGTCCGTCTAGGTTGAGTCAGACCTTCCTAGTTTAGGAAAGACACACATACAGAGTAGAATTTAATTTAGTTCTGTCTGTATTATGTAAATATGTGGACTACAAACAATTCTTCATAGAAAAATTACCATTGACATGTACACACTCCAGTTTTAGAGATGTCAGCTAAATATGAAATTCAAACCCTCCTGCTCTCCTGGCTCCTCTTCCTTGTTCTGCTGGCAGGCATGAAATTTGAACCTGTCATTTCTAACAGTGCTCTAATTTTTCCAGGACTTCATAGGGTTTGTTGATACTTCATGTGTCAGTCTGTTGACTGTATTGTAACAGAATTTAGCTGAATGCTCACTTAGACTTATACAGTGTTCATCTCATTGTCTCTTTGAGAGAACTCTAGTTCATCCTGTTGTCCGTGCTGTTCCAGTGCACTTGAATACAGAGATACCTAAAAAAAAGGTTTATGTCACATTAATTGAAATGATAGTATAATGCAAAAGGCAGACAGCTACACTAACTCACGCAGCAGCCGATGTGCTATTAAATTTCCACTCTTGAGTTTTTAGTTATTAAACTCCATGAAACAAAGAAGCACAAGGACCCTACAAAATACCATTCAAAGTGATACAGAGATAAAAGAGTGTTGTTGGTTGTTGTTTCTTAAACAGTCAAAAGAGTAAGTAAACAAAACTCACAAGAAGGCACAACTCTTTAATTACTGTCAAGACTATAGAGAGAAACAAAGATTAGGAGATTGGGAACTCTTATGTGTGAGAAGGGAGCCAGGAATGAGGAAGAAATGAGCACTGGAGAGACAAGAAGTCAAAGGGTAATGAGCAGAAGGTTTGTCCACAACAGAGCATATGGTCATCCAGAGGTTGAGTCCAGAAACTCAACACTTGAAGCCTTAGTACACTTCTGCAGTCATCAAATATCTGTGAAATCTACTGGAGAAATATGTTGTCACTTCTTCTGTGATCCTGCTCCGACATTAAGTCTCTGACCCACTACAATGGATGACAAAAGAACTGAGTCCAGAATTACAGATTTTACATTTCAGTTACAGAAACCAACCTTTAAGATCTATCTGTAAAACCAACTAATTGCAAATATTTCTAATTGATTGCAAATACCTGACAAATGCCTTCAGCATATTGCTACAGAAAAAATGTGTGTGCCAGCACAGACAACAGGCAGGCCCTTTCTCTTGATTTTTGCTTACTGGATTTAAAGCTCCACAGACTCTGGGTTTTTTGTTAACTTAAGGAGTCCTTCAGTAACTTTTGAAATGACTGATAAGTGCTACCATGACTGAGAGCTAGTTGCTCTCCAGAGATAAATTGGGAAGGGTGGAATGAAAAGCGGAAAAAGCAGAGAAAATTCACAACAAAAGCAACCTGTAACAATTCAAGAATGAAAGTACTTGACATAAATTCACCATAGGCTAGGATAGTGTGACTGAGTAAAGAGCTGAGCACCAGCTTACCCTCAGTATTAAAATGGCTGCAATCAAGGGAACAGCAAGTTTTGAAAATCATGATCAGGACAGACAAGACCCAGTCCTGGGACAGTATCAGTCCAAATGCAAGCTGAGGTGAGTCTTAAAACTTCCATTTTGAGCAAAGAATTAGATATATAATTACATAAGAATGAGATATATATATAAATTTATGTAATTATGTATGTACCCTGTTCCACCTAGAGCCCATCCATGGGATGACTATCTCCTTGGTTTCTTCATTAGCATACAACATCAGCAGAAATCTATATAACAGGTGTAGAAGCTCTAAACAAATGGACAAGTCATAGCTAGTGTCATAGAAAGGCAATATACCCTTGGAAACTATATACCTAAATAAGTAGATGAATACTGAGACTTAGAAGTCAAATACTCAAAGCTTGCCTGAGGAAACAGTTTTATACTGCTTATACATATTGTACAACAAACTGTATTTGAAGCATCAGACAGTTACTTTTGCCACAGGCAAATTTACTTGGCACTTTTGAGTGCCTGACATGGCAATTTTAATACTTTTCTTTTAATACAGTTTTCTGTGGGTGGTACTACTGTACATATGGAACTACTTTACTTTTAAGCTTAAAAAGCATTCTGGAGAATATTTTTTATAAAAAATATGCCTTTACTTTCCCAATTTACAGAAGGCAACACAGAAATTTTGATGAAATATCTGTTCTGATTGAATGATACTATTTTGTAAGGTGTACAGCTGGCTTTCCCTTGCATTTTCTCTTTATGCATTCAAAAAGGTGAAATTTTCAGTCCGTCTGAATTCCTTGCTCAAAGGTACAGCTTGTTAAATCTTGTCCCCATGCCAGTGGCATTTTGTAGACTTTGAAGCTGCTTTTTGAAGGACACTCTCTTCCAAATGAATAGAAGATCAAGCACAAAAAGAGATAGGTGTAGATCACTATACTAGAAAATGAAATGTAAATCTACTGCTAATATTGACTATAAAGTGAGAAAAAAATCTGGCAGCAGTTGAAGCTATTCATAAATACTATGGTTATCTTTAAATTTGCTAAGAAAGCATACAAATCCATGAACAGCTACAACTGAAAGCTTATATTCTAAAGTTTTGAAAATGAAATTAAGTAGTTTGAATTAAACTACTTGGGGTGGAATTCCCTTATTAAATATCACCGAGAAATCCCATGTGACTAACATTTGTGTATGAAAAGTAAAGTAGTGAAATATCAAAGTAACATATATTGAAGAGCACTCTGGAAGCTTTTTTATCCTTCACATGGTCTCTTTCTTTATAGTTGCAAAACCTGTGACCTTCTCAGTTCCCTTTTCAGTGTGCGCAATTTTAATCTGCAGTTGTGAATCCTCAAAGTTCCTACTGATAGTTTAGGAAAACATAACTAACTCATCCTTCTTTTTACTGCAGAAAGACAGAGGAAACTGAGGTCTGGAGGAAAGATTTATCAGGGCCAGGGGAGTATCTGAAACTCAGGGAAACCTGTGGTCAATTCCCTTCTCTAGCATAAATGCAATGTGTAAATCTTGGCCAACTCAGTATCTTTATACGTCTTTTCAACCATGTTTCCTTCCTCAGGGTGGTAATGCAGGCATAACATCAAGATAACTTTCACTGCTATAGTATTATGAGCTGTGTATTTACCTTAGAGAGATAATCAGATTTTACCTTCCTGCTGGACACACAATACCCTACTTCTAGCTCCTACCTGTACAGCCGTCTTACTCAAATACTTTCTTTTGTATGGCTTTGCATCAAGGAGAGAATGACTTTACAAAAAAACACAAAACCAAACAAACACCAAAAAACCCCACATGACCAAAACCAACCCACAGATTTCATAATTAAAGAACAAATCTCATGTCTTCTCTGGGATTATCCCTGCATGTTGCTTATGCCTTGATTGTTTGCAGGACTTTGACAAAATTGTGTATTAAACTGACATAGAACATGTGGGATAATGGATTGCTTGGCATCTGCAATAAAGGTATACAGGGAAGAAGGAAATCAGATCCATGGCTTCAATTAATTTTCATTTGCTCATTCAACTGAAGGAAAAGCTGATATCATCTTCTTGGCTTCCCAGAGTAAAAGTTAGGCTGAGTACAACTTGAAAGACAGCAGAAGCTCCCGTTTCTTTCCTATGTGGCCTACAAAGTCAATGACATTATCTGTCTTAATCAATGCCTAGAAGTATTTTACCGTATGACTGCTTACATCTCATGTAATTATGACTAATGATTTTTAATTTTCTGATGGTGGTATGGGACATCTTTAACATTTTGAGAGATAAGTCTGCCTAGCAGCCTCTTAAAGTTCTCTGACATTTGTCTTCATGAGCAGATCTTTTAGTCTGGAGTTTTATAACAATTTAACTCCATGGGCAACTTTATTCTAATAGGCTTATAGGATTATGAAATACTCTAGGAAACCAGATTCTAAAAATTGAATAATTTTATTTAAAATACCTGATTTTTTAATAGATTAAAAAAAAAAAGTGATCTGAGGAAAAAAGAATTGTGATGTTGTGATGTGTGGTTTGAAAAAGAAGCCAAGACAAATGCACTCGAGTTCTTGGGCCCAGAAGGCTTTCTTTTGCATAAAGAACATACTGCAAAACCAGCTGCATTTCCTAGTGGTTGGATTTGTTACATAAACAAGAATTTGGAAATCATGTGGCAGGAGTGTGACTGGTCACTCAACTCCTGCTCAGATTTCAGCTAGCACGCAGCTCATGCTAAGGGCTGATGTATTCTGGGAGCAGTGCCATTAGGTCCAAGCAAGGGTAACACATAGGCAGGACACAGTGGCCAGAAAGGGCTAAAGGTCATTATGCAGCCAATATCACCTGCAGCTTGCTGTCTCCTGCAGCTATAATCCTTGCATACTGATTGTCTGGCAGCTTCTTCAGAATCTGCTAACTAATGGAAAAGGTATAGACCAAACAGCTAAGCTGGAAGGTATGAACGCATCAGCTTATCCAAAAAGTTTTTGAAGCAGATCCAACAGCAGCTGGAATGCCAAGGCTTTTCTGCTTCCCAGTGTGATACAAGGGACACGTACACCATGACGGGGGAGGAAGGATTAGCACTCTCACTGTCAGCTAGGTAACTATTTTGCTCAAAGATGCATGAGTTGCAAGTTGCTGATGAGAGGACTTGTGTATTAGAAACCTCATGAATGAAGTGATGAAGTAGTGAATTCACACATTAGAGTACTCTGTACAAAGGGAATTGAGACCTTGGATGTCGTGTTTGTTTTCTTTCCTAATAAGCTCACAAAATAAAGTTTAATTTACAGAGTACATTGTCCTATAAAGTTGAGAGATCCAAAGGGACCATGACGCAGGACATTACCTATGATCAGCTACAACACATGACTGGACCTGATTCTCTCAGAAAACAACACAATTAAACTGAAAATGTAAAGTGCAAAACTTTGCTGTATTGGGTCTGGCTGAGACAGAGTTAATTCTCCCCGTAGCAGCCCTCATAGTGCCGTGCTCTGCACTGGTAGCTAGAAAGGTGTTGATAGCACACCAGTGTTTTGGCTACTGCTGAGCAGTGCTGGCACAGCATCAAGGCTGTCTCCCCAACATTTTTGCCCCCCTCTTTGGCAGGCTGGGGCTGGGCAAGATCTTGGGAGGGGACATAACCAGGACAGCTGCCCTAAACTAATGAAACAGATATTCCATACCGTACGATGTCAGCTCAGATATAAAAGCTAAGTAAAGGGAGATGGAAGGGGGGCATTTTCGTCTTCTGGAGCAACCGCTATGCGTACTGAAGCCCTGCTTCCCAGGCAGTGGCCAGACATCGCCTGCTGATGGGAATAACATAATTTGTTTTTTCTTTGCTTTCGCGCACGACCTTTGCTTTCACTTTATTAAACTGTCCTTATCTCAACCCACGAGCCTTTTGTTATATTTTTTCCCCCCGTCCAGCTGAGGAGGGCAGTGATAGAGCGGCTTTGGTGGGCACCTGGTGCCCAGCCAGGGTCAACCCACCACAACAACTCATTTTCAGAGGTGTTGCAGTTTGATTGGAAACCATCTTCCTCCAGTATAGCTTTTCTAAAAATTAAATAGAGGATTACCATCAGATGGAAGACATCTACACCCAATGGATTAACAAAGGCTGTATAAAAAGGAATATAAAATTTCAGTTGAAAAACAGCCTGTGAATCTGTTATTAAACAATGTGAAATGCAATACAGAAATAAGAAGTGATATAGTGGGGAATAAGCTTCCTAATGTAACGGTTGTGTTCTACACTGAGAGTATGTAACATACAAATATCACATCCTCAGTGTTTTAATTTTGTATAGCGTGTAGAATTTGCTAATTGAGAATACATATTGAAGTATTTTGAAATAAAACATAATGCTCTTAATAATGTACTGATGAAGGAGTTCAATTAAATAATCCCTTAACTGTAATATTTCTTCTTATTAAAACATCTCAAAAAATGCATTAATCTTGTGTAAATCAAAACAACATATGCATGCCCTCTTTTGTGTAATTACATTAATATACTGATTAATTTGTTTTCCTTGTTGATTATTAATGAATGATCACTCATAGGAAGCAATGGATTATACAAGGGGCTATAAATTGAGTGTGATTTGAGATCTATTTCTTAGTCACTACTTTAAAATATATTTGTCCAAAAGCACGCTGACTACTGCCCCTTTCTGTAACGGGACAAACAATTCACCTGAAGTGTACAAATTCAGTGAATATTGGCATTCTGAGTTTCCAGTATTCGTTTTCTTAAGAAAAAGAAATTTAAATTGGCTTAGACTCTTACTGACTTCTTGTTAAACACTTCCCCATTAACTTTAGCATTTAGGTTTATAGGACAGTAATTACCAGGAGTGCACTTTTTCCCTTTGGCATAATATTGACCTAATATTGAATGTTAATAAAGTGTTCTATAAAATAAAGAAATATTATTTAGAGTGGTATTGCACAGTCTTAATCTCTCCACCTACTCCACTTGACCAAGAGGGATTTTTCTTTTTTCTAATAAGAAGCTATTATTACTTTCTAGTAGCTTTGGCTGGCCATACATCAACCCGCATTAACAGACTTCATGCTCCTTCCCCTCTAGCAGCCCACCCTACCCAATGTCCCTGACAACTTCCCGCATGACAATGTTTCTATACACCCAGTGCATGCACGCCACCGGAGTGCCCTTTGGCCGTCACACACCTCACTGCCGCGGCACAGGACCCCACCACCCTCTGTACTCTGGCTCTTCCCATCGCTGCCGTGCATCAGAGGTACACGGCTCTCTTTTACAGTCATCACCTCCTGCTCTCTCAAATAAGTGTCTGACAGGAAAAGAACCAGCACAGGGAGTAGACTGAGCACAAAGGATAAGTGGACCAGAGAAGACGTTTGGTAGAGTAATTAGAGGCTAGAAGAGTAAGGGCAGCAGGCAGGGAAATGGAGAAAGGACAAAAGAGAAACAAAGACAGAAATATGTTTTCATACAGAATGAAGGAGGTGGTGAACTTGTCCCCAGGCAGTTACTTCTCTATGCCTACACAGAGCCACGTGAAATGCATCTCCTTGTTACTCCAGGTTTTTGGACTGATGCATATAGATTGTCTTGATGCTAACTCTTGGATTCACAATAGCTTTCTACACCTATAAAATAAAATTAGCCTAGAACTGACTTCAAAAGATGACTAGAAAACTATTTGAGTCTTCAAAAAACTTACTACATTCATTGTGGAAAGTGTTGATGCAAAGGTATTACTTTTTTTTTTTTTTCAGTACTACTGAAGAGCTGTACATGGTTCCTATTCAAAGTAGACTAAGATGGCACTTAGGGACATGGTTTAGTGGTAGACTTGGCAGCGTTAGGTTTACAGTTGAACTTGATGATCTTAAAGGTCTTTTCCAACCTAAATGGTTCTGTGATTCCAGTGAGTACCAATTGGATTACTCGGAAGTATCAGTTTACTCTTGATTACACATGATTAGACACTAATACATATTAGTGTATTTCTGGATGGGAAACTATTTTTAGTGAAGGATGGATATTATGGAAAGCAATTGCCTCAGGTACTGATGAATCGACATAGAAATCAGCTAAAGTTTTTTAGAACACTTTACGTTTCCAGAGCTATTCCTCAAATTGAGTGGGGAGGTTCTTAATCCTACAAGGGCGATGCAAAAAATAGAATGAAAGCTGATGCTCAAACCAGCTGAGTCTTATATTTTATTGTACTTGCACGTATAAATAGCCTATACTCTTTTAGCCTGTTTTGCAGGAGCTGTTTGAATTGAGCTATTTCCCACAATGAAACACAATTGTTTCTATTATTAAGCATTGTGTTAGAGTTAAAGCTCCACCCTGGACACAGACAGGTATTTTGCTTGGGCTGAAAAGTTGCATATGTGACACGGTTGATTTCTATGGTTTGAGCTGAACAAAGAGGTACCTTACAGCATTTATTTTATTGCTTTAGTTCATTTGATCTTGTAGCCAATATGGTGTATCAAGCACACAGATGGCCTCTGCACAACACTTTGCCAATACTGAGCTGTGTGTAATTTGCAGCAATTTAAAAAGAATATGGATACAAGTCAGAAATAGGTGTGACTACATTAACTTCTACCACAGAAGCTGTTAGCTAGGAGTAGCTAAAACAGTGCAAGCACGCTAATAAACCTTGGAAATTCATCTCTTTATAACCTCTCAGTTCATCATTTTCTCACAACTCAGAAAAAAACCCTAAACAAACTCATAAACCTCACCATTGAAGATAACAGCAACTCAGAGATAGCAGAATTTAGTTGCAAACCATTTAATTGATCCAGCCATTGGATCCCAGCAGAGATCACTGAGCACAGATGTCCTGTTGCTGGATGAGATGCTTAATTATTATGTAATGTTTCAACTCTCAGATTGATTATTCAGTTCATAAGCACAGTAGTAGTAGTATTACTGGAAAGTTAACCACTCAGATTGAACAAAGGCTGAAAAGTATAAAGAGATGCTGCACTGGGACATACCATTTGAAGACAGTTGGGACTTTTCAGTGATAATGATGCTCAGTTGAATTAATTATTTCTACAGTATGGTGAACATGAGTACTTCCCTCTTGCATTTCCTCCCCACACTTACTATAAAGCATATGTCAATATAACCTCCAAGTATATCTCTGTCTGGAAGGAATAAGCTTCAGTAACCATGCATTGATCCATTACTGAAATTTAGAAGTATACTGTGGAGTCACGTTCAATTTTTCTCCCAAATGCAATTAATCCTGTCAAACATAACACGGGACAGTTTTATTTTATAGTTTGGAAGTCTCTCTTGGATACTGTATCATTACAAGTTAAACCAACATTAAAGAACAATAATTAAGAGCAGGAAGAACAAGAATGGAAGGAAGGAAAAAGATACTTTTCCAGATTATATTCAAGTAATGATGTGAAATCACTGAGGCTGTTGCATAAAGGAAAATTCACTGTGCTCTCAAAGATTCATATAACCTTTGCAATGGGCAATAACAGAATTTTTAGTACTTCAAAACCCCATGAGATGTGAGTCTTTGTGGCCTTTCCAACAGTTGGAATAACTGACCAATCTGAAGGACAGCACTTGAAGCACAGACGCACAGAAGGTACACACTTAACCTCAGTTTAAAAAAAAAAAAACAAAAAAAAGATAAAACCAAACTATGCTGGGAATAGACAACTACTTCTTTATTTATTGTAACTAGTCTATCTCTAGGGCTGTAAATAGACACATTAGCAGTTAATTACCTGTTAGGTGCTTTATAAACACTAAGTATTTTCTGCACAACACCCAAGGGTTTCAGTTATTAAACTTATCTTTATTTTAGGAGTGATATTCTGAGAACTTCCTAGAGGATTACATTAGTCAAGACATGTTTACACTATGAGTGAAATTGAATTTGCAAGAAAATGAACAGTAACATGCTTGGCACACAGGAGTCTAGAAATTATGAATTGAATGGATAACAGAAAAAACTGATGCAGCAATAAAACAAACTGAAAGGCTGGATGAAGACTACAGCAGAGGTGAAGAGGAGATGGTGGTGTACATGTGTTTGGCTGAGGGTTGACAGCAGCATCCGCTTTACAGTTTTACACTAGGTATTCAGAAGCTGGAATAAACTCTTTCCTATGGGTTTCATACATGACATAAATTGTCATATATAAGTTACCAGGAAAGTTGACAGAGCACAAAGTATTAAAGAAGAGTTCATTGTGCTTCACCTTCTGAAGAATCTGCCTTTGTGAAAAAAATTGGTAGTTCGTGCTTTTTGGAATGCCTTTATTCCTAAGAAGGAGGATTTTTTTTAAAAAAAAGCTCTGCATGGGAAATTCAACACCTTTCTAGTCTCCCTACCACCTCCTCCCCCAAAAAGTTGGGGACTTTTGCTAACAGTTAAGGTGTATCACTTTTTTCCCCAAAGTGGTTAGGTTAGTTACAGTAAAGAAAGAATCTTCAACCAAAACATAAACAGCACAAGCTTTTTCCTTAAAGGAAGACTAATATCATTAAATGGTCAATACAAAGTGCCGTATGACAGTTTTGCCAACTGAACTGTTTTTCTGTGGAACAGCAACAGGCATCAAAGCTTTTTCTAAGCTGTTTTGCTAGTGTACCACAACCCTGAAACAACCTAACTATGTCTGAGAGACAGAGGAAATTCAGCAAGCAGCCTGCTTAGTACCCGCGTTTTTTACTGAGACATATTCCCTACTGACAGCTTTGTGTAACTTGGCTTACTTGTTATTGAACTCAATATTCTGTAGAAAGGATAGATAGAAGAGTGGCATTCCTAAACCTTTCTAGAAAAGGGGGTAGGCAGTGCAAGAAAGAAGGGAAATAATTGTCAGCATGTGTACAGGCATGGTATAAAGCCAATAATTGGCTTATGCAATTCAAAGTGGGCGAATATAAAGGGATGCAACTTTTATTGGCACCAAGCTTGTCAGAGTTCAAGGAGCATCTGGACAATGCTCTTAGTCGTGGGAGAAGCAGGATCCTTATGGGTCTCTTCCAACTTGAGATATTCTATGATCCTATGATTATCTAGACACAACAAAAAAAAAAAGGAAATTCCCTCAATAGCCACTGGCAGACAAACAAACAGATTAATTAGTTGTTAGACTATAGTAAGTAAAAAATGTAAAATGTTCCACCTTAAATCACTAAAAATAGCTGGGACACAAAGTTTGATTCTTTGAAATTGAGGGAAAGCATAGCTGATAATTAAATCTTTTTTTAATATACAGGAATCAGTTCACTCATGGTAAAAAGCAACATTTCAGAAATATCAATTATAAAATGGTAATATGTAACTGCATCAATCATCATATCTTGGAGCATAGTTAGAAATTAGTCTTTAGCAGAGTATGAAGTTTTTTCTGCTTCACCCTTGTGTGTTGCTATACACTTGTGGACTTTCCCTACCACTCAATCACATACTAAGCAGAGGGGAAGAGGAGTGAAAACTGAGTTTTATCTCATGCTTTTAAGATGATAAAAGACAAATATTCATCTGATCTCCCACACAAGAGAGTTCCACAGTCAAACATCCCTTCACCAAAAAGTCCTATCTTCCTCTGTAGTCATCTTGCCTCTTCAAACAGAAAAATTCTGCTGGAAGTCTCTTGGCCAAATATTGAACACAGTTGAGGAAGTGAATCATGGGGAATTTGGGAGGAAAGCCTTCTGGGAATGAAAAACTTAGCTCTCATTTCTGAAAGAGGTTTCTAATAAGGCTCACAAAAAAGGTGTTTGTTGAACTACTTGTAATTTTTTTAAAGAATTTGCAAATGTGCCAGAAAGCTTCTAGCAAACTTTTCTCACACTTTTCAAAAAAATGAATCATTAGATTCTTCCATCAGAAACAAGCAAAACAATCCAACACAGCGTTTAGAAATATTCCAGAGAACCCTTTGCTCTCCACCAGAGGTAGTACTTTGGAATCAACAGCTAATTTTTCTTCCAGGTATCTGGCCTATTCTGTAACTTTCTGTACTTTCAGATAACAGACATTTACCCCTCGCCCTTTCATTTTTCTTTCTGGATTGAACAAGGCAAGTGCCTCCAGTTTTCTGTTATAAAATAAACACTGCATTTGTCTGCTCACCCTAATAACTCTACTTTGTACTCATTTAGTTTGATTTTTTTTTCTTGAATATGATTAAACAGAGCTACAGGGGACACTTCATTATTACCGTTTTTTTTAAAGGAAGAGCTGTAATAATTTTTTGTAGAGCTAATACATATTCATAGCCATTATATAAGTGGCTACTACATTCTAGCCACTAAAACCACAGACCCTTAACCCATCTGTTAACATTTCATAGCTTTATTAAAAAGCTATCAGTTTTTTTGCAACCCGTCATTCAGCCAGATCAGCAATGAGTCACAATGAAATAATTAAAGTTGACTTTTACCAGTATTATTATTGGTCTTTAAAATCTCTGGTTAGGTTCATGGAGAAAAGGGAGGAATACATCTCTGAACAACTTGATGCACCTATCCACAAACTCAGGCAGACATTACCTCTATGTTTTCCTCTAAATTCTGAAGCAGAGTAACACAAGCCAACTTTGCTGCTTAAAGGAGGGTGCAGGAGGATATATACACTCAGATCCCCAAGGTTCCTCAGTAAAAAACAGCTTTCAACCTATTTCTGAAGATAGTATCCAAGATAATGTGTCCACAAAAGATTTTTTCAGAGGCAACATGTTACACTTCTCGCCTGTTTGTGCTGCAGACATCCTCCCGAAGTATACTAAGATGAGGATCTCGCCTTATCACAAAGGCAATGGTAACTACCAAGAATTACAGAGGGAAGGCAAAGGTTAATATCACTTCCTACCAAGTATTTCAGCCCTTGATAAAGACTAATTGTTAACAACAGTGCAGTAGTAGTTATACTTAATAAAACCATTAAACTTTTAAATGGAAAATTCTACAGTTTATGCATTTCAGTCTCCATTCTGAGGCCTTGATCGAAAGATTAAAAATCAGGTATTTCCTGTGCATTGTAAGCACTCGTAGCAATTACATACATACCTAAGCTTGCACGGTTTGTATGATGACTGAAATGGCAACTTAAAAAGCAGTTGTTTGCTTACTATACCACAGCAATCATGAAAAGAAACATTTCTCTAAGAAATCCTATCTCTTTTGACTCAGGACATTCTGGAAAGATGGAGAACAATAGTCTGAAGTGGAAACTGGGACTAGACCTGTACAGAGGTGACAAACGCATTCTTCCCAGCCATCCATTTTAATAAAAGAATTGGAACACATTTGATTTTAGTCCCATAATGGAATAAATCCACAATTTTGAAACCTCAAAGCACCGTGAAATGAATCTGTCACATTCTCAAGGCCTCTCTAGTATATAGCACTTTTGGAAATCTGGTCCTTAAGTCTTGGCTTAAAGAGACAGCTCGTTAAAATGGAAAGCTGTGACACATGATAACCAATAACACTCTGGAGAGACTTTTGCATGCATTTGCATAATTTTGCTCCCTTTAAAAGCAATAACGCAAACACGAACCAGACCCCTTGTTATTTACACACTTTAAAACAATCAGTATACATTTGTTTTTAACTTTTGCTCAATTAGCCTCATCTCCCACAAAACCTTTTGTAATAATCAGTATTTACTGTCATGACACATATGGGCACGAGCGGAACTAATCATCTGCAGGCTGTCCCTGCTGCTGAGCTGAACAAACAAGCTGTTCAAGACTTCTTCCTGCAAACGTTTCTGCTTCATAAATCAATGAGAACCTAATGGAACATTTTCCCTTCTCTTTTACAGAGACACAACTGAGATTCACAAACTCATTTCTGAATGTCAAAAAAAAAAAAAAAAAAAGGCAAAAAAAGCTGGCTCAACTGGATATAGTTTGTTCAGAAACATGGGCCCAAGCAGACAGTAATAAACCAGCATGCCAGTCCAACTGAAGTTTTAATCTATAGAATTAATAAGGTGTTCTGGTTCCTGCACCTGTGACAGATGGTCAACAGAGAAGAAAGCTATCCCTATCAGCACTGCCGAGTTTTGAAATCCCAATGCACAAACCACAGATGGCACTGGCAGAACTTTTCAAAGAATTAGAGATCCAGAAATAGACTCTTCCTTTTCTCCGCTGCACTCCTAACATGCGTTTGCACTATTTGCAAGTTACGTAAAAGCAAACACGTCCTTGGGTTAAAGCAGCTTGTCAATTTTCATTAACATAAATGTTGGATGATAGGTCGGGGAGGTGCTAATCCAATAGATTGATCTTTTTTTTTTTTACATTTCAGCACTCGGAATTTCCATTGACCATGGGGAATGATTGCAGCTCACAGAGTCTGAACATTTTTGTATGGCTCACAACTAATCAAGGTACTGCTTTCAGCTCCAGGCAAATGATCAGGCTTGGAAATTTATTAATTGCTGGAAAATGTCACCATGTGTGAGCTGATACAGGTTACCTGATCAAATTCTGAAGCTATAAATGCTACAGAAATGTTTGAAGGGCTTCAACCGATTTTTTTTTCACCTATGTGTCTGAGTCTGAGCCCTAGATCCCTACACAGACCTGCCAAATCAAGCCCAGGATCTACATCTGTACAGGTAAGTAAAAAAGGCACAGGTCTGTTCTCTGACCCCAAAGGCAAGCAGCAGGCAAGCCTGTGTAAACAAGATTAAACTATCCCCTCCTCAAAGTGGTTCCTTCAGTTCATACTGCTTCCTTAGAACAATCCTAGGCTAATGCTATCCAAAAAATCAATTGTGCCCAGACATTGTTTGCAAGAATGCTAGCTGGACCAAAATCATGCCCATAAACATGCTACAAATTAAGTAATGTGGATAATTACATGCCAGTGTTTAAACCTTAATTACAACCACAGATGTGAAACGTAGATGTAGAAGCCAGTTCCTTTAGCTCACAAAGCAGCACTAACCTCCTTGCAAGCACATTTCACTCATTCTGCTAGGTGGAGTACCAGCCCCAACAAACAAAGTGTTTTCCCTGGGAGCTTGGAGAAAGAAGAAAGGAAAACAACCCCTGCTCCCAGACTGCAAATCCAGAATTTCAGAGCCATCCCCTCTGTCTTTCACTGAAGGATGCCTCTGTGAAGCCCTGCTTTTACCTTGGCCATGTGCCCAGGCTGGCTAAGCTCCTACTCATATGTGACCTCTTAGAACACGTCATTCTCTGCAAGGTGTGTCTCCTCTGACTCCAGACAAATAACCAGGCACTAAGTGACTGCAAACTACATTACCCTTTGATGGCACCGCAGAGGCTGCTGATGTCCATTGGAAGGCAACAGGCTGTAAGGTACATCATCCATCACCTGGGCCCAGCTCCACTCCCATTTCACCGGAGTTTTCACCTGGACCCACTTATCAACTAGTTGAACACTAGACAGAAGCAATTGGATGCTGCCATCACAACATACCTCTTTACAAAGAGAGAAGAGAAACATTAAACTAACGACAGCTCTTCTTATTTACCCACGTTTAGACCAGGCTGGTGTAACAGTTTACAATTAGTATTTTTAGCAGTTGTTAGCCTGTTGTGTCCCATTCTCACTGTGACTTAAAATAAGTAAGGAATAAATGTTATTGTTATCACTATCAATTTTGCCTGCTGTTTTATCAGAAAAAAAAAAAAAGCCAAGAGATAAGAGGACAGAAAAAATGAAATACGTTCTAGTGATGATTATTCAAACATAAGGTTGATATCACTGGCAACGTAACTAGCAGAGTGGTGTTATGCTGAGTCCGATACTTAGCTGCCAGGTTTCCCATGATAGAGAGCACAAACAACTGCAGCACCATTTGGCACTTTTATTATTTTTACAGTTGTTACAATGAAGGTTAGGTAGAAAAACATGCACAGAGACTAGAATTTCTGTGGGTTTTTTTTTACTAGTCCATATTTGTTGGGCTTGAAGATCGTTGCAGAGAAACCTAAGCAGGTATATAGCTCTGTTGCTGTTATTACAGTTTGTTTTTATGGGGCTCTGGGTGGAGTTGCACAGGTAAGGTAAGACCTTCCTGTAATTTCAATCCCAGTCTATATCTCAAATTATATTTCTGAATATGGGGGAAAGGGAACCACAGGGTGTTCCTGGAATTGTTTTTAGAGCTGGTGGGGAGATGAGAACAAAAAAAATACCTGTAGAGCTGAGCCTAATGGTTTTCTTCAGCTGTAGGTGCATGAACAACTGATGATAGGGCTAACTGGGTCTAGAAGGCCAGCTCATTCCCCCTCACAATCAATGTGAGAATTGTCTCAAATCTTCTAAGACATATTTTGTTTGGTTTATCTTTTAAGTCCCAGCTCCTGAGTCATAATGTTAAGGGAAAAACTCAGTTCAATCAAAAGTAAGCGTAAAGAATTTAAATCCCAGGGGACAAATTAAAAAGCTTAGTATTTACTGATGTTTTTTTAAAAATATTATGCTTCCCAAACCAACCATATATTTAACTGAGTCCATCCTCATGAGCCACAAATTTATATTGGTGATTTTTTATTTCTCATTCTCATCTGGACAAGCCAGCCAGCTGTATGAAATATTTCCTCTAAACTGATTTCTGTGGGCTTGTATTTGCAAAGGCTTTGCCATGGCCTCTGTGGTTCATGCCTTTCTTACCACTGGTAATAATATCGGTTTTCTTCAGCAGTCTTTGGTCCAAGTTCTAGCCAGGCCAGGACGGCGTAGCTGCTGAAACCAAGTACATGGAGCCCAACATGGCCACAGAGCAGGTTTCACAATACTTTGACACAAAATCTTGGAAAAAAATCCCCAAATTTTCATCCCTTAAGGTAATTTTAGTGACAGGACTGTATGTAAATTACAATAAATTTTCAGTATCTGATTAGAAAATTATTACTTTAAAACAACCAACACATTCCTAGCTCCATATATGTGGTGTGTTCTCTTTGACCCACAACAAGACTTTGAGTGTAAGAAATTACTGCAAACACAGATCTAAATAAAAGGTGCTGCTGGCACGAGTATGCCATCAGAAGTGCTGAGGTTAGAAGATCAAAGACAGATGAGTTCCTATGAGTTTCAGGAAAGCAGCCAGAGATGTAAGCCTGTGTCAGTAGGGAGATGGGCACTTAATGGCGCCTTGATGTAGAAACAGTGTTTCTCCCAAGTGATTAAAAATAGATTTAACAAGTGGTTTTTGCTTCCCTCAGATATGCAAGAAAGAAGATGGGGAGCAACTGCATGCAGGGGTAGAAAACACCAATTAAAAAAAAAGAAATAGAAAAAATGAGTTTAGCCTTTAGGCCCTAAGTGGAGCGGTCTAAGCCTATTGCTTCCGTGAGATCAGCTTTTGCTCCTCTATGGGGAACAAAGAGAAGAGCGTGGGAGGGAGAAGGTCTCCCTTGGCTTGAGGGGGCTCTCCAGCCCTCTGAACAGTCAGTGAGGTGGGAGTAAATGCAGCTTGGAGCAGGGAACTAATTTAGGTGCTTTCCTGGAAGTGAGAGAAGAAATGAGGATGGAGAGAGAGGGAGCCCATGGGTTTGGGAGTGTTGGGGGGGGGGGTATGTCTGTGTCTCTTTCCTCCCTCAGTTGTAAAGGAAGCCTCCAGAGATTAAGCCAAGGTCAGTCACTGCTAATACTTTTTCCCACCCTCACAATCCCAGTCTAGGTCCAGCTCATATGAATTCACTTTTCTGTACATCCAAATCTTCCACTGTAGGCAGCAGTTTACTGTCCCAGTGGCACATAATCAATATAGAAAGGCAAGGTCACAGAGAGAAATAAGTTATTGGGGAAAGCAAGGGCCAATTGCTTGCGATGCTTTGAACAACAAAAAAAATGGTATTAGACAAAATGGCATGTGATTGTGATGGATTATAAAAGAAACAGTGAAGCAGAAAAGGTCAGCTTCAAAATTCTAATTTTAAACCCATTTATGCATTTATAAAGAAATAAAATGCCTTTTAATATGCGAGCTAATAGATAATATTTCCTTTAAGAGAAGAACAAAGCTGCAAAAGGCTAATGCCTACCTGTTATGGTCTCCATCGCATACAAATATGAATATAAAATGCACTCTATTAAATGGCAGCCTGTGACTGTAACCAACAAATGCTTGATCATCAAAACATTAAAAAGCCATCAGCTACTAAGGACAATCTCAGCTGAAACGGATGCCACTGAAATTACAACACTGCTCACAAAACAAATCAATGCATTTGAAGCTTTGCAGCTGGGCTAATGCAACTAGAAAAGAGGCTGGATTAAAAAAAAAAAAGTCATTAATTACTGCTTTAATTCACAAAGCCTAGATACAAACTCTCCCACAGGATGCTAAGAAACATGCACAGCATCGTCTTGACAAACAATCATCCCCATGTTAGGTGGCAGGCTTACCGTAGGCAACGTCAGCAAATGATTTACCTATTCTGGGGCATCTAGTGAATGAGAGGGGAGAAAGGGAAGGGAGCTTTCATAGAGCTAACATCACAAATAAGCACTAAACAAAAATTCAGAAAACAGAAATAAGAGAAGATAGCTGAATGCCCACTCACTTCAAAAATCCAGATTAAAACCAGCAAGAAACAGCCCCTTGAGGCTAGGGGTTTGTTTTCTAGATGATGATTAATTTATAGTGCTTCTGCCTACCTAACAGTCAGGGTTCCATATTGAAATTCAACCCAGCCCCCTTAGTACAAGCTAACTGATAAAGAATCATGACTTAACAATAAATGTCTCTTAAAATTTATCTTCATCATTATGTTAAAGAAAGCATTTTTCATCCTCAATTCATGTTGTTTAGTTACGGTTGTAAATTAAATTGTGTCATTTCGTTATTCATAGAGCAAATGGAAACCTTTCTCAGAGGGAGGCAGTGGACTTGGAAAAGTGGGTTTGTTATAATTAGATTACATATGGAAACATTTAATAAAAAATCTTACTTTTGATCAGCTTTTTAAAAGCAGTAATTCTGCAATGGATTTGTAAGGTTTTCTCTGCCAGCTAAGTAGTTTACTTTGTTTCTGGTTTTTGTTTAAAACTTGTCTGACATCTTGAAATCACAAGACTCTGACAATGAAACTTCGTTTCAATCTGCTCATTGATTCAAAACATATCACCATCAGAAAATGACGGTTTTGTTCAAAAAGCTATCAAAAATGAAGCTGGGAAATAAATGTTCATCTTCACACGGAACTTCCTGATAAAATACACATAACTAAGATGCAAAAAAACAGATTTCAAAGTAATCTTCAGGCAAACTCTGTCTCATAAAAGACCTCAACATTTGACCACAAAGTATTATTAACACGTGAGAACATATTTGAAAGGTGTTTTTGAAAAATTATCGGTACTTCCTTCAATTTAAATATTTCATGAAGTAGTGTTGTATTCATACACCAATATAGTTATTTGCTGCTGCTTTTATATACTAGTATTTTTTTAGATTCTTCTACCATCTGTAATAACAAAAGCAATCCTCTGTATTCTCTATAAATTATGTCACCTATATGTCATTTTCTCATTAAACCTGACTGAACAACTGTTTACCCTGCCCAGCAGATTAAACAAACTAGTACGAAGGTTATGGGAGAAAAATACTAATGCATTAGCAACTGTATGCATTCTTAAAACAGTTTATCCGAGATCCATAAGAAATATTAATGGATATTATCAATATTACCTCCAATCATCAAACAACCCTTCCAACTGATAGTACCACCCTCGAGGTAGGACTATCTGAACTGATTATTAATTGGTCCCTGAACGCCCAGTTTTCAGCTAAATTAACAGAGCTGAAATTATATATTAATGTAAGCCAAAGCTGGTTTGCCTTAATACCAGGGCATAGTATCTGCAGTGAGCTCAAGAGCTGATTCCCAAGGCTCAGCACCAGTCACTTATTCAGAGGGATGAGTTGTCCAATGAGAGTGACAACGCCTGATGTGGGCGCTGGGAAGTATGAGGCCACTGGCGATGGCCGGTGGCCAGGCTCATGCAGTTTACCGAGACAGTATTCCCCACTATCGCTGCTGGAGACTAAGCACTGTGGTAGACACCACTGCTCTGACTCAGCTGGCATTCCTAGCATTTTCATAATGATCATTTGTTGCCCCTTCTATTACAGCCCAGTTACCATGCTGCCATATGCCTGCAAGGATCTAAGCATTCCTTTATAAACTCAATTGTTAAGAGGACTGAATGGTTTGATTCAAACTGGCATCCTCTTAAAATTAAAAATTCCCCAGCATGTCATTTTTTATGTCCAAATAAACATATATAGTTACAGCATAGTTGTGTTTTCCTGAAAATACAGAAGGATTAATAAGTAACATAAGTGTAAATTTAAACAACAGATCTTTATCAGTGGTTCACAGATAGTGTAAGTATTTCAAGAGAAAGTTAAGATGGGAAAAATTCTATGGTTTTCTAATAAAACAATGCTTGTAAAATTAATACCATTTGCTGGATAAGCTTTAAAAAAAAAGCCTGCAAAATGTGGTCAAATAATTACTACAATCATGTGGTTCTCAGGTTATTCAAAATTACTATCTCTTTTCTCCCCCCAAGAAACCAAAATAAACAAAACTATAGTCAAATAGACAGTATTATAGCATTTTTTTGAAAGACCATGACACTTTAGTTGCTTAAACTAGTCTGTCAGAAAAAGAGAAATAATGTTGTAGTGGGAGGGATACGGACAAGATATGCGCTTGAGTTGTTAGAAGAACGCAGGCTTCCAAAAGGCTGCAATGTATTTCTAACACAGATGCTTAACCTAATTTAGTAATTTACATAAAACCCTCAAGATATTATTTCATTATAGAATTGTTTTCTTTCACTTTTCAAGGTGTATATATGCCTCTCCTACTAGCTTTTCAGAGCAGGAATAGAATTTTTGTTTTGATTTGTTCAATGCTTAGGACTAGGAAGTCAATATGTGACAGAATTTCTAGCCAATACTAGCTAATCTTATCTAATTTGAGGTCCAACCACTTGCTAGGTTTGCTAAATGTCAGTCACCATTTAAGCAAAATCCCCTGTAATATAATGCCATAAATATTGCTTGCATTAGTAAAGCTGAAGGTCCTGCTTTATTTAATAAGGAAATGGAAAGTTCAGGGCTTAAGAAAGCGAGCCTTTTCTCATCCACAATGGTGTGATGTAAGACAAGAATAATGAATGACTTAACTGTTCAATGTTTGTCTTAATGCTGCACAAAAATTTGGCATGGGAAATAAAAAATACTTAAAGCACGTTAATGTGCTTTTAATAATGTAAAACTGTTTTAAGATATTAACTCTCTTATCTCAGTGCCCTACTTCCAAGGAAAGCCAACATATTTATATGAATAAACAAGAATTCTATTAAAATTATGCCAAGAATTCTAGCACATTTGGGTTTAGCAGTTTTACTGCCTATCCTGTCTAAAGGCAGTAGATGAAGTATTGAACTCAGCCCATTCATTTCCTGTGCTGCTGCAGGCTGAGTTTGCCTTAGATTTCATTGTGGAACAGATCAAAGGAAGGAACCAGAATTTACAAGTTTGACTAGCAAAAAAGAAAGAAAAATAAGCTCTTTAGGTACTCTATGATGCCTCTCATCAGGTCTCATGTGTGTAAGTCAAGATTTCTCAAGAGCTCTCTGAATCAGTCCTGTTCCACTGCTGATGATGCTTTTCCTTGAGCTGCGTCAATACGTACAGAGGCCCTGGGAGACCTTGTTGGTGAAGGCTGAGGCAAAGAAGGCACTGACTACCTCACCCTTATCTTCACCTGCTGTCACTAAATCACTCTTAACACTCAGCAGCAGGCCTACATTTTCCTTTTTTATTCTTTTACTGCTAATGTAGCAGTGCAAGCTCTTCATGTTAGATCCCCTGCAAGTATCGTCTCCAGCTGAGCTTAGCTTTCCTGACACCATTCCTGCATGCCCAGGCAATATGTTATTACAGTGCTACTTGTAGGCTGTCCTCACTTCCACGTCCTATGTACAGCTTTTTTGTATTACAGCTGAGTCATGAGTTCCCTGCTTAGCCAAGTTTTGTAAGTCTACTAATTTTCCTCAGTATTGGGATGGACAATTCTTGCACTAGGATGATATTGTCCTTAAAAACCTGTCACGTGTCCTAAGCTCCTTTGCTTCCATCAGGTCCCACCTACCAGTTCCCTGAAAAACTGACATCTGCTCTCCAGAATCCCAGGGTCTGGACTGTGCTACTTGCTTTCCTCACTCCCATTAGCATCTTGTACCTCCTTATGCCCTGGCTGCTGCAGACGTGGCTCTCCCCGTTTATCTCATCCCTAATCAGTTCTTCCTTTTTTGTGAGTAGTGGGACAGGAAAGCTCCAGTCCTGGTTGGCCCATCTAGTACTTGTGTTAAGAAGTTGCTCCCAACACCCTCCAGAAACCTCCTGGATTTCAGGAGTCCAACTGTGTTGCCCTCCCAGGATGTGTCAGGCAGTATCCCATAAGAACAAGGGGCTGTGATCTGGAGACTTCTTCAAGCTACTTAAAGAAGACTTTGTTCACTTGCTCACCTTGATCAGGTGGTCTGTAACACATTCTCACTACAACCTTGTTGCCTTTGTTCTGTTCTCTAATCCTGACTCATAGACTCTCAACAAGTTTGTCATCTGTCTGAAGAGCTGAAGAACTCCATATATCTGAGCTGCTCCTTAGCATACTGGCAACTCCATCTCCTTTTCCCTACTGTCTCTCTTTCCTAAGAAGCCTGTATCCATCCATCAATCCATCACAGCACTCCAGACATATGAGCTGCCCCCATCTCAATTACTGCATTCATGTCTCAGTTCTGCATTCACATACACTGCACCTCCGCCTCCTGCTTGTTTCCCAGGCTGAGTTTATTTGTGCACAGGAACTTCACAGGCACCCTTTGCCACCTGCCCTCATCCTTTCCAAAAGCTCTTTTACTCCCATCACTCTGCCCCGTGTACTTACCACCCTTGACCTTCATTTTTTCACCTGCAAACTGTCATCATCATTCTCAGTGCACCTCGTTTAACATCCTCCTCAACAAACAAGCAAAACTGCAGGCAAAGATGCTTTTATACCACCACTGTCAAGTGGCTCCCATCTCTTGCTAGCAGTCCTCATTCCTCAGAGCGGCACCTATGGTCATAAAAGCCAAGGCACTACCCATGACACCAGGCAGATACTACCTTACAGGGTCTATCTACTCCTACCTGAGATCTGTCCCTTTGGTTGTAGGATTGCGGGGAACACCACTTGGCCTCCCATGTCCTTTATCTCTAGACCTCTCTAGTCCCTCCTGATTTGCTCCCGGTCTCCCTCAGCAGTGCTGCACATGCACAAAATGAAAGGGAGCCTGAGAGTTGGAAAACCCTTGGCAGTGTCTCTGGAACCATCTTCCCTACCCCAGTCCAGGACCTCTGCAAACAGCAAACCTCATGGCAAGCAAAGTGCGACCTAGCACATCTGGTCAGATGTGGGGTGCTTCCATCCCTGCAAAAGCGGACCTCCAACCACCACCACCCATCATTGCCTCTTGGTGCTAGTGGTCTGTGCCAGCCCACCTCACTCTGAGGCCTCCCTTAGTGGAGCTTGTTCCCTTACACAGGATGTTACTATCAATTTTGTGAATTCAGATTTGAGGGTAGATAAGGAGCCTTCCTTTTGCTGCCAGAGGTCACAAGCTTCAAGCCTCTCCCATCTTGTGAGTCTTTACCCATCACCCATTCAAGCATGGCCTTCATGTGTCCCTCCTTCCCTGCATCACAGGTCTCGGGTTTTCCCACTTCCAGGTTTCTTGTGAAGCCCCTGCCAATCTCAAGTTCTGCACCCCCCTGCAGGAGTTCTGGCTCGACCAAGACATCCTACTTTTTAACCCACTTCTATTTTTTGACTGTACAGAAGCTGTAAACATTCCCTTGTACTTCTTTTGCCAAGCTAAAAAAGATACAGTATTTCATATTTTCAGCACAATTTTTTTTTTTTTTTCCTGGTGTGTTTCACCTTGCACCTTAAAAAGCTTGGCTTCTCTCGTCATAAGCCTCTGTCAGTGGTATCCTTTTTCTCTGCAGGTATTTCATACATAGAGGTTTGCTCTTCCTGGCACATGAGTAATGTTGATGCAGTGGAAGCTGTGTAATGGTCTTCCAGACTTGACAGGTCCCAGGATAGAGTCCAATAAGGTGTAACCTGTAGTTTATCAAAAGTGGAGCAAGAAATTAGCTAATTATTTTTCAGAACACATACTGCAAGAAAGCAGGAAACTCTTTGCTGATGATATGGGAAAACTAACATATAGTATTGCTAAGATATGTAGCAAAATGTCTCTCAAACTACAGATATACTTTCCTTATCCATGCAACTCCAAAAGAGCCGAGGTAAAGAAATACCAAAAAAAGTCATTCACAACTTTCTCTTACTTTGTTTTGTTATTTTACAAAGAACACAAATACAGTAACATACAGGTAAGTGCCACTTACTGCCATTTTGCCTGTCAGATATTTACCTGCAGACAGATAACAGCGCATTGCTAAAAATAGCATGCATTCTGCAGGGAAGTAACACTTTAATCTGAAGGCTTAGTAACATGAACTGAATCTGCATGTATTATGTATGCATCTGTTTTACCCTGCAAATAGTGGAATGACATCATCAAAAGATAAAGTGGCAGTTTCATGTTTGACAAACCTGTCTCTTCACTGGATTTAGATCTATTCTTTCCAGGTAAGGCAATCCACTTATTACCAGTTTTACTGAAATTAAAACACACTATTTCCAGAGAGCTAAAGACACTATTAATTTGTTTGTTATTGCTCCTTATCAATTATACAGGCCTTTTACATGTTCACACACAGATATTTATTATAATCTGTGATAACAAACTTGGAAGCATTGCCATCTTCAATTCAATTGCTTTTGACTTTTATAAAGTAGCTGCTTCCACTGGTCAAGTGAGCGGTAGTGTGCAAATACTACGTTTGCTATAAGCACGCACCATTCTAGACTTGCTTGGGGTGACGGCCCCCACAACAAGCAGCTGTAGCACAGGTCAGCCCCTCCTAATGCTGTTTGCAAAAAGCTATGACAAACGACACAGAGCAAAATGCAAGCCAGTGAGTTGTCAGTGAGAAATATGCATCCACATGCTGTACTCAGGTGCAAGGGTCAGTGATCCATGGTACTGTTCCTAAAAGTAACACCAACGTGTAACTTGAATTCCCTTTTCCACCCATTAATAAATCCTAGGAAACAGTGTGAATAAAATAGGGTTTTGTGGATTAACTGTATCAATTGCAGTTAAAAGTCTGTCTTTTACTCAACTAATTATTTTTTTTTATAGTTGTGAAACCAGTTAAAGACTTAGGTCTGAACTGTTTAGAGTGATGATCAGAAGTAAGATGTGATTTTTAAGTTTCACAAACTGGTTTCATAGTAAAATGCCTAAATCCCATTTTTTAAAATGGATGGTTTTGAAAATTCTGAAAGATGAGTCTCCACCTCGTATTTCAAGTATTCAGTTTAGGATGAAATAAATGTCCTGGCCATAACACCTTGAAAGGACAAAACCTTTAAAACAGTGTGGTTCTTCATGGTAGTTAGGGACATCCATTTGGACTCTCTTTCTCCTACATTTAGCTTAAGGTTCCTTCCACTAGAAACCATTCTGACAAAAGCACTAATTACAAATCCTTTCTTGCTTGCAAGTTTATTAATTTGGGGAGATCTTAAACCACTGGGGTATCATAGTCCTCCCCAAGCATAAATATGCCACAAACTGAGTAATGGCACGTCTATTATGATACAGGCATGTGTTTGAAAAGAGATTGTAAAAAAATTGTAAAAAATCAGATCAAATGAATCAGTTACCTTCCTGAGAGAAAAAGGAATCAATCATCATTCACAAAACTTTAACAATAATTCTTAATGAAAACCATTAATCCAAGCATATAATTAGCTGGAGTGATGTAAATGAAAAATGTTTAACAATATGAAGAATATAGATTTTAACAGTGAAAAATTATACCCAATGCTTTCAAAATAAACTAGTTTCTTAATATATATATGGCTTTTTTCTTCTTTTTAAAAAAGTTCATATTTAAAAGGGGGAGAGAGCAAGAACCAATTATAATAACAGTTTCTGGTTATAAAAGAGTTCCAACTAAAAAGAGCAACAACAAATACTGGGAGAAAACAGGTTGGAGAAGAGTATCACACCTCAGTGGACATTTGTATTACATCAGCTGGCTACACTGCTCCGAGATTTCTGTGAAATCTCATCTCAGTCCTTGGTTTCCAGGCATCCTCAGTAGGAGATTCCCTGAAGCACATCACAACAGCCTGGATGTCTTAGTTTCATTGGAAAAGAAAGATGATCATTTTGTCTAGTGGTGAGCAGCCCAGATTCCTTCCCACAAGAAAATGACCTGAAATCACTCAGTGACTGGTATTTCCATCCCATCACATAGCCTCATCCCAGGACACTCCAGTTCTCAATATATCTTTTAACATATTTGAATTTAAAAAAAAATAATAATCTTCTGGTTAGTTAGTAATTTCATTTGTTGGGCATTTACAGTGTGTAAAGCTTCGTGATGCTGAAGAACTTTTATTTGATAGAAATTTTCCATAGAAAATTTTTGTGTAAAAAAGTAGAGAGTAAAATAAGCATGATTTCTCTGTCAAGAAAGTAAGTGGTCAATCTTCCTAGCAGCTGGAGCTGGAAAAGTTTTGTTTCTTTCCTTTTCTGCCAATAAGGAGAAAGTGCAACACTGATCTTGTGTCTTCAGGCATTGTTTTGTCCCCTTGGGAATACTGTCTTGTGAAAGTTCTTGAATTTGATGTTCCATTCTGATGAAAGAAAATATAACTTCCAAGCTTTCATGGAATAGATTTCACTTGTAAAGAAATTTTAACAGAATTAATAGTAATAATTCAAATTCTAACAAATTAAAATCTTTCCAAGACCTGAGTTTTATTCACACTCCTATTACATTTATGTAACCCATTTACCTTCAGTAAAGCATGCAATTTCTGATCTAGACAGCTAAATGGGAGAAGAAAATGAAGCCTTCTAAGCTCTCCGTCATTTTTTTTTCTGATTTAGAAAGCTCTGTGCGGACTTCATTGGCTTTGAAAATATTCAATTCCTCATAAAAATGGATTTTATGCATAAGCTTCCTTTGTTAGCCATCTATCTTTAATGTCTTCTAGTTTTCAAAATCTGAAACAACATTATGCAGACCTACTCTGGGAACCAGTGAACGTTTCCTACTGGGTTATATAAAACTTTCTATTGGTAAAGAGAAATGCAACTGATGATGAAGTAAATTAAAGACATCTGATGCTGAATATTTTGCAGACATTGGTGCTAAATAATTATGTAATGAAGAAAATGTTTTGGGTTTTTATGCTAACAGGCAATAATTGGAGAGATTCATGGTACTAAGTATATCACGCAGGCATTGAACCAGTTCTGAAAACACTTGTAGCGTGAAATACAATATAGCCTAAAGACTGAAGTATGCTTGTAAGACAATTACTTTAGCTTCTAAACAATCCAATATGATTTTGCTCAGCCACTGGTGTCTGAAAAGGAGCATATATTACATTTGGTTTTGTGCTTTAAGCTGCCTTTTTTGTGTTTCTGTCACTTTTATTTTACATCAGTAAGAAAGATGCTAAGTTTGGCTAAAATATCTGCTCTTCTGGTGTAAATGATGGATATAATATGATTACTTCACTCAAAGCTTGAATCATGAAAAGACCTTTGTCTGATACAGCTTCACATAAGTGAGTCAAGGTGCATATTATATGCATGATCAAAAAGCAGCAAGTCTGACATTTGAAGGTCAGATCAGAGAGGGCAATAACAGAAGGGAAATTATTATGCATTATTTTACCATAGAAAAAAGGGAGTAATAAAGGTTATACGAGAACAAAACTTTTAACAAGATTTATGATAAACTGCTATAATACCAGAAAAAAACCACCAAAACCCCAAGCTGATGCCATTCCTATATTACCTTATATTTAAAATTAATCTCATGCAATGTTCACCAAAGACGTGTATTATATATATTAATAGAATGTAAAGCATTGGGCAATGTGAAAATCTTTATGGGCCATGTTTCTGTGCTTAGATTGTATTTCGGGATATTTTATGCCTAAATACAATAGAGCATGTAGACTTTGCTGTTGTCTCTAACAAAAATAGCATAAGCAAGTAATCTGATAAAAGGATTTTTTTAAAGGAATCTCAGGAAGGGGACTCATAAAATGTATAGCTTTACCCTGGGAATACTCTGTGAATTACTTACCAGTGCAATGAACTGGATAAGCCGTAAATCAACAGAGGGCACTGCAATTAATCTACTCTCTTTTCCCGATTTTGTGATGACAAATGGCAGACTGGAAAGAGACTGTATTGAGGACCCAATCAGAGAACAGTTGCTGATGTGAAAACCATGGAAAAAGGCAGTCTGAACTTGTCCTGGCAGAGGTATGGCTGTTGGGAACAAAAGGTAAGCAGCTCTGTGACAGATTACCCTATAGTCACCATACTGAAGTACATGAACCACCTCGCCCAGGTTTACATACCTACACTAGGCCATACTGATACAGAGAGCTGTATCAGAAGCTACACAGGTGGAGAACAAACCAACATGGTTCTGATACACAAAAACTGACAGGTAATTATAAACAGAGACCTGCATCCTAAAATTTCAAGCAGGACAACGTCAGGCAGAAAAAAATTAGTCACGTCAAGCCACAGAGGAGGTCAGTATGCTGCAAAGAGAACTGGTCCAAATATTTATACTGAAATGTTGATAAAAACATAGTATTTAGAAATTAATTTTGGAGTTGATTAAAAAACTGGAACATTAGGGAAAAATCCCAAATTTAATTCTGGAAGCAAGGAAGGGCTTTGTTAGAACATTTGATATCCTTCCTCTCCCTCTTTATTCTGTTGTTGAGTTCTATCTTCAGTCCCTGCTGGGGTGGTCCTAACTGTATTATCATCAAGAGCCTTCTACAGTCTCATCTCCACAACTTTGTGTCACAAGTCACCACACTCGTACAAAAAGACAGCATGATGATGTTAAACCAGATTAGGGTGCACATGGGAGCAAGACACATCATAGGGACTTCGTTTCACCATGTTCTTCTGAATGCCACATTATCAAAGATCTGAATTGTGATATGCAAACATTTTTTCTTAAAATAAAGGGTTTGAATCTCCACTGATAATTTTTGCTTCTTCTCTGTTTTACTCCACACAGCAACATAGAAAAAAAATAAGTTAATACTTATATGTTAAGGAACCACAGAGACTTACCTAAATAAATAATTGCTCATGAACCGCCAAACAATGAAGAAAGTTTCTTTCTTCTTTATCTATGTTTTTTGTGGTCTGTGTTTGAGGATGTATATAAGCTTTCTTAAGTGAGTAAACAAGACCTCACCTTTCTTAAACAAGCTTCTTACATAATTTATGATGGAAATATTTTCAGTAAGCACTTTCTTTTCTGATGAATGTGACAGTTAATGAAAACAAGCTTTTAAAGACTTTCTTACAGTGTGCTATGTTTCTTAGTGAAAGTCAGCTAGGCTTTCAGAGGGTGAAATAACTTTTATTTAAACAATGAAATTTAAGATGAAGTTTTGTTGACTGAGAATAATTTTTTTAAAATTATTTAACCAAAGCTAACTCCTTATGTATGCTTCTTGCATGATGTGTCAACATAATATTATCACCAGGAGAAATAACAGGCCACACTGAAGACATTGGGTATGTTTGATATCTTTAAAATGCTTCTACTCAGATATAAGTTTTAAAAGCATTACTGTAGCCTGCAGATATGCTACTAAAACATATCTTGGAGTCATGAATTTTCCTATCAATAAGATGTTAAATCCAAAGGACAAGTATGAAAATGGATATGACATTTTTTAAATCAACTAAGCAGATGCTTCCCACTAGTAGACATACTAAGACAAACAGAAAGTTCTTTTAAGAAAAACTGCAGATTTAAAGCAGAAATTAAAGTGGTGAAAATCTAGACACTGAAAAATATATTGTGAATGTCCTATTGCCAGAATAATTCAAGGAAATCTATGGGTTTAGATCAGCTGACGCATCAGGTCCATAAATCATCATGCTGGCTTTTCTCTTACTGCTTTATTCTCTCTTCCCCACTTCTAGCATCACTCCTGCTCCTGCCACTAGAGCTAAAGACAGATCATATAACACAGGCATTTGGAATTCTACTAGTCTCAGCAAGGTTTGGTAGGCAATTCCCTTTAGCCTGTTAGTAGGCTTCTCTGATCAGATGCTGGATTTGATCCTTCAGGTGGTGATGTGATACTTGTGTGGCTTTTTGTTGGGCCTGTATTTGCAGAGAAGGTGGTTCCAAAGTAGATAGCCGGAAGAGAGAGACATCCTGATTCCCTCGTAGTCTCAAATCATACTATAAAACTGTAATTTCTGGTGAGGCAGGTTTTGTGCCTCTTCATGCAAAAGTGGATTATCAACCATAGATATCATTTTAGCATTTTAGCCGGAAGATGATGGGGAAGATTTTCATAGGCTATTACGTCCTGATCATAATTAAGTTCAGCTTAAGTGCTTTTGTCCAGAACAGTTCCACTCAGGATGCAACTTTTGGATGAAATTCTAAAATCCTACACGCTCAATACCAATACTAAAAAATTCAAGTACAAAGAAAGCTGTCACACACTAACCTAAATGCAGGCATCGAGTTCTATAATTAACTTGCCATGGGAAGTGCACAGATGAAAACAAAAAGCTACAATGAATCACAGTGGTGACTCAAAACATAATATAAAACCTATAGGCATTTCTGTGGCACAGAATATAATTTTTAAAATGTTCAACTCCCACAAATATTCATACACAACTGGAAACTCCACTTTCCTAGGGCTTTTGAAAGACCTGATCATGCTGTCTTCAAATCAAGGCCCAAAGTTTGACTTTTTTCCCTCATATGTCCCAAGCTAAAGGGCAACATGCTCCAAAACTGATTATAGAATTTTCTGATGGGGCAGAATTCTCTTAAATAAAAGCTGTAAAAGTTTTCTTTCAGCATTCATCAAATACACCCATAGGGGGTGAAGAGAGTTAATGAAGTTACTTCAGATGTCTGTGTTTGTGAGAGCAGATACTGCTGCTCATACTTGGAAAACCATAGGTTTTTATTTCAGGAAGTAGGATTTTATTTTTTTTTTTTTTAAAAAGAGAGTCTCCTAAAACTGCAGTCCATGAAAAATCCTGGCAAATAGTAATCCAAAAAGACTGGACACAGTATCTGTGCCTTATGCACACCAACTGGTGGATTTGTTCAGCTATAAAGAAGCTTTCAAGGAACAAACAGTCAGAGACACACCGGCTTTATATTCTTGAGCATTCCCAAAGACGTTTTTAATCCAGTGAGATGTAAACTTGATGATCCTTTGTCAGGAACTACGTAGTTTGCTTTGAGGCAACCAAAGGTTGTTAATATCCTAAGTTCAAGTCTACAGTTAGTTTTATAAATATACGTAGAAAGCACCAGGCCAGATGTTAAACAGAGGCATCCATCACTGCTGACTTTCTGAAACAACAGTATTCTGAAACAGCTGTCAGAACAGAGAATGTTGTCACCAGTTTCCCGACTAATTCTAGCTTATATTTCTGTATTAACTCACATCCTCACCATTATTTTCCTCTAGGTGATATCTCACTCAGCAAACAGACCTAAGAGATAAGTAAAGGTGGAAGACTTCAACCCTTGGAAAACGGCACTAAAACATTTGCTTTCCTACCTATGAATCATTATGAAAATGTTGCATATCTCCCTTGCCTTTTGTCACTATAAATCAAGTCAACACAGAGAAAATGAGCCAGACAGATAGCTGCAAAGGGAAAAACTTGGGAAAGGAGAAGGTTACTTAGCAGCATTGCAGAAAGCTGATCGTCTTTGATGTAAGCAAGCTAAAATGGAAGGAGTTAAATCTTGAAGTCAGTCTTCAGACTAAATTCTTATTGATTTGGGGATTTACTGTGAACAAGGAGTTTTGAATTTTGACCAAAATTATTTTAAAGAGGGTTAAAAGATCATCCTTGAAAGAACAGCAGAATGTGAAGTGAAATATATTCAGAAGTCCACAGAAATCAGATGGCATTTCACAGCCAGGCATATGTTAAGGGGGTTTATAACCTTAGGACCTCATGAAAGTTGACTTTGTATTGAATATAGAAATGTTTTTGCTGGTTTTTGTTTGTTTTAGCAGCAATACAAATACTTGAATATCACACACTAACTCGTGACATAAATCAACTTTCTGCACTGCATATAATCAATTCAAGAAGCTATATTTGAAACACCCTCAATAACTGTGGTTGCTTCAAGACAGCATGCTATAAAAAATCACACATCTATTTTACCCACCTGCTGCAGGGCTTGCCATCCTACCATACAGTCTTTTAGCTCTCAAGATTGAACTATTCAGTAATGGCAAATATTTGAATCACAGCATTTTTAACACTTTGAAGGAAATCACTTTTTCTTCATATATGTTGCTCAGTTTCAAGAGTAGCTGTGAAATATTCCCTGAATTTTGGTTACTTAACACTGAACATTATCTGTGAATGGCAACATAATTAGCAAATACATGGGAATATTCCCAACTATTCCTGGCTCTGCTTCTGACTTACATGACCTAGTAAGTTAAATGATGTGTTGCCTCTCTACCATGTTTTGCTTTGTAACCAGAGAACTCCTAATTTAAAGAGCCTTGACTGGTCCTAACAACATGCACTGAACAAAGCTGTGGCTTTATGCTTTACCCATGAAGAAAACAAATATACTTCTCCCTCCCTTGTAATTTTATTTTTCACTCTTACCAAAGATGTATGATAACAAATATGTAAACACATCTATATTTTCATTTCTTTGCAGTAAAAGTCTTCTTTGGTTACACCACATTTAATTACACAGAACTCACTGATTAAAGAAACCCTACTGTCTTATTTCTGTCACTTTGATATATTACCCCAATTTCACCGGAAGATTTCTCCTGGCTTACACTTTTGGTTACTGTTTTCATAAATACCTTCCTTAGGCAATTCATTCTGTTAGGTAAGTGTATGACATTGGAAAATCTTTTTCCCTCCAGACCAGAGTTGCTATGATTTATGGACCTGATCCTGCCCTGTAAAGTAGATAAAAAAAGTCCTCTTTGAACTAGATTCACTGTAATGTTATTCCAATTTTCTGCAGAAGTAACTCCATTACATGGAAACTGCTTGTGAAAAAGCTGCTATAGTGAAGTAGGTGAAGTAAACAAAGGTCAAACCTTTTCACAGCATTACTGCCACTTTCTATGGCCCTTTTCTTTCCTTTTTGATGGATGTTCTTAATTTTTATTTTTCATCTTGAGCAAATGACATTGTGTACAGTGTGGACATGTACTTTAAAAAGGACTAAACCAAATCTTCCACTCCGGTGATATAAAAGAAGTCTTCCATACAATATTCTAGTTAATAGTCAATTTTGGCTATAACAGAAAATCCACAAAGATGTTTGTTCCCATTTTAAAATAAAAAAGAAGAAAAGAAAAAAAGAAGTTCAATTTAACCTATTAAAAAAAAATATATCTTTTTTTCCATATCTTCAGATGGCTATCTCCTTGCTTCAGTTGCTTATTTTCTCCAATTCTCATAGAATCACATATTCATAGAATTATTCAGATTGGAAGGGACTTCAAGAGATCCTCACATCCAGTCTTTTACCCAGAGTAGAGTCAACTCTGAATTAGAGCAGGTTGCCCAGGACTTTGTCCAGTTGGGCTATAAAAATCTCCAAGGACAGAGATTCCACAGTGTCTCTGGGCAACACATTCCAATGCTTAATTATGCTCAAGGTGGGCAATTTTTTCCCCCTTATGTGAAATCAGAACCTCACAGCCAGTTTCAATTAATGGCAACTGACAATGTTTCCTTCTTTTTGGGGGACTATTTCTTCTAGTAGCTCTGTATGTGGGCAACTCTACATTTTTTTAATTTTTCTTTATTTTTTTTTATGTGCCATACCCCACCTTCAGACTAGTTTAGAGTTCAGGATTCAAAACAGAATTATAATAGATGGAAGATGCAAACCAGCTCTTCAAAATAGCACAAACATACATGACAAACAAGCTGATGAATACTCCCAGGTGGCCCAGTGAATCCTCAGAGCTACATTCAGAGTCACCTCCAGGCTTTTCAAGGGTGTAGAAAAAACTGAATTCTTTCACATGAGGAATAAGGACAAAATAACTTCCTGCAGAGGGATGCCACTTTAGCATCCTTTATGGTACTCAACCGCATGTGGCAAAATCTGCAAAGTTCATGTTGTAACTGTGATGGAAGGATTCAGTTGTCCTACAGCTATAACTTGGTGTGGCTGGGTGTCAGGGCTGTGCCTGTGTGCACACACAGTGCATTTAAGTCATGAGTTCCCTGGGTGGTCTGGGAACTCCATAGCTCCTTTCTGCACAGATGAACCAGTGAACTGACTTGAGAGACAGAATTAATGTAATTCCTCCCCACCTTCACATGAAAACATTTGGCTAACTGTTACAGTCTTGGAGATTCTCCCAGGTAGCTCCTGCTGTGCCTGGACAAATTGGTAAGCATTATCTGCATGCCTCAATTATTAATTAGCATCCCAAATGGAGACTCTGGCTATCCCTAAGACTCCCCGGGTGGCTGCTGCTCCAAAACAGACCAGACTGTAGATAGACAGGACACCTTCAATAGTCAGTTGAAACTGTTCCTGCAAATGCAGAAATGTTGACATAGATCAGTCTTTTGCACATACTGAAGACAGATGTTTTGTACGTTTTTTAAGATAACCCAAAGATCATGCCTGTGCTGGAGTGGCCACATATGACAGCAAAACAGCTGGGTGTAAGAAGTCAGCAGACTCCAGTTCATCACTGAAAGATCATGGACTCACCCAATGAGCCAGGAATTTCACAAACTATCACCTCCTTGATGTGTCTCTGGCTTTAGCTACACAAGAAAGGGGAAAAATAAGGAATGATCTTCGATCAGTGTGCTGACAGCAAATTGCTGCAGTCCCATCTCTTGCTCCAGCACTGAAGAGGTAAGTGGGTACCCAAGATGAAAGTAGACCCAGAGCAAAGACAAGCAGTTCACGCTAACAAAATCACTAAGAGGAACGTTTGGCTGCCACTAGACTACTACCTATTGCCCCAGGCAACTGCTTATTTTGCCTATGGCTATGCATAGAGCCTGTTGTCATAGTACAATAATAAAATGCGAAGGGGAACTTTGATATTGTCATAAAATTCCCTTCCATTCAGGCCATTGTTTAAGTGAATTCTCAAAAATCACATTGGTCTGCAGAGCTATGGCAGCTTTTTGTTGATACCAGAAGCATTCATTACAGCCTGATGTTGTTCAGGTTCCTTGAAATAACTGCTTCACCATAGATATTCACAAGAGCTGGGATATACTAAACATAAATAAATGCATTGTCAGTGACATACCACTAGCTAACCTAACAGATGGCATCCCAATTAAGGGGGGTTTATTTACATACACAAATTGCTTCCAGGAGAATTGAAAGTCAGGAGACATAATACTGGAAGAAACCATCATTCTATACAGTTGATCAGAAGATAGTCTTTCTATAGCTTCTGAATCAGAACTTTGAAAAGCAGAGATGATTTATAGCATACATTCTGACGTGCAGAAAGTAATTAGTATTGAGGCAACCTATAATATATTTGATAAGATTACTAAACTACACAGATACAGATTTTGAGAAGCATTTACAACAGAGTGAATTAGGTTATATCAGTATGTTGTATTCCATTATTAAGCAAAGACCTCTTTAAAATATTAAAAGGAATAATGCTACAAACAAAATAATTTATGTGAGGAAAGACCTTTACATATTAATTACAAAGTTTTCTGATGTATGATGCAGAAATGCATAATATTACTACAGAAATCTTGTCAAGAACAAAACTGTAATATTAAAGGGAATTTTGTTATAGGCAGAAATATAGCTTATAAATTAATTTTTCAATACTGCATAATGAAACAAAGTATTCATGCATTTTGGGAAGACTGAGTTGGGGAGTAATTTTTTTCTCATTTTGAATATCTGTGATGGAGGACAATCCATTTCATTAGCCATTTTCTTTTTTTTTCCTAATGCATGGCTATCAGAATTTAGAAAAGATGTGGTCCTCGCATCTCTAGCACATTTTTTGTTTGAATGGAACTCAACTAAAAGTAAAGAGGTTCAGAATTAAATCAACAGCAAAATCTTAACAGATGGTAGCAAGAAAAGAAACTTCACTGGTAAAATTTTCACTATTTGACTTACCACAAGTTGTCTAAGATAGGAAAGAAAAATCATGTGTTAGTTAATTTAAACTGAGAAGGCAATGATGGACATTTAAAATCTATGTTCTAAGATAAGGCATTTAACTGTAACCCCCCCTTTCACGTAGCTGTAGAGAGCGATAAGGTCTCCCCTCAGCCTCCTTTTCTCCAGGCTGAACAACCCCAGCTCCCTCAGCCGCTCCCCATAAGACTTGTGCTCCAGGCCCCTCACCAACTCAGTTGCCCTTCTCTGGACACGCTCCAGCCCCTCAATGTCTTTCCTGTAGTGAGGGGCCCAAAACTGAACACAGGACGCGAGGTGCGGCCTCACCAGTGCCGAGTACAGGGGGACAATCACTTCCCCAGTCCTGCTGGCCACACTATTCCTGATGCAAGCCAGGATGCCGTTGGCCTTCTTGGCCACCTGGGCACACTGCTGGATCTTATTCAGCCACCTGTCAACCAGCACCCCCAGGTCTTTTTCTGCCAGGCAGCTTTCCAGCCACTCTTCCCCAAGCCTGTAGCGCTGCATGGGGTTGTTGTGACCCAAGTGCAGGACCCAGCACTTGGCCTTGTTGAATCTCATGCAATTGGCTTCGGCCCATCGATCCAACCTGTCCAGATCCCTCTGTAGAGCCTTCCTACCCTCGAGCAGATCAACACTCCCTCCCAACTTGGTGTCATCCGCAAACTTGCTGAGGGTGCACTTGATCCCCTCATCCAGATCATTGATAAAGATATTAAACAGAACTGGCACCAATACTGAGCCCTGGGGAACACCACTTGTGACCCGCTGTCAACCAGATTTAACTCCATCCCCACAACCCTTTGGGCTCGTCCAGCCAGCCAGTTTTTCACCCAGAGAAGAGTACAATTGACTAAGCCATGAGACGCCAGCTTCTCCAGGAGCATGCCATGAGAGACAGTGTCAAAGACCTGCTGAAGTCCAGGTAGACAACATCCACAGCCTTTCCCTCATCCACTAGGCAAGTCACCTGGTTCTTCTTGATATCTGTTATTGTCTAAAACATGTATTTTAACAACTGGCATTTTTTTGGTATCTTTAAAAATAAAACCAGAAAAGAAGTCATACACTTTTCTTTCCAGTGCCACAGAATGAAATCCCTTGCTGAACATAATCAAAATTACTTTGCAGAACCAAACCTTACATTAAGTTTAAATTAAATGGCCCTTCTCACATAAGATACAAAGTTTGACCAGACTCTGTTATCCAAGTGCTTATACATCCAGCAGGCCATTTTCATGAACTAACAAAAGAAATTTTCATAAACATCAAAATTAAATCAGCTGCCTAAAAACCTCATGCTGATTACAATCAGACAGTCTAATATATGCAGCTTTAGTTAACCCAAGCATATCAGGACCATGCCAGTACTGGAGAAAAATGCACTCCAGCAGTCATTGATTTACAGTCATTCTCCTCAAGCCTGAATTTGCCTTCCTGGTCCCTCCGAACAGCTGGTATCTAAGTCCATCTGTTTCTTGCCCTGGCTCCACATGACAGCCTTCTGTTCAACCCTATGCAAGTGACTTCATTTCATGCACACTATTCACATTTTTTTCATAAACCAACAAAAAATGTATAGTGCAAACAAGACATAATCTTACAATTTTGGTCATCGATATCCAAGCAAACAAGAAAGGTCTCAATCTAATTTTCAGCTCTTCCTACCCAAAGTCTGTTGGCTCACCCTCACAATTCCTTCTGGTTTGGAATGCAGTTCCATTTAGCTCTTTTTCTAAGCAAACCCCAAAGTTTCTACAGAAGCCAGCACTGAAGTTTTTCGTGGCCTTTACTAACACCAACTATTCTTTTAGTCTTCTAGGCTTAGATGACAAGTAGCAGCTAATTAGTCACATTCCTCAGAGCTCACTTTATCTTTCCCATGCAGTTTATGGCAAGACTATGGCTAAACTATTCGAGTAAATTTTTATGTTGCCCATGGATGTTTCTGACACCCACATGATTAATACTTCACTGTAACAGCATAAAAAATGAGGACATTTGGTATGTCAGTGTGTGTCATATCTCTAAATGTCCTTACATTTGCACTATGACAAAGTTCTTGACTTGAGACCAGATGCTTCATAGTAGCGTAATGAAGTATCATTTATTGCAAATACTAACAAGATAATGGTATTATAGTTTATTGTGTAATGGGGCATTAACTTTTGCAATATTCTAAAATCAAACTGGTTCTCTGATGAGTCAAATTTTCACAGTGTTTTGGAACACACAAATGATAAACTTTCATTCAATATGGTCAAGTAAATAAGTCTGTTAGAGTAACAGGAATTTTACATTAAGAGGACCAAAGCCCTGACAGCATAGTCTGAAATCATGTTCTCACCCATGGCTGGTATTGTCCAGCCTACCAGCATCCTGCTGGACTGTTCTCTGTCAGAATTAGTCTGGAGATGGGAGGAAAAGATAGGATATTGCTGTTATTTCCTTTTTGGTGTTCTCTCAGTTGTTATTAAAAACCAGCCTGAAATCCTGCTTTCTTGAAAAGGATGAACAAACATGAAATGGTTTCCAAGGCTACTTTTCCAGACAGCCCTGTGACTTAAAGAATCTCATCCTTTACCCCCTCTTGGCACTAATGACTGACTCTGCTTGCTTTCCTTCTCCTTTTTGTCTCATACACACATACAGGAAAACACAGCAATAAAGTAAAACTACTCTTTTTTTATTACTCCTCAGAAATCATTCTCTCTCACTCCCCATGAGAAGCGTTTTGCTCTGGTTTATTTTTTCAGCTATTTTACTCCACATGCAGTTTCACTGCTTCTTTCATTTAACCTAAATGTAAGATAGTTAGCATACCTATCACCATTAACAAGATCTGTGATTACTTACAAGTTAAAAAGAGGTCCCCTGTTCAGCCAGCTGGCTGTTGTGAGTCCAGGTCTGAGTTGCACAAATCTCCCCAAATTCCTTCTACAGGAGTAGCAGTAGTAGCTCCAGCTGTAAATTCTGTTAAGAATCTAAAACGAGCGTTGCAAAAACTAAGTCTTTCTTTAGGCTATGCCTAAACTACACGACCAGGAAAGTCTCTCTAACTCCCACATTCAGATATGAGATCCAGTGGCATCAAGGCTCAATGTCTGCAAAGACGCATGCATGCACTATCACATACCTCGCCTCCCAACCTGATTTCCATCAGAAGAAAGGCAGGCAAGTTGTAAAGGGGCTGCAGTGCCCTTGCATGGTCACATTCTTGCTAGGGGTGATTGGAGGAACAGGACAACTGACTGTGCCATGTAATACACTTGCCACAGTCCCATCATAGCCTCCATGAATTTAGCTCTGTTCTTTATTTCTTAAAAAAAATCTGTCTAAAATCATATAATCAAATAGTGCTGTTTTTCTGCTGTAAGCCTATAAGTTACACATTTGACAAGAAACAGAGCATTACAGAGTGAATTTGCCCTGCAATCTTTATCCTGAGAAGCTCATTTCCCCTACCCATGCTATCTTTTTTCCAACAGCATGCCACCTGCAGTTCACTGCCACTATCATAACAAATATTAGTTGTGACAGATTTTGTTTAGATGTATATAAGTGGCTGCTTTTAGTATATGGGTATGAAACCATATGGTCAGGGGTGTGGTTAGGGTATCTTCCAGTTTACATGCAACAATGAACCATGCGTAGTATTCCTTTAAAAAGAAAAGCAGCAATTTGAAATTTCAAGTATCTTATCTATAATTTACAAAAGTAACTATGGCTACAAAATGAAACCAAATACTCCTGAAACTGAAACCTTCTCAAATTACCATCTGTACTGTCAATAAAAACCACTGGCTGTGAAAGTAAAAACCTTTTCTACACAGTATCTCCATGTCTGCAAGAACACAAGAGAGCAGGAAAACCTACTGGCATTTCACCTTTCAGTGGGAAAAGCCATGTCAGAAGGCTGAAGAAGAGGTACTTCCTTTCACTTGGATCCTTCTAAACCGAATGAAATATGAGTGGTTTCATTGTTTATGTGAAAGCCTCCTTAGACTGTTTATCAGAAAAGATGTCTTTCATTCAGTATTCACACTTTAATTGTGGTATTTCAGACAAGAAACACCACATTTTCCTTCTGAAAGCTATTCTACGTCAAACAGAAGGAAGAGAAAGAGGCACCAGAAGGCAGAGGAGAGAAAAAGGGATTTACAATTGCAGCTATAAGCCATTGCAGCTTCTGAGGTCAGACATCAATTTGTTTCACCCTGTTCAAGTCCATAATGTTTCCTAGCCAAAGCAGCTGCCACTGAAAGAGAAAGGGTGGTAGCTCTGTGAAAGGCAGGGACTTCTCACTCCCACTATAATATGAACTCAGAAAGATGCAGGAGCCAGAAATCTATGCTTTCTTATGAATTTGTCCCCAGTGGGATCTCCACAGTAGATGCCCATCATTTGCCATCTTACATTCAAACCTCCATATACTGCATGTCTATTCTGAACTATGTAAGGACAGGAACACCAGCATTTTCCTTCCAGATAAATACTTATTGAATTAGATTGCTATTCAGAAAAAAAAACCATAAACCACATGTTTAAGTCTATTCTTATTCAGAATGTGTACTTTAAGCACATCTTTAGATGTTATCTTGCAGACATGCTTTGCCTAATGGGACCCTTGAACTAAAACTGTGCCCTATTCTGAATGCATAAAAGGTATTTTACCCTCTCATTCACATGACTTTAAGTTTTCAAATGAGACAAAATCCTAGTGTGAGTTTCCTCCCCAGTATTCATCATGTGTCTCAGATTCTGGTCTATCCCCATCTCTTCATCTTCCTTCACAACAAATTTCCCCAGCCAACAATGCTCTCCTGGTTCCAATATGTTCCACGGAGAGTGTCTTTATGGCTGCTGTAGGAGTAGCTGGCTGTTAAAAAGCCATATCTCCTACCAATAACTGGCAGCTGGCAGAATGAATAGTGCAGATGACACTACTGCTTAACTCTATAAGAAGGGCGCACAAAACCCTTTTCTATCTTCCCCAGATCTTTCCTCCAAGGTTTCTAAAGATAGCGATATGCAGGTTAACTGACATATTTATAGGCCAGCCTTTTCATTAATAATGTTCTAAGAACTGTGGCTGCTTTCCTCACTCTTCTTATCCCAACTTGCCTGCAAACTGTATGCTTTTAAGAATAATGCTCTTATGAACCCTTGTCCCTTCCACACGCTGTCATGCTTCTGGTTCCCCGTTAGGATAACAAGGAAAAGTGGCTTCTACACAGCCAATAATTTCACACTGACCACCCTCTTTGTTGCCATAGACCCACCATGCTCTAAAACCAGCATCATCTCATAACCTCCCCAGAATAAGGAAATTATCCAGTAGCAAGATGGTCACAAAACAATCCCCCTGTGCCTCACTGGTCCCAACCTCCATATCCCTGTATCACAGGACATGTGCAACATACTTCAGCAATCTGGCAGGAGAGAAGGCAGGAGACAGCACTTCAAAGCGTGTGTGAGGGAGCTCCATAGGTATAAAAAGGTATAAATTTGTATGTTGCACTGGAAGATGAGGCTGAGATAGATGTGCTTCTGAATCCAAGGCAATCTGGAAGCTTTAGTTTTCCTTTCCTAGTGCCCTCATGCCCATTTCATGATAAATTTCCACTGCGCGATCTGCACACAGCCCAAAATGCATATATTGATCACCTCTGATTAATGGAGTATCACCACATATTGGTAAGCAGTAAAAATAGTCTGCCAGCGCTGAACTGGAGAAAGGTTTTATTTTTGCTGAGCCTTGTCTGTGAGCATGACTGACTTCCTGAACACAAGATTCTTCAATGTAAGCAGCATGTGCCCTGATTAAATGAACTTTGGTTGCTGTTTGTGGATGTTGATAAGTACATTCAGAGTGAAACTGCAATGAACCGAGAATTCCTTCAGAAGTGGTTACAAGGATTTTAAGTTTAAAAATATTATACAAAAAATATACACATGCTGTCATATTTACTATGATGGTCCTAGTTTTCTTGATGACACTTTCATATTAACACTCTTTCATTGTACTTTTTTCCTTCTCAAATTGAATTCCCATGCTTCCCCCTCTTTTCTTGCCCATTTTACATATCTTTCTGTCTTTTATTGCCTGTTCTCATCACCTATTATTTGTCAGTGTGAGAACAGCCAATGTGGCTTGAGATGTTTTGCATAAAGAACTCCATCTATACAATTAAGTTTCAATATTCTAAGAATAATTATGCTAGCAGATACTTACATTCCCATCACCTTACTTTGCAAGTTCAGGTCCAAAATTTGTATCATGTGGAATATGTACAAGTAAGTATGACTATGTTGCTCTAATTAAAAATATATTTTCATTATTAAATTATTTGTACCACAGTATCTCTCACAGACAGTAATGAGGATAGGTAGTCCCAGTCCCACTGTGCAATAAGAGATAGTGCCTGCCTCAAAAGTTTAAAATCTAATTCTGCAGAGTTACAAATGAAAGAACTTCTTTTCCAGTTGTGTAAGGAACAGAAGAGTGTAAGAGATTTTATCAACATCTCACAGTGGATTGCTGAGTATGACCTATACTATTTGAGGAAGTTCTATGAAGATAGGTACAGTTACTGAGACGCTGCAATAAGAATCCACCCTTTCAGAAATATTTATACACTTGCTTAAATTTGCTACCATTAAGTCAACATTTCTCTAATATAATGACAAATAATAGCTATAGAAAAATAGCAGTCTTATAACAGCTTTCTAGTATGATATACTACCATCACTTGCTTTGTGAGGTCATGAAGCAATGAAGCATTTCTCAGATATCCAGTTGATTGGTAACAACCTTTGTTCAAATTACTTCTCAGCTGCTAGGACACTAATTGCCTTTCTTCTTTAAAATTTGCTCAAAAACTGAGATGTCATAAATGAACTCTATGAACTGGCCTCATTTTTCTAAGGGTGAAATGACTTCTGATTCATTGCCTATTCTCTAACACATAAATGGAAGTTCACAGCATGAATAAAAGGAGTACCGGGGTCACAAAACTGAATCATTTGATTTACAGAGAAATTACTGAATACAAATAAAAACCTGAATGAGCCACTTGAAGCCAAAGACAAGAAGGGAATAATGGTATTTGCATCCCATAGTTTAGGTAAGATCAAAATAAATTATACTAACAGACTTGCTATCCTGCTCTTCTTGTTATATACAAACATGATGGTCTGTTTTACAGGACATACGCATCGAATTTAAATTCTGCTATTTTCATACAAGAAAAATTTTCATTTTTTTTTATTTTTTAAAATAAAGTGTTTTCAGGTTTTATTTCTTTCAACTAATATATATAATACTTATATGCCTTTGATCCCGTAATGCTGGGAGTTCCACAAAATAAATAATTTTATTTAAACTCATCCTAACAGAAACATTCATCAAACCATGACCTCTAGCATCAAGAATTTAAGATACTGAATAGCTTCCATTAGTCCCCATTTGTTTTTAACATACACATTATCCAGGAACACTGGCTCATTCTGGATTTATGAGAATTTAATTTTTCAAATTTCTGCATGAAAAGAACTATGCTTGTCATTGAATTCCTAGGCAATATTTAAAAGAAACCTAAGAGATCAGCCTCAAACAGCTTCACAACAGCACTTAGCAGATACTTAGTTTCAATCAAATGTTTGTTATTCTGCAGTAAATGGGACTCACCACATTCTTAAATTAGCAGTCATTTAAATTCTTGCCTGAGCTAGAATCAATGGTAAAAAACAATGTAACAGGTATAATGAAAAATGCACAATAAAGAAAAACAGACAGCAAACTGTGGAACATGTGGCATAGTTAACTGAAGGTATTGCATGTTTTTCTTTTTCAGAAGGCATCATTGTCCTTTCATATACATACTTTAAATAAAACAAGTGGTAATAAAAGCTAGAGAAAGATGGAAGAGAAAACCTTAGAGCTCAAAAAGGAGATAAACTGTCAAAGAAAGATACTCTGTGTGAAGCGTTCTCTGTGAGTAGGTTCCCAAGATACCTCGAAACACACTATATTAAAATTAAGACTATTTTTATGCCCTAGCCATGAAGGTCAATCCCTGCCATGATATAATTTAGGGATGCAATACCTCTATGTAATAGACTTCAGCACTTGCTCCAGGGTGTGCTATCTTCTCCTGGCATAACATAAAGGTCTGATAGTTTTCAATACTGTCATGAGATCAGTTCTGGGCTGCAAGTGAGGTCCCCATAACACAAGTTCACCTGGTGTGGTGCTGCAGTGTTATATCCAAGATAGAGCTCAATCCTGGACATGATGGCTCAGCTGATTCATCTTTCACCCTACCGTCCCTACTCTCCTGTAATCCCTTGTCCAGAAATGATTCTGATATTCCTGTGACTAGATCACATTTTACTTGGGGTTCTCATTCAACTCCTCAGGGAGGACTAAACATGGGACAAATTTAAAAGAACATCATCAAACATACCAGCAATATTGAAGAACAATAGGAAATAATGATCTTTAAAGCTTAAGTTTTTTGATTTAAGGAAAACTTAAGAAACTGAAGAAGATAAAGTAATTTCCACAAATTAACATAGGAATTCTGTGATTAAGTTGCAAACATATTCAGATGGGATGCTTCTGATCTCTTACTGAGAACAAAAACCTAACAAGTTCCTATCCTTAAAGACAGAAATATGATCATATTTTCCTGACTACCCATCTGTGTTACTATTCCCAAGAATGTAACACTTCACAGCAAAATAGCAGAGTGACAGAGAATAACTGCTTCTGGACTTATTTGTCTTTTTCAGTATTTTGCACAGAGGTGCTACTCACAGATGGAGAGGCTAGCCCAGGGTTAGGAAAGCTCTGGATCAGAAGTGAAGTAATTTCTCCTTATGTTCTTTCACAAAAAAACTTACATAAAGATACATGAGTTTTCCTACGCTGGCTCAATTATGATTCTTTTCCAGATTCACTACCTATTTTTATAAATTGTCAGAAAATTAATCATTTCCCACCCATGTGCAGTTTTCTTTATTTCTCACCAGCCCACCCTGTGCCTTCACTTTTGTATTCTCTGCTTGCTTCTTTTGTTGCTCTCCCTTTTGTTTTCTCTTTCTTTTTATAACTTTCCAAAGGCCTCGCTCCTATTGTCCCTTACTCATATTCTGCTCTGCTGAGAAATATCTGCAGCAGCAAACCTTTTTTTGAAGTGAGTGACAAAAGATGCTGCTGATTCAGTGCAGCAAGGACATGTGATACAATGAGAGCAGTGGGTGGTTTTACAGCCCGTGTCGAAATATTGGCTGGCCTTAGTTTCCTTGTAAATTTGCTTAAATGACTGGGTTTGATTCTTTGTATGAGGAGAAGCCAAGTTCAGCAGTAAGTTTTTGCTGGTTTTGGAGAATTTTTACCTACCTACAGTTCTGCATTTTTTGCATATGATTCTTATAAAATACTCCCTGTCATGAATTCGAAGGTAGCTATATACTATGAGGACTGGCTTCTCTAAAACGAACATATTAAAAGGACTCCTGAGCATACACAGATTTGTTATTGATTTCCAGAAGAATAATAAACTAGCTCCAATCTTGCTGAACAGGGAATGACCACTTTGAAAGAAAAAACCCAATGCCCTAAATGAAACAATACTTTAAATTGTAAAGGTTTGGGGTTTTTTTCATGGCTTTGAATATATTATTTGAAATGACACTGCAGCAGAAACTGCATGTGAACACGCCAGTGTTCCTCCACACAGTAGATTCATGTACTTTTGGGCAATGTACTGTATCACTGCTGTGCACATTGTTACGTCCCATTAGCTGTCATTGCAAACTACATTTGGACCCTCATGGCCCTCAGCAGCCGTCTTTCTTTCTTCTGAAATGGCTCAAGGGAAGAGCAGTGAAGAACAATAGAAAGATCTTTCTCTTACCCTCCAACCCCTGTATCTACATGCTGAGAAATTGGAAAGGAACAGAGGAAACAAAAACATCACATGTTGAGCCTCAGAATTCAACTTTATTGATTATTTACACAGAAACAGTACCTATGGAGAATATTTCTATCTGCGTTAAGAGATTTCTTGAGGTGTTTTGAACAGCCCTACAAGAGACACATCTACCAGGAAAAAATCCTTTAAGCCCTGAATATGTACAAAAGATTTTTAGGTTGTAAAAGTCTTAAGTTAATGTAAATACAAAGTTCTGACCTAATCCCTTCTTCAAGTATGCTAAAATTAAGAAGAGCCACAAAGAAATGTACCACAGAGTAACAAGTCACCATAGATGAGTCACTGGGCACGACTGTGCTTGTGCCCCTTCCAACTCCATGGCAAATGCAAAATTTTCCACACGAGGCAAATTTGTAATAAAAGAGCATTGCCTTAGTTGTATTTCCCAGTGGGTAATCAGGTGCATTTGGACTGTCCTCCAGATTTAGGTGATACACGTTGACTTGTGTAAAATACCTTACTGATATGAGCAATATTTCTTTTCACCTTGGTTTACTTCAGGTAGGTGCCATTTAAGTGAACATTATATAAGGTCACATTTTTAATAAAAGTGTCCAAACAGCGTTTTATTAGTCTGACTAGGAAAGTTCTCCTATGTAAACAAAACTCACTTGGTGCCTTTCTGTTACCTTCTTGGCCAACAGCACTTTGAAAACAAAGCAGAAATCAACAGAAGTCACATGTGAGTTCCATTCTTTCATAATCTGTGATTATATTTCATGGTCCGAGTGCAAAAGTTCATATGAGACTTCCTGTCTGACACTATATCAATTTTTCAAAAACATTGTTTTTCACCACCTCATAACCTTTTTTCATATCAGGGGATGAATTGTCTGTTCTGTGTATAATGACTGTTGTTTCCTACATTTTCTAATGCCTACTAACATTGGTATTATAATAATCCTACTTTGATCTTGCTGGACTGTAGTAAACTGAAAATGAGAGGCTGAAATCTAGCCCTAAGGAAGCATGTCCTTCATTATGAACAGCATCAGCAATCAGGTTCTGCTTTGCCAGTCATTTTTTCCTTGGTCAGAAATATGACCAAGGAAAACAAACCAGCTTATTTTAGACTCTCTCTTAATTCATAGTATTCATAATATTTCTTCTCTTTATCAGTGATAAAGCATTATTATGTGAAATACCCAGTATCTAAATATCAATATAAATCTATTATAATGTTTTCAGATAACACAGAAGGCAAATGACCAAAACTCATCAAAACATTTTCTTTTCCACCATAATAAAAAGTATGAAAAAGATATTTCATTATTTTTAGTTCAGAATGTATTTTACCCCATTGCTTGCAATGTGTACATTGCACAATGTAAGAGGGTGGCCTTTTTTCTAGCTGTCCATTGCATTATCTGGCTTAGAAACTCTTACATCTACTTTTTGTTCCATGTAAAAGCTAATGAGCGGGGAGTTTAAACAAGCAGGATGTTTTTAATGATTAGTAATTTCAGGCTGTGGGCGAAAGAGCTACAGCTGAAAAGTATCAGTACAGAGAAGATTAAGTGATTATCTCAGATTTATTTTGAGACTTAGATATCTAAATAAGATAGCAAAAAAGGAGATCCAATCTATTGAAGCAAGGCTTGAGAAAGGGAAGATGTGGAAGAAGAGGAGGAGGAAAGTAGAACCTGCTAATGACAAAAGACAGTAGAAAACAAAACATTCATCTTTGTAGCATAGGAGGATAAGGAATAAAAGATAAGACAGAAGGCAAAGAGAAAGGCATCAGCTAAAGAATGAGAATCTGATTTTATTCTGCTGGTTTTAACAGCATATTAAGCTGTACTTCAGTGGAACTACTCCTGAGATGCAAAAATGCAAGACAAAAACTCATGACCTACTAGTGAACATATTTACTAAATAAGCATGGCAAGATGAAGGGGGTGGCAATGTGAATTGACTTGTGTGTGTAGAGGAGCATACAGAAAGTCTGTACAGAAACTGATGGTGATGTTCCCTCCAGAGAGCACAAGTAGACTTTTCAGAGCTCCGTAACAACAAATATCCAAGAACACTTGGACAGATTTCAGAGTTTCCGCCTGATATTTCCATGTCTTCTCACAGATGTTTCAGAGGTCTGTAAGCCAACATCCTTTGATCTCCTACACTCATGCTCTGCAAAAATACACAATGATCACTTTAATTATCTGTGCCTGCAGGAGCAAAACCAGGAAAAACAAATGACTATTATTTGCCTTTACAATGGTAGGACAAAAGTGAAGAGAGATTAAATCATGCAGGAAGCATGGGGTGGAGCTGACAACTAAAAGCACCCCACCTCAGGTACATACAGGCCAATAGCACCTCTCTCACCACACTGCTGTTCTTCACAATCCATATATCTACTGAATAAAACCAGCAAATGATCCCAGACTGATAAGTTTTAAAAGTCAAACATCCTCAATGAACAGCCTCTGAAATGTCTGATTTCACTGACAACAGGCCCACTGCAAGGCTTTCTTATTCAAAAGTAGTCAGACTATCCGTTAATTCCTGGTACTTCTGTTAAAAGTTCAGGACTCCGAAGTCTAAAGGAGAAAAGATAGTCGAGGAGTGGGTAGGTTCTTTGTTATCCTTTCCAAAATAGTGATTTTATTGAGAAACAACTACTCTTTATGTCAGGTTCCTACTAAAACAGAAAATCTGGGTAAACTACAAGAATTTGTACCCTCAAAGCGTCTTGTCCTGCCAGAAGAGTTGCCATTCAAAATATAGTCTAACCTAGTGCTCATTTAACTTCCCATGTACAGGTACTATGCTCTTTGTAGCTATGGTAATGCTGCCAAAAAGGGTTTAGTGTTTATAGTTACTGAGTTTAAATGCAAAATAAGGTTTTCTACTTATTTTCTCTCATAACAATATTGATGGAAAAATCTCACAGTCATGTCACAGACGCTTTATATATCTGTTCTCACTTAAGTGCATTTGAGAGACTGTCCCAGGTCCTCGCACAGTAACACTACCTCTTTATTTAAGTTACAACATACCAATGTGCCTTCATTGCCAATCAGTCGCCGTTGAAACCTGAATCTGCTAGGTATCCTACTGTAACTTGACCTTTTTAAATAAATCTCTTTTTTTGGAAGGTGCAAACTGCTACCTATTATAATACAGGTAACACGAGAAAAACATTTCCCTACGAGTTTTCACATCTTTGTGTCAATGCAGCTAGAGCCCCCACATCCCCAGTTTTCCCAATATCTACAGTACGGCATTGATAGTCTCCTCTTGTTTTTCAAAGTAACAATATACCAGACACGCTGAATGAAGTTCTGAGGTTTCAGAGTATTTCATTCATTTCCCTCTTTTCGAATACATCTTGTTCTGACCATGCACTACATGAAGTGTGAGAACATCTATTTCCCTCCTGAACTGTCACAAGTGGTTAAGAAATCAACATTTTCCCCTGTTATTTATGCCTCTGTCTGGCACTGAGAACGCTGAAAGACAGTCAATTAAACACATCAGAACAGCAAGTGTAAATATTTGGAGATACTTCCCTTTGATTACTTTTTCTTACTTTTCTGCACTGATGTTCTTTCCCATTGTTTATGCTATGCACTGTATTACTCATTGAACAATTATTTTGCAAGTGTATCGTCCATCAGTCATGAAGAACTAATGATGTTATAACTTTTATTCTTACATGCCCTTACAAAGTGTCTTAATTCCTTAACTGCATTTTTTTTATAATGTTGTCTTACTAAAATACCTTAGTTGAACCTTCTGAATGCACAGTTTTAAGAAAAATCAAGATGAAGTTTAATAAAATCTTGTGTCATAATATTGTGTACTTATTCCTCTCTTCTCTAGAGGCTGGAGTTTAAATAATGTGAGAACACTTTCTGTACCAATCTTCAGTGATGCCAGGAAGCACAGAAGTCTGACAAAAATCTAAAAAAAAAGTTTTGCTAATCTTAACAGCAACCAGAGAATCTGATTGCAAAAAATGCTGATTATTGTACTCCAGCTGAAATTAATACGGTATGAATCGGTATGCATGTACTTAATAACTGACTTTATCACCTGCCTTATAACCCAGTAATAAATTGCTTCATTAGAATGCATCACTTTTCAAGGATCATATTTTAAAAATTAATGGTATTGTTACACCTAGTTTAGAAAGAATCACATTTGCTGGGGATAGATATCCAGAAATGCTATCTTCTTCCCCCTTTTTACCATTATAAGCATGTGCAGTGCTAGTTTCTTCAGTAAACAGAAGTTTAAATTAATGCAGCATGTCATATTGTCAGCCTGGTAATCTTCAAAATATAGAGATGGGCTTGAGAAGAAGTAAACAAAATGCTTTCATTGGAACAGTGAAGCATCCACAAGAGAAGCCTCCAGGGATCCCCAAGGTTTTATCTTACAGCATTACATTGACAGGTACACATTTAAAAATCTATTTCCCCTAAATGAGCTGCACTGTTTAGACAGGTTGTGTTTGTACATGCACATGTGTTGTTTCCAGTGAAAACTAAGTATAACATAACACTGGAAATGAGAAACAGAAGTGACTTAAGCACTGATTTTCTGATATTTTTTCATGCAGGATTTTCAATGTAAGGACTTTTTCCTTATGCAGTGTGCCTTGTACTTCAGCTCGCTCTTACTGAAAGTTCATGGCACGGGATGACTTGGATTTATTACGTGCAGCTGTGAATTCATACAATGGGAAGAAAGTAGATTTGTCACCATGCTCGCAACGATCCTTGAAATGCTTTAATATAAAGGATCCAATTATTAGAACATTCTATATATAAGGGTATAGTCCTTATGAAAGGTTTGCTTTGTTAAAAGATACATTTTACAACAGCACTGTTTTAGTAATCCTTATAGTACAGAAAAAAACCCCACCAAACACAGGCTGTTGGAAGGATCACTAGATTAAATTATTTGAGCCAGGATCAGGACTAAACCAGCCTCACTGCACAGGGATTCAAGAGACTTCATTTAGTTCAGATTTATCTACTTTTCCTGAGTGAGTATGGGCACATCATTTTATCAGTTGTGCTTCTCAGGTGATGAATATAGATTCAGTTAATAACTGTGAAAGTTAGTGGAAAGATTAGCAAATTATTCGGTATACCTGATTTGAGCAAGATGATTAAAAAATACATATAAAGATAAAACAAAGCTTTTAGTCTTTAGCCAACAAGAAAAAATATCCAATATCTCAGGACGTTTTACAGTAGAAATAGAAAAGAAATATGTGAAGAGATTCTGGTGGCTGTCACTCCATAAAAAATAAAGTATATGTATCTAAACGATCAAAGCCTGGAGTAAAGCTTAAAAAGAGTCAGGAAAGAAAAAAAATTAAGGAAACTCTGGCCTCATTTTTCAACAGAGGCAATAAAAGTAAGAGGTCCTACTCCAAGTTCCTAGAACACTACTGAAAAACATCCCTCACTGACTAACATTATTGACATGACTAATGCTCTGAGCTAGTTGACTGCTGCAAACAGCTTTCTGCAAATATTTGGGGAAACTTTAAAACTATTTTACAGTTTGGTTATGTTTGCTTTTCTTTAGTTCTTTTTCCATTAGTGTTCCAGAAAAGGCACTTTAATGTTCAAAATGTAAAGGGAAGACAAAAGTGTTACAAATGCATGTATTAATATTAATTCCTTAATCATACCACAGTAGAATCTACATGTTATTCTCCCCATGGAGAGATAGGCTCCCCACATTATTCAAAGCAAATAATTCATCATTACATAAGATGAAGAAAATACATGAATGTAAAGATTTACACTGGAAAAATGTGCCCATCCTAAAAAGCTTTACGGAATAGGAAAAAGATTAAATGGTCTGGTACTGCATTGCATTGCCACTATCGAGCAATGGCATACATATGGACACTTATAAAGATAATTTCCTAACATTATCCACAGAAATTTTCTTGCTTAAAAGAATTTCTTTTCTTTCTGTATGTCCTGAAGAGACAGTATTAATTAATTTCTGTTCCCACGTCACTTTGGACTCTGCTTATTGCCCTCAACCACCAGCCAATGGCACACAGAAAAGGAGAGCAGCACCAAGAAAAGGGCAAAGAGCTCATCTGCAGCTAAATATCATAGATAATTACTAGTGTCGCAAGTCAAGGTTCTTGTATGGCAGCCGGCAGCTGCGCCCACAACCTGTAATCATGATGTCTTGTCCTACCAACAAAGTAGGTACAGCAGTAAGGCTGGGCTGCCTGACCAGCTCCTGCTTGGTACCGGCAATTATACCACCTGCCTGGCCTTGCCTTCATCTAACTGCAGCAAGAAGTTCTCAGGAGAATGTAGTTTCTGCTTTGACTGCAGAAATGGTGAATATAGCTGTTTCCTTGTAAGAAAATCCTGTAATCGCTCGAATGACTGAGGGGGTCAATCTCTGCCACGGACATGGCATGCTGCACGTGGGTCAGAGTCCTGTTCAATGCTACACTGCTCGGGGCTGCCAGCATCTAAAGCGATGTAAGATTACCTATGCTATTCTCTTCCTATAGCATTAGCTCTAAAGAACAGCATTGTGAATGATACCTACCAGAGTCTGAGTGCCTTTCTTACCGGGATCATAACAAACCAGCATCTCCCGGTGCAAAACGCCACTGAACCTGGAAGAGGCAGTGCCAGACTTTGATACTCTGCTTTCACCTGGATCAGAGCAACCGTGCACCAAAGAAACTGGATCCTTCTGTGCATTGCTTCTCTTTGATTTATACCACGTGATTGTCTGCACTAGCAGGACAGCAACTTGATAATCCCAGGACATCTGTTTCAGTAATGGGTCCTTTGATTCCTAACCATAAACAAAGTATTGTCTTGTTGTTTGGGATGTGTAGAATGTTTCTTTGTGATTACGAATGCTAAGGTGTTTAAAAATGAGCAAAGGAGGATATACTGGGGGCTTAAGTTGTAACAAACAATTACTCGCAATCTTTGCTCTTCCAGGTGGATTTTAAGTTATTTCACACAATATAATAACTCGAAATTTATCAAACTTTCAGGATTAGATTACCTGCCATCAACACAGGTATAAATAAAAAGTAACTAGTACAGAGAGCTCTCATGTGATTTACACAGACCAGAACTTGTAACACACTTTAATTTGGTCCCTAGAGAAAAAACACTTCAGTCAAGACTGTTAATGAAATAAGACAGCATATGAGTCAAAAGGCGAAAATCAGGAAATCATGGCAGAGCCTGCATGACATCTAAGCTTTGAGGAAGGTTACAGGGAGCTATGTGGCGTGATGAGTCAAATCACTGTATGGACTTCTTATTGCAGAGATCTAGATTTCCTCACAAGCAGAAGACATGCTCATATCTGCACACATTCAAACACACATGCACCCACACACAGAGAAGGGAAAAAAAACAAGTCTGGAAAGTTAAGATAAAACTTTAAGAACTTTAAATTTAAAAAGTTAAATCAGAAATTGAATCAGCAAAATAAATATTTTTATGGAAACTTTTGGAGAGTACAGCAATTGTACAAAATATTAATCTACTTATCATACTAAGTAATAGTGAGTAATTCATAGCCTTTGGGATTAGTGGAGAATGGTCTCACATGGAAAAAAAAAATCTCTTATACTTCCTGTTCAAAAGCACAATTTCTGCAAACTGCCAGATATTGAATATAAAAATGATATCAGAGTTGGGGATTTTATGGTTTTTTTAATGGTCATTTCTTCCAAAATACTATCAGCCTGTGGGACCTGCCTCTCCCAGCATAGCACATCCTTGTACATAAGAGTTTCAAAGCTTTCTAGCACTAGGCAAGCTAGGAGTTTTTTTCTCCCAAAAAGTGGAGATTTGAGAAGACATTAATCATTACAGATGTTTCTTCAAGTAGTGTTAGCCAGAAGGAACACTAAAAACCTTTAAAAGAGGTTTTAAAAGAGAATAAATGTTCATTTGGAAACATCAAAACAATTTTAAATAAACTTTTCAACATTTCACTTCCAAGTTATAATTTTTTCCATTTCATTTTATATTCTTTTGCTAATAGGTTTTGCATACTTAATAAGGCAACTTGAATAAAAATTTCAAGTTGACTGAAAAATGAGCATTGTTATATTTTTCCATTTTGTCAAAAATACTAAAAATAGTTTGGCTCCATTTGAACTAAGTTCCTCCTAGTTTTGCAATTCACCCACCAAATTGAAAGAAAACTATTATTCTTTCAGATTTAATTTGAACACCAGGAATAAGCTCAATGTTTTTTAAGTGGTTTAGCATTAAAAGCAGCAAAAATGTGCCATGAGTTACATTTTTTAAGGCATAAGTACTGAAGATGTATTGATGAATATTTATGGATAATAAAGGAGTAATGATATTTCAGCACCCATGTTAGTTCAAATGCTCTCATTATAGTTAACAATGGGAGTTTTATACAAGTAAAGACTGAGTAAAAACTACAGGAAGAAGACTAGAGGAAATGCAATTCCTTTTAGTGAACTTCAGAAGGATGCTCCAGTAGCTACCATTAGAAACACATTTTGATAGCTTGCTTTGTGTTTGAATGTTGTGCACATATTTTACATGTTGACATACAGAACAAGCCCAATTTCTCGAACTTCAGCATCCTTTGAAGAGGCAACTATGAAATATTAAACTATTTACAAGGCATAATGGGTTGCAAAATCAAGATTCAGTAGCAGGCATGTGACTTTTTATATCAAATTAGACTTCATGTTTAGCAAATCTGGTATAATATCATAAAGTTGGGAAGGGTGGGCAGGTAATGGTGACTGTCAACATTTCCAGCAGAATAAAAAGATCTTTCTCCTTTACAAACTTGAGTAGGGAGCAATCTATATTATTCTTGCCAAAAATGCTAGAACTATTATTTACTGCTATCTTAATCATATATGCAATTTTGTAATTACTAATACAGGTCCAATTATCTACTGTATTCCAGGGTCATATCAGCAACATAATCAATTTAAAATCCCTGACAAAGGGCTGAGAAGACAGAAAGGAGACATAACAAATAATACTGCCTTCTGGTACAACTGTACGGTACCAGTAATAAAAATAATGACTGTTATTATTACTGTTATTCATTAGGATACATATTTGCTTTTATATGAGAAGATATGGCTTTATCCAGAAGAAAAAATGAGGTATAAATTGTCCTGATTTATACTGGAAAAACAGACAGCATTTTTGCTTTTTTTTTTTAAGGACAAGCTGTAAGAAATGTAAAACCCAATTAGAAAGGTAGCATAATTGGAAAGTGAAGCCTCCTTCAGATTCATGACGTTCATCTTTGAATATCCATCAGAGACTTTTCTTCACAATTTAATTCACAGACAGTAGAGTTAACATATACAGCGTGCAGTGCTAAGTCACAGTCTAACAAATGGTACAGCTACATATTCAAATGAAATACCAGTTATTTTGTAGATTCTATATGCATGAGCAGCTCTCCCACAAATTCTCCAAACTACAGTTATTCTTTTACTTATTACCAGCCCCGGCGCATCTTAATATTACTCTTCTTCTCTCTTCTGTGAAGCTCTTCATGTGTTACAACGTCTTGTGAAAATCCTACAGGAGTAACTCTACAACAGCCCAATGTAGCAAGCTGGAAAAAACCCCGACCCTGTAATCACTGAAACTGCACAAGCAAAAGCTCATGAGCTCCCTGGAAGTAAAATGGTCCTCATTTATGTTTTTTGGTTTATGACTGAGGCTCAAGAAAGAATTCACATTTTGAATTGTGTGTATAAACTTGATGGAAGAGTCTCATAATTGAAATGTCAATAAGAGAGAAGTAATTATACAGAAGAAAGAGGAAGAAAAGGAAAAGGTGGATGGGTGGTGCAATATGTCAAAATATCTGGAAAAAAAAAGTCAGCGAGATGTAATTTGATAAAGTGTCGAGCATCAGTTCCTTGGTAATGAAGAGAGAGGATAACTATTATGAAACACGATGCCAACCTCCAAAATGGGGAGAAAGATGAGGAAATGTTTAGATTTTACAGTGCTTTAAATCAATGTATACAGCTTCAATTTACTTATATTTTTAAAAATGCAACCCCTTCCTGCTTTTTGATGTTGTTAATTCATTTATAAGATCACCTTTCCTGAATTTATTTTCAATACTTAATATCACTAATTCACTAATCCTAACCTCCCCATTCTCATACAACCTGATAAGAAACAGAGGCTGCCACAAAGAAGATCATAGCGAAAGAATTTCTCTTCTACCAGCACCAACACAGAGGTTGAGTTAATAGGTATCTACTTGCTCTGTGATACTGCCTTCACCGTCAAGCAAAGACAACCTTCTAATAAATACTGGGAAATGAACCTAATTTCTGGTAGTTTATAATGCTACATATTACAGAGTCAAAAGAAAAACTCTCAGGTTTCTTTTCACCAAGAGAGTTAAAAAAATTCTAAGTGTAGAAGGTGCATGTAGTCATAGCTCCTGAATTTGTTTATAGATAACAAAAAATGAAAAAAATCCCATTTGGAAGCCAAAGTTAAACCCAGGTTTAATGGACACTATAATTAGTGTATAGCAATTAAGAGGAATATAAATATTAGACAAGAGTTCCTATATGGAGGAGGGCTTGTTAAACACAAGCCTATTCTATACTTGACCTTACTCTGGTTTACTTAAGGAAACCAAGTGCAGAAGCCGGTTTTGTCATCCCTACATAAAATATTCAAAACCACAAATTAATTTTAACCTTCAAAGAATCTTTTCTATCTCAGGAACATACACCAAATGTGTCATTTAAATAGTAAGGAAGCTCCTATGAAGTCAGGTTTTCTATACCAGATGTTTTATGGATTTTCTGCCTGAATTTTTTAGACTGAGGACAAAGAAGTTAATTAGCTGACTTTTTTTTTTTTTTGCTTCCTCAAATTACTAAGTACCTACAACTGTGAAAACTGTAAAGGCAAAGGAAACTGTTCACACAAAGATGTTTTAAAAATATATGTTCAAAAAAAGTTTTACATGTTCCTATGGGCATTCCCAACCATGCTCAAGTTTTTTTTTTATTAAGCATATTAATGTATGCTGAACAGCAGCTTTTGAGGCAGAAAGGTATCCTGTACAATCCTCTAATATATTTTTCTTTAACTCATTATACAGTTTTTCAGATTTACAATGAAGAAGGAAGAAAGAAATAGCAGTATTTTTTTAAGTACAAACATAAAGCAGCAGGGTGCATACGCCATTCAATTTATCTGTATCCTCCTTCCTACTTGATGTAGGTAAAAAACAGCTCTTCAAAGATGAAACTTGGCCTGATTTTATCCACTAAACTACATTTATGTTTTTTGCTCTGTTGAGTGAAAGTTATGATAGTACTTTGAATATTGATTTCAGACTTTATTTCTCCTGGACATAACAGTAGAATTAAATCTATTCCATTTTCAAAGTTTAGTTTGATGATTAACACTTTTAAAGATATACAAATGGGAAATGTTAGGGATTGTTTGGATGATTTCTAAATACTCTTTTTAACAGATCTCATATTAACAATGTCTCTGACATAAGCCAGAGGAAATTCTTTTAATTAGCAATGATTTTGAAAACAGTTGATTGCACCTTTGAAGGTCACTTCTTTTGAAACTTCATTACTGCTAATAAAAAGAGCTTTTGACATTTTGAAAATGTTTAAGTTTGGTAAAGAACTTATGAAGTGGTTGGCAATGACATGACTTCAGAATGTAAACACTCTAAATAAAAAAAGTGCCAGAGATTTCAGCTGATACCATATTTTAGAATCCATAGTCACTAGAAAGGGTTCGTTTAATTACAAGATTTCATCTCCAAAAACTGCAATTAAAGAAAATTCTGAACACTAATGGTCTCATAGGCATTGATATTTCCACTGACAGATTTGCATGAGTTCACTGAAGTTCCAGAAAGATTTCACATCCATGCAACTGAATGCAGAATCAAACTGGTAAGTTTTTCTATTACAGTGCATTTAAATGCAAATTTCTCAATTCCACCTTGAATAAAATCACATTTAAATGGACTACATTACTCCAGTGCTACTATCTAAAATATTAACTATATTGGAAAAAGCTGCATTTGACATTCATTAAAATGTATTACGCTGTCACTTGAATGGACATTTTAAGTATTCATTGCATAAAATAAAAGGTAATGAAACAGTCCTTAGATGCCAAAGATATGTAATGTCATTCTGACCATCTCTATACCCAGTGAGAAGAATCTATTTTTATTGGTATTAGCCATTAATATGTACTCTTTCCTGTATGGAAGAATAAAAGCTTTAGCACTTCAGAAAGCAAGAGCTAGATTCCACCTAGCCCAGACATACCCATACAATATGCTGAAGTTGTCTAAAAAATTTCATTCCCTGGGACTCAGCCATTACTGAGATTTCTGTGGTCAAAGAAGCAGAGGGAAATCTACTGAATTTCTCTCATGTCAGTCAATCAATGAGCAGGTTTAAGGGACTATGCATAAAAGTTGGCTTTGTAGTCATCTTAATGTCTAAGGAGCAGAATAATAGTACCTATCTTAAATCAAAAGATCAGTTATTCTCTTGCCTAATAAAAAGTAGTACCATATAGTGAAAACAGCAAATAGAAGTACTATCCCGTTCATATAAAAGAACACAGTAACATGAGAAAAACCTATGAATATAGGTCTGAGAAAGAAAAACACAGATAATTTACCTGGCAGAAGTAGAAACCCTAAAATTAATTGGATTATGCCCAAGAATTTTTTTTATTAAGAATACCCCTTAAAAAGAGCACTAGCATATTATATGATGTAAACAGACATCCTGGAATAATGCTACTGGGATAAAAAAATTGAGATTATTACAATCTAGTGGACGAGAAAGCACAACATACCTTCTTTTCTTCTGCCCTCCCCACAACATGTTGTGTAAATTACAAAACCCACGTACTTTTTAATCACTTCTTTTTCCCTTACTGGACCATAATTATTCTTTGTTTGCTAGGTTTTGCATCTGAAACTTAACTTAAAAAATTTGCCACAAGCATGTTATTTCACAGAGCCAGAATCTCAATGCCAGAATCAGCAAATCTATCAGAAAAATTCTGCTAAGGAGTCTGATCCAGCAACTGAGCCCTGTCAGTACATAAAAGGACTAAGTAGTCCATGCTATATTCCTGTGAATCACTCTAGCCAAAGCCACAAACTGACCTTCAGGTAAAATTATATCCTGCCAATTTACAGAGAGTGAGACAATGACATTAAATAATACTAAGAAGAATGCCAAGTCTTGCCAGATTTATTCAATTGTACACATCATTGAGCAAAGTAGGAATTACAAACAACAGTTTAGCAGGAGCTTCCCATTTGAACTAGAGCAGTAAAGACATAGTTCATTTTCCCCTGGTTTTGGCTGACATAATTTCTAACCCTCCCTAATAAAGCTCTGGAGCACAGAAAAGTCACAATACGCATGAGATTGTTCTGTCAGTATAGATGGCTGGGTTAAAAATAAACAAACTACTTGACGCTGCATCATTTTATTCCAAAATGTCATTTTAAAACAATGGACAGAAAATTCTTACTTGGTGCCCCTGTTCAATTTTGATATTTGGAAGTTAATATTTTCTGTCTTTGAATCATTCCGTTTTTAAATTTACATTGTGTTATTAGGCAGTCATAAAGAAACTAACTCCAATGTGGAAAGCACACAACATTTTTAAAAGGAGAATATTATTTTGTTATGAACAAAAACCATTCTATTTTCACTCTCATCTGGAACTAAGAGAAATTTTGAAATCCGTTCTGAAAAAGACTCTTCATCCTCTGCAAAGTGCTTGTTACCACACAGCTAGCGGGGCACAATGTAATTTTCAGTCTTGCAGATTTAGACGTTTGACTATTTTTCTCTTTGCTTTAAATATTTCCTGGTAGCTCCTGTGAATCACCAATGGGACTTATTTGTATAACCACTATCAGAGACTTTGCAAATGTTTCCTCACATGCATAAGCAGGAAATATCAGCAGGAAAAGATGGAAAATGACAACAAATTAAGCTGCAGTGGCATTAACACCATCTTTGCATCTTAAGTTGTTCCTTGGTCAACGACATTCTCCAGAAACTTACCTCACCTCAGCAACACAGCTATGTTACCAAAGTAAAGAAATAGCTTCAGTGAAAGCTCTGGCAAGCAGCTACAGCGTAGGAAAGTAGCAGCAGGCATTTTTCCTTCAAAGGGTAAGTAAACCCAGCTGCCTAAGGTTCCTCCTGGGGTACAGCACCTACCATTGCCTCCCACCAAAGTAAAGTGAGGGTTCACCCCTTAACTAGTCCGTCAGGATAAATAACATCTACTCCTCCAAGTCATAGATAAAGATACATGCATCCGGTTTAGCAGCCTTAATTGAGTAGAACATTAACTTTCATACACATTATGATGCCTTTATTCCCCTCAGCCCTTTAGGGCTCTGATACACATCTCTTTCTTTATGTAACTTATCACTGAACTTGCTTCATTTGAGAACAGACTCCTATTTCAGTCAGGGCATCTACAGTCACTGCCTTTGCAGGGTCACTCGGTGTCCGCTGAATGCTGATTTGGGAAGGTTGCCAGATTTTCTTTTCATGTTGACTTGTGAAGGCTATTTTTGTTAAATCCTTTTCTGCAACACTAAAATTCCACTTAGGGGTTGTGTCACTGCTGTCCACCACCTCCCACTCTTCCCCCTAGTATTCCTCCACCAGTAACAATAACTTCAACACAAACTCAACCAATTCAGGTTTGTCTGTCCCTTCTCATTACAATTTGATCTGACAAAATATATATGAATACATCTGAGCTGTCTGACAAGGTTCTCTACTAAGACAATGAAAAAACCCCCAGAACAATTGGACATGATTCATCTCATAATAAAGTAGACAAATAAAATAGGTCAGATGAATCTGGCACTAAAACATCTATTTTTTCTGCAGTGACTTAAAATTATTTTCAGATAACTACTGGAAACCTAAAGTTAGAAGACAAGAATTCCACCCTTCTGTCTACATAAGTTTTTCTTTTTATTATGAGCTGTGTTCCATTAACTCCTACAGTGTGTTAGACATACCCACATCACCCCAAAAGATTACAGTGTAGTATGGCTTGTAATTAAATCACTTATGCTGCTATGCATAAAGACATACATATTCCCACATGAAACTACCATGCTTTTCTAAGTCACTGGGTCTGAATGGCAGAAAGAATAAAGCATCTAATGTCCAATTTACCTAAGTGGGTATTAGGCAATCCTCCCACACAGGGCACTTTTCAGCAGAGTTTTTTCCCTCTTTCTCCTGAAAAAGGCTTAAACTGTAGGTTGTTTAAAAAAAAAAAAGGTAGTTCAGATCAATTCATTTTAAACTCTGGTTTGTGATCCACCTTTTTTTCTCTGTTATAGCCAGCGCTTGAAAATGTAGCTTACCCGTGCACACTTTAAAAATACAAGCACAATGTTCATGCTACCTTTTTTTTTTTTTTTTCCCCTGAAATCTTTCTCTGAACGAGAATCAGGGTTCTCTGGGAAGCTACTTGGAGGTTAGTAGCCTAACTGGTTGGTGACGAGGCTTTCGAGGCACACTGGTGTGACAGGTGAGTGTCAGGGCCCATTGGCTCAGGTCTCACCCATAACAAAATGCTGGCTGTGTTACAGCAGGGTTTGGAGGGAGAGGAGAAGATGAAAGTGTACAAATCAGAGCCTGTCCACAGAGGAGGATGGTGTTGAAAGAATTAGTGTAACTGCATGTGAGCGGGAGGGAGTTTGGGAAAGCAGAAACCAAGCCCATGCCTGTTCAAAGTTCAGTGTAGATGCTGTTACAAGGGAAGACCTGGAAATAATGGCACGGAGCTACACTAAAATAGAGGAATCCAGTATGAATTGAATGAGAAGTGAAGCCTGAACCAGACTAGGGAGCATAAAAGAAAGTATTGTAATGCCAAGACAGTAGAGAAACAAAAATAACAATGTTGCCCTTTTTAGCCCATATTTTAATATAACATTTATTTTGTAGCTTTTTATTGGGTGGCAACTTCAAGCTTCAGAGTGAATACTCCAGTTCACTCTGATCCCAATTTTACTTTCATTTATTACCTGCTTCGTTTTGCCACTAGACTGCATAAGGGAGTTATAACCTAATAGACCTAGGTCCATGACATCTAAATTCACTTCTGGTAAGCTAGCCACAGCATTTCTGCAGACCGAAATGCTTAGCTCAGGAAAAAGTTTGTATTTCTATTTCCTAGGCAACTTTTCTAGAAGAAATAATACAGTAGATGAACTGCTCCCTAGGGTAAATGTTAGTCACAATGATCTCCTCTGCATTCATGTCCTCTGTGTTCATTACCACCATTAATTATACCTAGGAATGAAGCCATCAGCTACAATAAAACCCTAGTTAGTTCAGAAGCACCACCTGCCTACTCAGCAACAGAAGCTGCTGTGTTATGCGGAGGTCATTTCAGTATTTCATACTGCTTTTTTCAGTGAATATAAAGTAAAATATCTTTTTTTATCCTTCTGTTATGCACCACACAACACACAATGTAATCAATTGATCTGGGCTGATGGAATCTGCAGTGCTATCTGGGACAGGAAAAAGAGAGAGTACTGATCATTAGTTTGGTTAGTTGGTTATAGGTTCTGATTCTGGGGTATAGGGGATCATGTCTTCAATGTTGCTTTCAACTGTGAGCATGTTAGACAAGAAAAGGGAAAAATATTTAAAAAAAAACAAACAGCATTCTTCCTTTAACACAAATGAAGAAATCTTCTGCTTACGAATGGAGTATATTATGAGGAAAGTATAAACTGAGCTCAACTACTACATTATATTTACAATAACCCCATGTTAATATTCTTTTTATGGACTGACAAGTCCTGTATTGCTAGGAGCATCTGACTATAAAAATAAACAGAAGCCTGTACATTACATTAGGAAAGCATACTTCTTTTTCACTTTCTTTTAAATTTTAAAAGTCATAAACTATGAGAAATCATTTAGGAGATCCTTGGTTACTGCATAGTTTATGATGGCACCTTTAGGTTTTCAAAAATCCTAAGAATCATGTATGAAAGCATATAAGAAATAGCTCTGGAAGTTTAGTGTAACATTAAAGTGGGATTATTTGAGTTCTGTTCATACGTACTGTCAACAGACAAACTCAGCCCTCATCAGTGGTGGAAAAAGGTTACCAGACTAGAAGGTACACTGCTTTTTAATTAAATATCTTTTTTTTCCTAGGTTTGTTCTATCCCATTTGGATAGTGCACAGGAGTTCTGTCCAGTATGTATTTCCAAGGTGCTTGGTGAAGATGTCTATGTTCTTTGTATGAATTTTTTTTTTCAGAGTGTACATTTAGCTCAGTATTATACATGACTGGTATGTGGCTAACTTCTGAATTTGGCAGAAAAGCTGCCATACAACTGAGCTATAGTCACTGCAAGATAATAAATGTTTGCATACTTGCTTAGCTTGTTCCATTTAAGTCTGCAGGATAAAAGATGTCACATTCATTATTACTGTGCTTAAGCACAAAGAAGAGAAACCCTCTGTACTCTTGTTAAAAATGTCCGTTTAGGTGTTGCAGTTAGGAAAGAACATACAATGTTACAGTCCTTATCAGTGCACTTCTGAAGCACTGTACAAAAACACGGCCTCTTTTCAAGATTGCATGTGTTTAAGGTATACTTTAACTCAGTTCTAATGCATGTTTATTGTGTTTTATAGTGTAATTTTGATTGAATTTCACTCTACAAATGATGCTTTGGGATTCCAAAGTCTCCAGGTACATTTTTTGTTATTTTTCTCCTCTGGTTCTGTTATTATTCCCCCTTTCTTCTGCTCATTTTTTTTTCCCTCTTCCTCTCCAGAATGGATCTAACAGCTCCTACTACTCATTTGTCTCACTCTCTCTCTTCTCTAAATCTTTTAAACTGTTTTCTCTACATTCGTAACTAGCGAATATTTGGATCATCTGTGACTTAATTAAAAAAAAAAAGAAGACAGACAATAGAATTATCATATCTAGTAGGTAGAGACAACCGATTATAGATTTAAGAAGATATCTGGGAAAGAGAAAATCTTGCCTTCTCCAGTTTCCACTCCAGTTGTCCTCTGGATCTGTTCAAGCTGCTCAAACTCCATGGAGGTGGGATAGGTCCAGGAAGGGCAAAACATGAGGAAGGAAAGGATGGCAGAATTAACTCTAATCTCTATTACTTGTGTGATTTCTGACACAGAGGTCCACACATCATATCAGAAGACTATTATGACACGAAGTACATGGAAAGAGAACCATCCTTAAAATCCTGATACGTGATCTCAAAACCATGTGATTAAAAGGGATCAAAACTGAATCTGCAGAAGGTTTGAAGTTTCCAAACAGCAAACATTTAGAACTGAAAGAGACGAATGTGAGATGTTTCATGTTCACTGAATGTGGAAAAGGTTTCTAACTCCTTTAAGTTAAAATCAGGAAATCTAACCAAAATGCCTGTAATGAGGAAAAGGGGAAGGAAAGGATTTGGTGAATACCTAGGATGTATGAGTCACCACCTCGGAATAAACAGAGAACTTATAGAAAATGGAGAAAGATACATTTTATAAATTAATAAACATTGGATTAAATTGAGAATTGCATCTATCAAAATGGAGGTTGAACTCAGAATAAGTTTTTCTCTTTCTCTTTTTTTTGCAAAGCCTTTTAACTGTATAAACAAATATAAGACCTACAGTTAAATGAAGTTGTTTTGTGAGACTGATGCACTAGAGATGAGAGATCTCTATATATGGCTCCAAAATCAATAATTTGTCTCAGAATAACAGTATTCAACACTAGAGCAAAGGCAGAGTAACTAACAGAAACCTGGGCATGTAAGTTTTCATATACAAATTGGAATGAAACCTTGAAGTGCTTAGCCTGGGAAAATAAAGGCAAGATAAAGGAAATAAGTCTAGGAAAAGGCAATCTCCATCCAGACCCCTGGGAAAACCAGCACATGAAATGACAAATCCTCCAGCAAATATTTTAAGCAACTCTGCTCAATTGGGAATTATATCCTAGTAGCAAATATAGAAAAATAATACTGCAGCAAAAGAGAAAAGGAAATCTAGGCAACTAAAAGCCTCAAAACATGCTAGGTTTCACCTGAAAATTTGAAGTGAAGAATCATTAAATACATGGATAAGATTAGGAATAAACTCAAAAAGGTTTTACTAAAGACAGAATATGCCAAACCAATTTGGTATCTTTGCATTATTTAGTTTTGATATCATAATAGATTCTGTAGGCAAGAATCAAACCATGCATCTATTTTTTCTGGTCTTCAGCAAATCTTTGGGTATACTACTAAACAGAACATTATTGGGTAAACCAGAAATAGATTGGATTAGTTCACAAATAAGGCAATGACTACAAAATAATTATCACCTTAAGTATCATAAAAGAGACATCTGAATAGTTTTCTTTCAGCCTTCCCATATTTTCTAGACAATTTTTTACTTTAGTAGACTTCTAAAGATAATTTTCCATCAATGGAAAACCTTTCAGTGTTCCATGTTAGGAAATCTTTTTTCTTAGCATAGAAACAATCATAAAAGACAACATTTACTGTATCACTGCTTCAAACCCTCCTGGGGTTATGATTACAGTAAATGTTGTTTGTTTGTTGTTTGTTTTAAAAATATATATGCAGAAGACAAATGTAACAAAGTAAAAAGCCAAAGGGTAACAACCCTTGTGCATCTCCTATTTAAAAAATCACATTACTTCTTTGTTCTTGCCATTATTATTGCCTACAGTGAAGAAATTGCTAGGAAGAAAACCTACACACATTGTATCGTACAATTTCATTTTAGTTTGTTTTCTCTTGCAAAGCTGTTTGCTAAGAGATATCTCTAAAACAAGACAAGCCTGTATTAGAGTGTATTTGGCCACCTTTTCGATCAGCTTGTTCATGTAATAAAACTGCTCCAGTAACTTGCAAAGTCCAAAGTAGATATAATTCCAGTTTCTGACCAGAACTTTGCACCTCATCATTTTCAAGTGAAAACTAGCTGAAAACAAAATAAACAGAGCTCACAGATGTATTTACTTTGAAGTCAGTGCACAAAGGACGAGAGAATAAACCTGTCCTGGTTTCAGCTGGGATGTAGTTAACTGTCTTCCCAGTAGCTGGTACAGTGCTATGTTTTGAGTTCAGTATGTGAAGAATGTTGATAACACTGATGTTTTCAGTTGTTGCTCAGTAGTGTTTAGACTAGAGTCAAGGATTTTTCAGCTTCTCATGCCCAGCCAGGGCACCTGACCCAAACTGGCCAACAGTGTATTCCATACCATGTGATGTCCCATCTAGTTTAGGAACTAGGAAGTGGGGGGCAGGGATTCGCTGCTCGGGAACTGGCTGGGTGTCGGTCGGCAGGTGGTGAGCAATTGCCCTGCGCATCATTTGTACATTTCAATCCTTTTATTACTACTGTTGTCATTTTATGAGTGTTATCATTATCATTATTAGTTTCTTCTTTTCTGTTCTATTAAATCGTTCTTATCTCAACCCAGGAGTTTTACTTCTTTTCCTGATTTTCTCCCCCATCCCACTGGATGGGGGGGGGGTGAGTGAGCGGCTGCGTGGTGCTTAGTTGCTGGCTGGGGTTAAACCACGACAAAACCCCACCAGATGAGCTGTCCCATGTAATGTTATTTGACAGCAAGTATTTTTTTTTTCCTGGGGAAATCAAAATATCCTGTCTTTTTCTTTAAAAAGGACCAAGTGAATATAAGCAATAAAGTTTGAATTAAGAGAGGTTACACTCTACTAGCCTTGAAAAAGTGAACTTTAAGAGCTTCACAACTAAGCTTATACTCTTTATAAGTAAGGTATTTCAAGGTCATGTAAGAACAACATCTTTAATAGTGGTTTCTCAGGGAATGTGTGTAATTAGTAACTTATGAAGAGGTTTTTCAAAATAACCGGATTGATTTTTCACTACGTCAAGCATTTGCATAGTATTTATTCAAAACATAAGAATATGCCCCTGTAATAGGAGTGCACCTTATGTATCACATATATATACACATGCATTATACGTATATATAATAGGGTACATGTTATATATGTGATCCCATTATTAAAATTCTAATACAAATGCCAATCTAGAAAGTCCCTGAATATTGGACTAACATTTTTTGTGTTCTACTTATGTTTTTTTTTGTTTTATAGAGAGAAAAGCTTTACTGCTTTTATGGTAAAGCACATTATTGTCTAAGGCAATGTTTAATTGGACAAATGTTTTGTGGTGATCACTTTAAAGGGGACAAAAAATAGAGTATTAAATTTCTAAATGAAATTACACTAGTATAACATTGTTAGCTCATACATATACTACAGATATAGCAATAGTCAGATGTAGCAGTAAGACAGTGCAGCTCTATATGTGTCCATAATGCCACATTCACATGCACTGAGGCCGAATTCGTCCCTGTATTTTTACCACAGCTATAATGAACTATAAAGTAAATACCATAGTGTTATGGTTATGATGCACCAAATGTCTTTGCATATCATTTGACCACTGGTAAGAAGCAAAATGAGTTATTTCAGAAGCGGGACTACTCTTGTTACTTTGTTTATAAGCTGTATACAAAAAGTAACCCTAAGGCTACATAGTTAAGAGCTAGGAAATTCCACAAATCAGATTTTCTCTGCAACCTTGATTCAGTCCTCTTATAGGGTCTCTAATTACGTGACCACTGGGATGGATGCACCCACTCTGAGGGAGTGAACAGTACTGTGCTTCAGGTATCACTGACAAGTAGGCCTAACCGAAATCAGCCCTGCTGTGCAAACCGTGAGAACTGTGCTAGGCTGCTGCTTCTCACGAACTAAGGAATCTAGGCCGTGTCTTATCAGGAGCTAACAGTACCAGCCCAAGCTGGGACTAGACAAAACTGAACTGCTACAGCTGCACGCCTGCACATACACCGAAGTGGGGGTTTGACTACGAGTCAATCACTTTACGTTATAAAATTTATAGCCCCTCTGAGCCCACTGAGCTCTCCTGTACGGCAGCAGGCTGCACGGCAGTGATGTCCCCCTTGAGCAGGGACGCCTCTCAAGGTTACTCCTCAAGGTTGAGAGACCCCTTACCTGGCATCTGGTATCTATAATGAGGTAAGCGACATTTTACATTAGGCCTAAAAGTATTTTGTATGCTAGTGACATTTATGTATATCCAGCTATAGCTTTATTATTATAAGTGTAGTAAGTAGTAGTTTGACTGCTGTCTAAATCATGGCCTAACCACCATCTAAATTATAATTTAAATCATTGGCAGATCATTGTTAAATCACTGTTTAACTAACATTCAATTATTGCTTAATCACCATGTGATTGCTATTTGATTTTCATTCAGTCATTGATTAATTACCATTTGATCATCATTTGATCATTAATAAAACCCTTTTAGTTGACCCCGCAACTATGACTTCTCTTAATAATTCAGCTGCAACAACCACATAGACGTTTATGCCCAGAATCCTTCCTTCACGCTGGAACAGGAGGGACAGTGGCCTGGGAAAATCTGAGGGAAACATAGAGAATGAGACTTTTGTCTATAGGACCCTTCCTTTACAATTCTTAATGAAGTCAGCATAATATAGCTAATAAGGATTACAAAGAGGCAAAGACAGCAGGATGAACACTGCTCTACTATATCACATGCAAGCCTGCTTCTTTGTGGCAACATCACTAAGTACAGTGGCACTACTTCTCTGCCATTAATAAGCTGGTAGCCATGAAGTTATGTATTATCTGCTCAATACTTCTGACAAAATATTTACCCTAATACTGTCTATTCCTTCTAATACATGGTCTAGTGTTGATGGCTGAAAAAGGAAGAAGCAACATGTTATAATCAATGACATTTATTTGTGGAGGTAATGAAATCAGCTTTATTACTAACAATAAATATGAAGAACATGAATTTTTACAGCTATAAATATTTACTCTGTGGTGTCTTAAAATTCCTGGTTAATATGAGGTCTCACTAATAACACTAGTAATACTGGATAATGCAGGGCCCATACCATGCACATCTGACTGTAGATGATGAACATACAGAGGATCCAAATTAGTTGTTCAGCAAATGCCTAAATCCTCTGATTACCTATTTAGAAAGCACCCATTTCCTTCAGCTGAATAACAGAGGCGGCTGATTGTAACTATACAATACACTGTACCCCCACAGGGTTGATAATTTTGTCTTTCTTAAGCTTCAAGTGTCTGCCTATTCAGATGCATTTGCAAAGGTGAACTCTTAAATTTTACTGCAGCTTAATTATTTCATCCTTTTGTGTATTCACTAGGAGACCAAAAACTTTGTTGTCCTACATCCAAACCTTTTTGCATGTAGCTGCTCTTCTCTCGTGATTATATACATGGATGTACTGCCGGATGGGAGCCCTGTCTGGCAGCCAGACTATCCTTACTGTTACAAAAGATGAGTCACACCTGTAGGGCTAGATCCCAGGTATCCCTCCTCCGGCACACTGAACACCTGATATTAAATAGGGCAGAGTGAGCCCTCATCTCTCAGCTCGTCTCCTCCCGCTTTGAGGCTGCAGGAAATTCTGTATCTTAGTTCAGAAGAATGAGGAAGAGGAGAAGAGGCATCATGGGCAACTTTTCCTCTCTAGTGACTGTCTGTACGGTGCAGTCCTACCCAACGAAATTCTAAACACCACCCGCTTGCCAGAACGAGGGTCCTCGGCAGCATTAAGTAAAGACTGATGGACCAAGGGCTCAAATGAGCCTCACCTGATGCCACTCTGGGCTACAATTACGGTTTCTTGGAGCTTAACTCAAAAGACAGAGATGGAGATGCAGCAGGGGGAGCAACAGAACAGCCTCAAGCAGGTTTAAACCTTCTTCCAGGCTAAGCATTTTGTTGCCATGGTTAACTCTAATTGTCAATTGGTATTCTTGACTGACAGATGCAGAAAGGAGTTCATGGACCTGAACTTAAAGGTCATGGAAAAGTACTTGCAAATTTGTGTCAAAGCTGACCAAGTAGTTTCAGCTAAAATTACAATGATAAAATACTTCCGAAAAGTAACCTTTTACTAATTCTGACACATTTTGTGAGGTAGCATGGATAATATAACAAAATAAATGAAAACTACAACAGTATTTTCCTGTTTCTTATGGGTGAATGTTAGCAACGCTGTCTGTAGAATACATCAGGACAACATACCGCAAGGAACGGTCTAAAAAAAGAGGAGTTTTCACAAAGTAAATGCAAAGACAACTAAACTAGCAGGAGAAATGGAGGAAGTGTTTTCAGGGATGAATTTGTATCTCCAAATGAAACCAGGTTTTGATACACTATATGAATAAATCAGCATCATGCTATTGCATATTAAACCCTTGTGGGTTTAGATTTCTCTCTTGTGGTTTCTCTACAATGGACAGACTACTTAAATATTCTGCAAGCTAGAGAGAACCACTCTTCAAAAATGGTTGTTTAGGCACATTGAGAGCGACAACTCAAGTTAAATTAATTTTTTTTTCATGGATATTAACTAAGCCTCTCCTTTGTCAGAAAAGTTTCCTATATGTGAAGTAATTATCTTTCTCTGGTACAATGAATATTTAAATAATCCACGGAAAATGGCTCATTCAAACTTTGCAGTTTCTTCTCTGTTTTACACAGTCTTCTTACTTCTCCATTTCTCCAGAAATCTTAGACTATACACACTTCCACTGTAATGGTCTGGTTTTATTATTTTCCAGCTCCTCCTGGTCTTTTTATACCCTTCAGTAACTACATTTTGCATTTGAAGGTTTTTCTGTATAGTCTGCAAAGACAGTTTTTCACCATAGAAATGCACGACTAAGCTAGCTGTAGCACAAGAAAACAGGTTTAATAGCAATGAAACCTATGTACTCCACAGGAGTACAGATGCCTCAAGATTAAGAGAGTAGATGCTAAAAGTGATTTAGCTCTGAAAACCCCAAAACTATATGCACATGTGAATTCAATATATACCTATACGCAAAAAGATACTTACTTTTGACCATTAGAACTGTGTTTTGATGTAAAATTCTTATTTGGAATCAAATATATACAGCAATTTTCTACTAAGTTGGCAATGGCCACAGAAAACTTTCAGGCAGTAAATGGTACCCCACACCTATATTCAAGCAGTTTTCCTCTGAGAAAAGAAAATCCAGTAACATCACTACACAGTGGCATAATAGAAGATCAAACACCTACAGAAGATAATGGGAAGGGTGGAACCTAAGTTAGAGGATCTGAATTTCCTTTCTAGAGAAATTTACCTCTTCCTATTGGCACCATAAGAACTCAAGGGACAATCAGTCCCCACAGTCACAGGACTAAAATTACATGCTCGGAGTAATTGACATGTATGCCCTTCCCTCTTTACTGTTAGGAATTGCCACAACCTATACTTAAAACTCTTATCCAAGGACTACAAGTGATGTTTTTCTTCTATGGGCAATCTACATCTGTGTGTAAATGACTACAAAATATAGCAAGTACTCTCCAAATCTAACTGTTTTATTAAAAAGCACTGAAGCACTGCTCTGCAAATTCACATTAGCAGCTAGTGACTTTGGAGAGGAATCAAATATAGGCGGACAGAGATTTTTTTTAAGTGCTTGAGAAAGGAGCACTGGAAAAATCATGCATAAGTGACATTGACAAAATCCTGTTTGTGATACTATGCCTATCACCTTCAAGAACACTATTCTTACATTAGATGTTACCTTATGAAAATATCAAGGTCATTGTCAATTTGGCTTATTGTCAGCAGAAGCATTTGTCACATTAAGTCAACCCTAATTTGTGTAACCAAATTCTGTACAATTTCAGTGAGAATTGCTTATTTATACTGGGACATATGTTTCCTCCCCTCTTCGTGCCAGTTATCTTTTAACATTGTTCTTTGTGAAAATAACAAATGAGTAGAACAGGAGAAGGTTGAATGCAGATGTCAGTCTGAGACTGAGATCAGAATCTTCTTTCACTGCACTCCTATTATATCCAATGTTAAAACAGACTTCTATCATATACATTGTTTTCCCATTAAACTATCAATTTTTTTGATATCTATAAGGCTTCCTAAATCTGCACTCAGACACTAAAAAAAAAAAAAAAAAAAAAAAAAAAAGGAGGAGGATGTTGGATTCCCATAAATTCTCCCTGGAGTTTTTATTTATTTCATTCTCTGGGAGGTGCAGAAATTTTTGTAATTTTACAGGTAAAATGATTCCATTTAGATTTATAAGTATGTATCTTAGGAAGTCCTTTCTTCAGTCTCCAAAACTCATTTAAACTTATAATAACTAGGATTTCATGTTTATTTTTCAACAAGAAGAGACTGATAAACATAAAACCTCATAATTGTTTCAGTTTGAAAAATGTATTGAACAATAAATAAATAACAAAACTGAAACTGGGATCTTCTGCATGGAGTTAGGTATTGAGAGATTCTGTCTGCTGGACACATTTCTTCAAGGCAAATGGAAACAGTTTTCCATAAAAGATACAGATTCTGTCCCTACTACCCTTCAGGACAGCAGGACAATGAAGCAAAAGTTGTATTGTTCTCCATAAAACGAGATGTGTAAATATTGCTTATGATAGTAACAAGATGAAACCTTTTCTGAAACTCATCCAGCTCGCTCACTTGGCTCTACTTCAAATTAAATCACATTAAGTTTTGCTCTGAACAGCTGATTTTTGGCTCTCTGTTTAGCTATCTTTTTATTTTGTTTGGAAACTTTGTCAAAGGCGTTCACTTTCATGGAATTCTGAAGCATATATCTTGATCTTTGAGAAAAGGAAGGTTTCACTTTTATACTGCCAGGTCCTTGTAGACACTGTAGAGGGTGACTCTAGTATTTTTAATGATTAATACACAGAAATTCAGAGATCATTAAAAAAGTGTCAGATAAGAGAGTAGGTTGTTACTGTATTAAGTTCTGTCTTCAAGAGCTTAAAGTAAAAACAAGCAAGACATACCAAGGAAATGAAGTGTTGTGCACCTTTTATAGACACAAATTGGAGGCTGAGTTTGCAGACTAAACACTGAATCCTGGCTCCTTAATCAATTCTTTTATCCAGAAACACACAAAGTGGAAGACAGAGAGAGGCACAATTTATGGACATTGAGTCTTCAGAAATATATGCAATATTTTGATTACTAGGCAGAGGCAACTTCTGATGACTAAAAACACGCTGTGTACTTTCTTTTGCTTTGTAATTCATCAACTGAAGAGAGCAGTGCTTTAAAATGAGGGAAGTTATTAGCTAATATGGTAAACTAACATTGTTGCAAAGTGAATTGCCTCCTGAGCTCTCTTCCAATCTGTTTTTACTTCTGATCTTATTAATCACGCCATGTAATTTTTAAAAGGCTAGTTTTTTTATTTAAACAGAACACAAACACCAGATTTGTTCATAAAAAAATAAAATCATATTTCTTTTGCAATACAAAACATTTAGTAAATGAACTAGCATGATCCTAATGTCCTTCTGTTACCTCATATATTTAGAATTGTTGAAACCTTTTTTGTGTGTTTGTATCAAAAGACCTTTCACCAAAGCCAGTCATCAAAAGATTTTTTTTCTTTCTCACCCTAATAGTTTATAATAAAGGACAACACATCCAGGAATTTCTTAGGGAAAAAAATGAGTGGACAAACAGAAGTAAAATACCAGGTAAGACACACCTGAAAATGTTTAATTAAAAACTATGTCTAGTAGAGAACTTCATTTACTAAATTTCTTTCCCGACATATGTGGTTCACACAGAACTCAAAAAAACAGTTCCTGTATTGGACTAAATTTGTGTAAGAGTCTGCATTATAAATCAGAATTTCAACAAGCTTAAAACTATAGCCAACAAATCCTAGGTGAATGATGGTAATCTGCAAGTTTTTAATGTAGCAGCAAAAGTAGTTCTCAAGTATTTTTCTTACAAAGTTCTACAAAGTAAGTCCTTAGGTAATGGTAGTAATAAATCTGTCTTGAAATGTTACATGCTGTACCTATTTCAGTCAGTGCTTGCTGGTGATAAACATCAGTACTAATATTTTTATAAACAAACAACAGGGGTTTTTTGGCGTCTTGTTAACTCAAAGTGCTGGTATAGGCATGCTTAAAAACTACACCCATTTCAAACATCTAAAGTCGTATTTCTTCAGGTTTTCTCTCAAAAAGAAACCTTTTCTTTCAAGCACATCTGCAGAGGAGTCAGCAGTGATTCCTCGTGGGGAGCAGGGCCTGGGGACAGGCCCTGGAGCCCCCCTCCCAGAGACCTCCCAGTGCCACAAGGCAAGGTCCTGCCTACGCTGCCCACCCCGACTTGGAGGACAGCTCTGCTTTGCGCAGGGCGCTGGAGTAGGTGACCTCCAGAGGCCTCTTCCAAACTGAACTTCTCCTCAAGTCTACAACTCTAAACATAGCGTTGACAGGACTAGGAATTGACAAATGTCACTGAAATTTTAGAAGTGACTTGTGCCCGCTTGCCATCACATAAGAAAGTGCACAGTTTGTTCATTTAGAAACTTCAAACATCTTGTTTCTTCAGGTTTTTCTTCAGATATTGGTATTAATAAAGAACACATCTGCACTCATCTTAAGAATCCAAGAGGCAAACTACTGGTAAGCTAGTCGGCACAATACATATGAACTTTGAATTAAGGATGGAGACTGCTTGTGAGCTATAAGTAGTAACAAAGATGTAACTACCTTTTAAGTTTTAGAAAATCAATATTATTTTGCAGAAAGCTGTCCCCCTCAGCTGAGTTCTGATGCAGACCACTGAAGAAGAAGCTTTTTATCATCTGGTTGCCTTTTTATCCTCTCACTAAAAATCAAATTGTCAAGCTGAAAATACATATGCACCTTTACAGGGCTGTCCTCATTTCAGCTGGGATAGATTTAATTTTTGTCTTAGTAGCTGGTACAGTGCTGTGTTTTGGATTTAGTGTGAGAATAAGGTTGATAACACATTGATGGTTTTGGTTGTTGCAAAGTAGCGCTTATCCTAAGTTAAGGATTTTTCAGTTTCCCATGCTCTGCCAGCGAGGAGGTGCACAAGAAGCCGGGAGGGAGCATGGCCAGGACAGCTGACCTGAACTAGCCAAAGGGATATTCCATACCCTAGAACGTCATGCTCAGTATAAACTGGGGGGAGTTGGCCGGGAGGCACAGATTACAGCTCAGGCATCGGTCAGCAGGTGGTGAGTGACTGCATTGTGCAATACTTGTCTCCTCTTGCTTGTTTGTTTGTTGTTTTTTGGTTTTTTTTTTTTTAATTATATTCCTTTTATTACAACAATAATAATAATAATTATTATTATATTTTGATTAATGTTAGTATTATATTTTATTTTACTTTAGTTATTATATCATTCTTATCTCAAGCCATGAGTTTTACTTTTTTTTCAGTTCTCCTCCCCATCCCACTGGGAATAGGGGGAGTGAGCGAGTGGCTGGATGGGGCCTAGGGGCTGGCTGGGGTTAAACCATGACAAGGGTATACGGAAAATCTTTAGAGCAACAGATTCTAAACATGTCTTACCTAGAAAACTTTCCAAAGGTACCTAAAATGTTAAGGTAGCTAGAGCCTTAGATGGGCATCTATGATGACACAACCATCCTGATTCCTCACACTAGAATCTAATCCAAAATGTACATTAATCCTTTTCATAGAGGCTGTCAACTGGAAAATCCCAGCTAAACTTACCAACAAACACATTCCCTTACCTCTGAGTATCTGCTTTCCTGCTTCATTAGAGCAAAGCAAGTTTACATCAACACTAGATCTGGTTCTTTATAATTCCTTGTAATATATTTTTTGAACTAAAAAAGGAGCCTGGGAAGGAGGCTTCTGCTATTGCTATAAAGTAAATTGATTCAGAGAGCCACATTTAGCTGCTGGCTAGTTATTTTAATTTTGAAATCTATCTTAGTTAATGATGGAAAAAGAAGGGGGGGGGGAGCCGTATTCTCTCAGATTGGATCTATGAAACCTTCATCGGATTCAGTCTGAGCTATTGAAAAAGGTTAGCTCCCTACCTGAGATGTGAACTTTATGGAAGGTGAGTCAATCAATTACTTCACATGCAGTGTCTAAAAGAGCCTCCATCACCTCAGCTTAGAATTCCTTATCTAACCAGAAACAGGTACAAGTAAGTCAACTAATTGATATGACCCTATCAGTCAGGTTCAGAAGTGAGCTGTCCTTCGTTCCTGGAAGGACACAGAAACCTCTGCTTACATGCAGAGAAATGTTGCAGCATTCAGTTCAGACCTTGGGCAACTCATAAAATAGGCTGTAGTACGAGGGATCAGAAACACTTTGTGAAGATTAGAGGATTTTTAGGTGTGCTAAAACAAATGATGATGAGTGTAGGAAATATTACATATAGGAATATTATGACTTCTATAAAAATATAGAACTCATAAAGAAAATTCATTAGGAAATCTAAGACCCTTGCAGAGGCTTAAAATCTCATTGTGACAAGAAACCATCACTGGCTGTTATACAAAGTATATCAAAAGTTAGAGAGACTAAATTAAATGGAACAAAAAGCTGAAGCAATACCATAATAGGGGTTGTTGGAGATTACGGGGTTGCAGTTTGAAACTGAGAAAGAACATTCAGTGCAAGAGAAATTTGGTGAACAGAATTAAGAGAAGATTAATTGTTCTGTCCATCATTCATTTCTAGAGTCCTTAATTTAACTTGGATGTGTATAGGAAGAGCTAGCTTTTATAGTCTTTTCCCGCTGCCATCCATTTGGAATCCCTCCAACTCTTTTCTTTTGTTCAGTGATAGCCTGCCTTAAACAGATAAGATCCAAACAAAACTGTTTGCCTGAGCTCAAAAGGCAGCCAAACTAATGCTTTAAACAACTCGTTGACAGTAGTTTCCTAGATTTCTGAATGCCTGATATACTGCAAACACAATACACAATCCTTTTTCTAGCAATAGGCAAACGTTCAGTAACAGAAAGGGAAGCTGCAGTTCGTATCTGCTGTTGTCCCCTCTCAGGATACAGCATCAGACACAAATCACATCTCCAATGCACCTCACCATCTTCCCTGCCCCAAAAGCAAAATGCAAGGCTTAATACCAACTGAAAGTCGCTGAGAATATTTTCCCTACAAAAATTGTCACTGGGGAAAGGAAAAATAACGAGGGAAGTTATTAAAAACAAAACCTTTCTTCCAGCTTTTAAGTTTTAATGCTTAAATTACCATCCCTTCCAAAGATTTAAAACTGTCAATAAGGCTTTTTGCTATTGTATTGGGACAAAGGGTAAATGGTAGATGACTCTGAAGCCTACAGCTCTGGGCCAATGTGTATATCAATACTGCAAATAAAAGAAATTCCTAGTAATAGCAGTATCCGGCAAGTCCTTTCACAAGGACAAAATTACCAGGAGTGTCTCCGAAGCCCTGACTTTACACTGCATTGATTTCTGGCTGTGACATGGGAACACAGGTCAAGAAGCCTGAGCAAAGAAATAAAGATCTGTCAGTAAGATGTAAGGAGGAATTAATTTAAAATAAAATAAAAAAAAAAATCCAGTGTGTAAATCAGAATAATATTCCACAGGTAAACACAAGAAGTTCCTGTATTCCAGTAACGTGTGGTGTATGAGGTTGAAGATCCAAAAGACTACTTTTTCCAGTACAGGAACGTGTGGGATGTCCACAGTGTAACAGGGCAGTTGGAGATGGGAAGGTAAACGTAGAGATTTTACACTGATTTATCAATATACCACTGATCACATCCCAGGAGCTTGAGTAAATACATTGCAGTCTTAAGACACATAAACATTTAACCATATTTTTAAGGTATCTTTTGAACATATGTATGTGTAATCTGTACTGTCACATAGCAGAACAAGGATTAATCTGCACATATTGGTGTAACATAGCTTCTAAAAGCAAGTAAGATTAATATATTACTGTTATTAACAAATCAGTATTTATTTTTGGTTGTCATTTCATATTGGTTGGGATCTTCCCAACCAGATGTGACCAGCTACATTGCCTTGGGAGTCATATACAAGCTTGCCCCTTCTTTCCCCCTACCTTTCTTCCTTTAGTCCCAAAGAGAAACCAAATTTCAGCATCCAGTAAATCAGCAGCAAAGGGCTAGGACAGATTAAGTACATCAGGGGACTATGCATATTACATCCTGCATGGTTTTTAGTTGCAGTCCTCTTCTGCAGTCCTCCTAGCCATGGACCTCGCCAGCCAAGGGAGGTTTACCCCAAACACCTACTGCCCGTTCACTCTCACAACCTTCTCTCACCCTGACCAGTGTGCCCAGCCTTGCAGTCACATCTCCCACAACCCCCAGCCCACAGGTCCCTACTGCTTCCCTGTCCCCAGCAGGAACACTTAACACAGTACCCTACTTTGCCATTATCAAGCACAGCCTGAGATCTCGAAGATGTACGCGCCTAGTTTACCATTACTCAAATCTCCATAAATCACTTGTAAAAAAGGGGACATGGAGAGCTACCATGGTTCTCAGCCACTTGAAATGACAACTTGGATAGTAATTGTTGATCACCAGTAAAATATTGACAAAGAAGGCATAATGATATAGCTATAATACCTACAAGGTATATAAATTCTCCAAATTGTTTCGACTATAATCTTGTTTCAGTTACTAAGAAACCCCTGTAAGAAAAAAAGAACGTGATAGTCCAAAGCCACTAGATAGTAATGGATCTTGGACACCTTCAGTATGATACAGCTTGGAGTTACTCACATCATCAGCCTTTAGTCACCCTGCATCTGCAAGATGAGTGACAACTTCTGGTCACTGAAGAGGCAAGCACTTCCAGAGGGCAATCCTCATTTTGCATCACTGATAGAAGGCTCCCTCCTCACCACTTGTAGGGACACTAGCTACCTCAGGGAGGCACAAGGTATGAGTATCTGACACAAGATATTTTCCATGTGCCCAGCCCCTTTGGCTGCCTCCTGGATACCTCATCTAAATCCAAAGTTTACAAACTAACTCCTTCTCACAAAAATGCATGCAGCTTATGGAATTATCCCTAAGTAAGCATTTATATGCTTGCAAACTAGATTATTCTTCTTTTAAATTAAATTAGTCACAGTGCCTATTCTTTCCCTTATTCTTCCTTCAAATCTCTTCCCACAATTTTCTAATTCCAGCAGTCACTTTTTTGGTGACTGATTTTCCACCTCCCTCCCCCCATTTATCAGTTTTCCCTGTCTTATTTTTCTGTGTTTCTGTTGCAGTCACCAGGTTTTCTCTTTCCTTTGGGTTGGGAAGTGTGATATATCAAGGAAAACCTGCTGGCAAAATACACTGAGCTAGGGTGTTCTGGCAAAAATGAACTATTTTAAAAATCTTATGTCAACAAGAGTTATCTACTATTAGAGAACCATTATGAAGTCTTTTTGAGGTCAAGAATGCTTAAGAAACAGTAGGAATATTTCTTAATAGGAAGTTAGAATTTAAATTTTTGGTCCATGCGAATTTGCTTTTACATACACACACACACAGACATATGTAAATATAGATGGTCCCCACTAGTGCAAACTGCTGGAAAAGGAAGAGATTTCATGTTTGAACACACACACAGGTGTGCATGTACACAGTTATACAATATGTTTATCTTCTCACACAGCAAGGTCAGCAACAACAAAATCAAAGTCAAGCTACTAATGACCATGATTACTTTAGTTCAGATATCTCTATATCTGACATCCAGTAACTAAGTTCCTTCAAAGGACTGTATAAACATCTGTAACTTAAATTACTTCAAGTGAAAGCTGCCAAATTATGGCTAGCAAAACATAAATTTTAAACATATTTATCTTAATCTTTATTACTGCACAACCAAATGCTCAAATTTTATTTTATCAGTAAAATGATGTTTCTCATACCTTATTTAATTAGAAGACTAAAGCAATCTGGGAGATGTATAATTTATTCTTTCTAGCAATAAATCATTATTTTTGTAAGTTTACAGCTAATGTATATAATACAACAATGAAGTGATTTTATAGTGAAATAAATTTTGCTCTGCCAACAAGAACAAAAAGCAAATCTACTTGCAATTTGCTACACAAATGTATATACTATACTTGAAATCAAGACTAGACTGATTTAACCACACATATTGAGGCTTAACATCCCATTTAAATTATGTTAACAAACTGTAGCTTCAAGGTCTCAAAACAAAAAGAATTAATAGATAAGGCTGTCAATCAAACCCCAACACCATTGAAAAAAATCAATGAGAACACGGTAGCCACCTCACCTGCTAATCAGAAAGTCAAAAAGTCTGAGTACCTCACTGTAATGTAGAAAGTGAGCAGAAATGGGAAAAAAAGCTAAAATGAACTCTGTGTTTGTTAGGATATTACTAGACATCTTTGTTAGTATTTGCTACAGATACAACTTGTAATAGTGAAAAAACCCTCTTGTGATTGCTTGGCAAGTATTCTCAAGGATAAGCAAAGGAAGTAGGGTTTATTTATTTATCTATTTATTTTCCTTGTGTTGGAGTGACCACCCTAAAAATGGTACTTGGGTTGAGAAATTTAGGTACAGAGCAATAATGGCTTTTTTTCAATTGAGAGAAACAATTCTTAACTGCAGAATTAATCCATTTGGTAGTACAGTCACTTGACATTGTCACACCAAAGAGGGATCAATTCAGCTGGGGATACTAAAACTTATTCTGTATCTCTGCCATCTTCTCATTATCATCTCGCTGTTACCCAAATTCTTCAGCAGCAGTATCAGAGGAAGCTGGACTGAGCAATAGTCCATTTCCTTCAGCAAGCAGCTTAAATAAATTCCTTAACTATAGCTTATGTTCAGATTTCCTAAATAGCCAAAAACATGCTCAAAGAAATTAAATCTCAATTAACTCTGTTTTAAATCCATGTGTATTATCATACCCTGCCCCCTACAATGAAGTGATTTTACTAAAGAAATTGGAAAATGAAAAATTAACTTAAAAATCAAACATCTACCTCTTATTAAAAGTCTACATTTAATCAACATGCTCCCCTTTCTGATCTTTGGAGGCTTAACTGATACTGCCATCTTTGAAAATGCTGTCCTTATTTCTAACAGTGATTTTCGTGAGCAGTGATTTTGAAAAACAGAGCAGTCAGTGATTTTTGAAACTCAATATGTGGGCTGAAGTACATTGTATGTAAAATTCACCCACTATTCATTAAATACTACAATAAATATATAGTAAATTAGAGTTCTTATAATTACTTAACTGCTGGATGAACAAGGCAATCTGAGGACCAGTTTATGTTGAAAATAATTTCTAACTCTGCTACTGATGCAAAAAAAACCTACTAGCATCTCTGTCCTCTTTAAGCTACTCTTCAAAATTTGTGCTTATTAGAACAAGGTAATCTAAAATTTTGCAGAAAAACTTCTTCCAAGTACCTGAATCTAATTAACTTGGAACAAATATTTTTGGACATCTTTATCATATAGTGTCTATGTATACTCACCAGGTGCCATGAAAATGCAGCTACCCTTTGCCCACTCAGTCTAGACCAATGTCAGAAACTACAACCAGAAAGAGTACTTTCCCTACATCCAATAAAAACCTCATAAGTTTCCCCACAGAAAATTTAAGTATGGAAAGGGATTCTACTGAGTTCCTGACAAAAACTAATGACTTTGCCTTTAGCTAAGCTGTTGTTACTGTCCTTGTATGAGCTGTGTGAGTTCTTCAGATGTAATCAAAGAGGGTTCAGATATACATAAAAGGCATGTGATGTACTATAACGTTCACCACAGCAAATCTCAGTGACATTTATACTAAGAAGCATTCTATTTGACCCCTTCTTTTATAATTAAAGTCACTTCCTGCATAACTGGCACCTAAACTTTATGGCTTAAGTAATCTTCAAAGGGAAATGACTGCTCACTCAAGCTTTAGAAGTTAGATTTCCTTCTCAGTTTCTTTGCTTTGATGAGATGATACTTCATACAGGTCTCAGTGTAAAACCAGGGTTAGCAAAAGTAATTACCAATATATTTTCACCAAAAAATAACCCCTGCATGTGTATTCTTATTTGTATGTAGCTTTTTTCTTTCCATCAATAGTCACATACAAATAACACCTGCACAGAGATCTGAGGAATCAAAGAAAGAAGAAATAGCAGTGTTTAATGCTTGAGGTCACCTGCCCATTACCTGAAAAACATAGGCTTTGTCTGAAGAGTTGTATGTACAATCAAAGCATTTACTGCACAAAAAAGAATTTTTCATTTTTTACATAATGTAACATTCATTTATGCAACCATTTCCTCAACCCATGTCTTCACAATTTTCTCAAAACCAAAATGGCTTCACAGTCTGGTGTAGTCAGTAAACACTAAAGCAATCAGTACATAATAAATGCCTAGCTAGTTGCTTTACACTTAATTACGTTTAGTCCTTTTATACAACAGGTTATAGTTAAATAGTTTGGGATCAACAGATACTTCATTAGCTTAATGCTACTTAGTCCACTTCAAGATAATCAACAAATACAAGACCTCGGAAAATGAACAGAAATTCATGCTTTGTCCCTAGTCCTATAAAGGGAAGTGGAAAAGACAGTAAGATCCTTCAGATGTCTTTTTTTCAGTATCAACAACTTGTCTGAATTTCATAACTTTTTTTTGACCTATTTGGTTCTGTTTATCCTCATCACATAGTTGAAATATTGATATGTTAACATCTGTCTTCAGGTTGTATTAACTGGTGTTTAGATTTCAAAAGAAAATGCACTTGGATTTTTTCCATGCTACCCTTAAAACATAGAAATGTGTTTCTCTCGACTTTTCGAATGGGAGATTTTGTTAAGCAAGTTTTGTGAATGACTTAACTCGCATCACATGTACCATGGCACGTGAACTTACCATGGAACAGGGATCTTGCAGTTGAGTTATTCAGAGACTCAGTGTTTGAACAGACAGGGCGCAGTTACCACAAATAGTGAGACAGAACCTGCTTCACATTTCTGCGTGTTCCCAGGCAAATTCAGACCTGGATGAGCACAGGTCTCTATGCTGTATTCACCTTCTTCCTTGCTTCGCCTAGGTTTAAATAGGACTTTCAGTCTGTTACTCATGATTCTTATTTAAGTAAATTTCATTTATCCTTTAGTCACGTTTACACTTCATCCTGTGGTAACTTGAAGTGTTAACTAACACATTAATCTTTCTATCTTGATTTCAGTACTGTTATTTTTCTGTATGCATTCTGTCACAACTGTGCTCTGCACTGCTAGCAAAACCAGGGATTCTCTGTAGTTTAGCTGCAATTCATTCTTGAAATGCTGGGTTATCAGACAACCTCAACAGTAAGCAACAAAAGTCAATGATAAGTCATTCTTTGCTGCATTCAATATAACTGATTTTCAAAGCATCTCCTCTCTGCTGATCAATGCCATAGCAAGAATTTATAAGGCCTCTGCTTTCCTCCTAAAATTCTCTTGGGGGTCCTTTGTTGCCCTGCTCGCCCACCTGTGTTTGGCAGCAAGAGCTGGTAGGACTTGGGTATACTTATGTGCAGTCTTTGCAATGATCACACAAGGTTTTAAGGGTACACTGCTTTTGCCCCAGTCTGTTACTACTCAGAACTAGCAATCCTGACCCCTGTCCGGCTGTGTTTTATATCACACTGGATGAACCTCTTTGGATTTTTTTTTTCTATAAGTTGACAGCTAAAAAAACCTGTTAGTAGGTATAATTCTATCAGGAACTCCCTTTTATTATTCCATTCAGCTACACTCAAGCATATAATAATTCCTCCTCCATAAAGTGCCTGTACGTACTTTGGTCCTGTATTCACCCGTTACTAATAGCTATACAATCTTATTTTGTTTATAACAGAATATGCGCTTTGTTTTTTATGCTTCCGTATTATGCAAATAAATGCACAGTCCCTCTAGCTTGTAGACTGAATACAAATTATTTCCCTGTCCTTGAGTTCAATACATGTTTTAAATAGCTTTTTATGAAGACATATCACATATCACTAGTGGCAAAGAGAAAATATTTAAAATCTAATGCCTTGAGAATGGAGACATTCATTCTTTTCTTAAAATGTCTCCTGTCTCAAAGATACTTATTTTAAATGTCTGATGAAATAGACTATTTGAGCTTGGAAGGAATGAAGCTGTCTCTTCCGCTGTATTTTATTTATAAATTTATTTTAGTTTTTCTTGTTGACTTCTTTTTAAGCAACACTGAATCTTCACTCAGGACTACTCAAATGAATCAAGAGCATGAGAACATTTACATTTTAAACTGCACCTTTTCTTGCACAATAATTCAGATCATAACACCTCCAAGGAGAATCATGGCAACTGGACTAGCTGCTTAATTCTTAATGACCATTGTCAAATTAAGAATGCAGCATCCCAAAATGGTGGCAGTCTTTGAAGCAGCTAAGCTGTATCTTTGCCTCATTCCAATAAAGGTACTGGGAAGTTGAGAGTAGCGAACATACCTTTTCTTCTGATGATTCTTCAAGGGCTAACTGCTCAGCCCCTATGCCTCATCCCCCTTATGTTTCACCCTGGTGTTAACACTGAGCCATAGCTAAATCATTGCCACTGACAATTCATCCAGATAATTTCAATTTGCTGCTAATCAAATAACCATTAGTGTTAAGTGACACGCACTTTCATGATGGATGCAGTGATTTAAACATGGGAAACAGGGAATTGTGAGAACATAAGTGCCTGTAAGTATTTGCTTATGCAGCTTCAAGGTCACTACAAGTGGACAGATTCAGTAATTGGGTGACAGTAACAAAGAGCAGAAACCCAGCCAAAATAATTCAAATAATCAGGTTTAGAGAGTATGAGATTCTTTCCCTTTAGCTCTGTCAGGAAGCAGCAAGGGCAGGTTGCCCTGTAACAGAAGGCGAGCTGGGACCTGAGCATCACACGGCGGGCAGGGGCAGCAGCCTCCCTGATAAGGAGCCAGAAAACCAGGTCAGTAAGTCAGGGTCAGGATCAGGCCCGGTGATGGTAACCAGGATCAGCCAAGAGCCCAGCAAACACCCAGCAAGTCCATAGCGATGCAGCAGGCCCAAGGTCAAACCAGAAAGCCAGGTCGGCAGGTTGGGATGCAGATCAGGATCAGGGACGTACGAGATGCGGTACAGGTACAGCATCATTGCGGCCGTAGGCTAGCTGAGACGAGGCCAAGCACAGGAGCCTCAGGTCTTAGTCACTGCCCCAAGCAAAGGTGGAGGGAGCTGCTGCTGGGGCTTCTTCTAGCTTCACAACAACCCCTCTCAGCAAGATGGTCTCCAAAAGCCAGTTAAACTCCTACAAGGGAGAAGGGAAACGTACTCCTGAACTGCACTTCAAGATTCACAGAACTGCATGGAATACAAGTCAAGAACACAAGAATACAGACAAGTCGTGAGACTGTCTGGTCAGGCCTTCTTTTAGAAAGAGCAAGAATGGCCATTTCCAGTTATCTTTTCAGGTTTCACAGGCAGCAGGTACCTTAATTAAAAAATAAAGACCGAACAGACTTTTCTATAAACGGAGCCTTACTGTAGCAACTGACAATTTTTAAACAATGTGTTCCACTTAAAAACATGGCACACTACATCAGTGCCTCCATATTTATCTGTTTTGAATAAGGCAGCAGCATTTGTCCATTGCTGTAAAGCTGTTAGATTTAAATTCGTGTATACACAAAATAAACAGTGACAATATATCAATAAAAATCCTTCCCAAAATAAATTAATCTTGGTAACAGAGACTAGGCAGTTACTTAGCATATCACCAGAAGGTTTAAACTTACTATTTAAAGAAAAATCTGTACTTGAGGAAATAATGTGTCTCACTGAATGTATTAAAAAAAAATGGTTAAAATTTTCAAACCAGATACTTAAACAGGAGGCTTCTAAACAAAAACACTAGAATAACTAAAAGCAAGATCTGCCCCAAAATTATTCACAGCGGAAGTATTCAGAATTTCACTAAGAACCTATATCTCTATTTAAAGCCTTGTTACAAGCTTTCAAGAAGATATGACCATTATGGAAATTTTGCAAATAAAGGCAATTGATGTTTTTGTGGAAGGAGACAACGTTTCAAGTTACATCTCAAAATTAAACACAAAGAAACCCACAACCCTACCTCATTTTATCTGGAACCAAAGCCAAGTCAGGGATCCACTGAAGTGCTATTTTGCACTTCTCCTGGGCAGTGAAGAACTCTTTTTCAAAATATAGAGACTAAAAGTACACGAAGTTTCTAGTCTAAATCCCTGACAACAGAAATGCAGGAAGCATCAGGAACATGCCCAATGTTTAAATGTGCACATGAACTGAATTTCATCTTTCACTAGGTTTTTGGCAACAGGGCAGTTTAGACCTAATTCTATCAGCAAGTTGTGGTAATTTAAAAAAAAATATTGTATTCACTGTGACATTTTTTATTCAGTAACTACATACTTGAAGTGATTTATCCTTCCAAGCATGGTGGTATAAAAACTTCTTTCAATTTTTCCATGCACTGCTGAGAAGAAAAAAGTCTATAGCAGAGAAGGAATGATAAGAGCAACTTCTTCCCACCTTGTACAAAGATTCATAAGAGAGATACCTATGAAAATTTAAAGCTTTAATAACACTATTTTTGGTGACACTGTAAACCATTTGGGTTTTTTAAATATTTTGAGACAAAAGACAGACACCATATCTCAACTAGGAGTGCCAATAAGTTAAAAAAAAAACCCACCACAACACAGGATTTGCTGTTCTCCCACTGCAGCATACTGCAGTTTTATTACTCTGGAAGAAAGTGGATTTTTCCTTTTGTCTAGCAAGGTTCCATTATGTGTCCTCTTTGATCTATGTACATTTACATCACAACCTTTGTCTTTTAAGCTAAAACTTCCTCACTGAGAGCACAAACCATTTGGAAGTTCTTTATTCTCAGACATATCTTAGTCCTGCTTTCGTAGTGGTGCTCAACCATTTGTGGCAGATATACTGCAGAATCTTTATTAGGCCCATCTGTTCAAATGCCTGTTTTCTCTCCCCCTTTATGAGAAGTCACTGTTTTAATAAAGTCATTGTTGGGATGAAGATGAACAGAAACTGAATGAAAGCAAGCTTTTATAAATACATACTACTTTTTTTTTTCCCCACGATACTGCATTTTTCTGTTAACATTCATAAAGCATAATTATTCTAAAACCAAAATAAGCTGTGCACAAATGAGATACGTAAGCTAGTAATCTTTAGCAACAGGCTGGATAGGGAAATATATTAAAGGATTTTTTTTTTTTTTTTTGTAACTTCTACTCCAGTTAACATATTTCATGCAGTCTTGGAAACAATGCAGTTATAAAAACAGTTATCAAAATGAGGTAATATTACTGAACTAAGAATCACACATGCTCCATCAATACAGATGGAAATTTCTAACCTCCTAAAATTAGATAAATGAGAAAATGCTCCCACTGTTCATTATCATAAGATGTGTTGCAGCTGTAGGACCAAACTTTGTTTTCTTATTCAGGATTTTCAAGTCAACAAGCAAAGAAAAATACAGTGCAGCCTACATGGATAAGGTGCAGCAAGGATTAGAAGTTTTGTGATTCAAGCTATGCACCCCACCTCTATTCTGTGCACCAGCAATGACTCAATTCTGGAAAATAACGTGCATGCTTACTCTTATTAATATATATAAAGTTCACAGTAGGATTGAATTATTCATTAAAGTTCTAAATTCATAGGGTCAGCTAAAGCATAGTAACCAATAAAACTGTAGAACACAAAACATCCAAAGAAAGGAGAATGAAGGGCAAATATCAAACACAGAAAGGTACTCAAAAAAATAACAAAAAGATCACTTGGTGAACAGCAAGCAGCATAAGGATAATTTTAGAAATGCAGCATTGTTTGCCAAACTCTAAAAATGTACGGCAGGAAAAATTACCCTAAAAATATCAAAACCCTGAATGCATAATGTCCGCTCTCAGCAAATTGAAAAGTAGGGCTGTGGGAGAAAAGTACTAGCTCAGAAACCTTGACAGCCTTCACCTGTGAAGCCCGGAGAACAATGCAAAGCAGTGCTCTTGAGTGAATGTCAACCTGATACTACAAGGGACTAAGAGGAGCACAGAGTGTTAATAAGAGAATATTATCAACAAACACAGAGATGGTTTAAATAAATTCTTGCCAGCAACAGCAAAGAAAGGCACAAAAATGTAACACGTAAGTCTGCACATTTAATACGTGTTTTGGAGGTAAAGTTTCCTTTTTAACTGATGGTTTTGACAGCACATGATGGCACTTACGGTGTGGTACTGTAGCAAATGCCACCAGTGGTTCATGGTATAGCAAAATGAAGACAGATTGTGAGCTGATCATAATTACCTAGTAGATTGGAAGAAAAGTAATTTGTGAAGGTAGAAATACAACAGGATACTGCCAGGAACAAGCAGAATCTCTCTGCAGTCTTCTGTCCCTTGAAGGAGTACAGAATAGCACAGAAGAGGGAATGGAGAGAAGCTGTTAACAGAGGCACACAGGAAATGTAGGGTTTGTGAACACAGCTCCTTTGCAAAATTCAAGATGGCAGGCTGTCCTGAAAAGATGGAGGAGTGTGCCAAGAAATGCAATAGGCCTGTTTTCCCACAAATGAAAGAACTATTTCCTAGTCAGAGAGAAAAAAAAAAAAATAAAAAATCAAGACATATCTTTAAGGAAAGCTAAAATTGCTGAAAAATAGAAAAGTGAATGGACAATGTGAGACACGAAAAAAATGCTCAGTACTCCAAATTTAGGACTGCTGTAATGCCAGCTTTTACCAAATCTGTCCCCTCATGTGTTTCAGTTCCTAGATGTGTTTTGCATTATCTGGTCAAATAAGTAGATGTTTTGTTTATAAAACTAGTAGAAATAATACCACTAGTACTATTTAGCATTACAGTCCATCATGATGAGAAAGACTGTGAAAACTAGAATATTACCTACCCTTAGGAACAGCTTCTCAGACTTTCCATATTATGAGATTTAATCTCAGTCCATTTCTAATATTGAAATTGTTGTTGATTCAAACTTCAAATGAAAAAACAGATTTTTCTCCCTTGTTAACCTTCTTTAAGCCAGTTTTTATAGAAATGCCCGGAGGCAAACATATTCTTGGCATTCTTAGCTTTTAAGGTGGGCTGCAGCTCCAAGCAAATGCTGTGTGATCCGGTCTCCACTTAGACCAGACCCCACTCTGAAGCTGACTAACAGCATTGATAATTAAACATTAGCATTTTCATCACATGCCGCAAAATCAATTGATTTGTCATCTCTGCAGCTCTAGCTGATAGTGAAACTAAAGCCCCTTTCAGTGTTTGAGTGATCTCAGTGTGGGATTAGTTAAACAGCAAGTTGATGCTGAAAAGGCATGCCCTGAGAGCCAGCAGCAGCAGTGAGCTCATCACGAGGCAGAGGCACACTTACTGGGGCTGTGGAAGAGCCAAGGTCAGGACAAAAAGAGAGAAATCCATGCAATAAGAGATTAGTTCCCGGGGCTGTTCCTTTCTTTGCAGATTGCAAAAATTCTTTATAGGTGTAGCTCTGGGGATTTATATACAGAAGACTTTTCATTTTCTTTCTCTTCTTTTGCTTCTGCCAGAATCTTTGTGAGCTCCACAAATAAAAACCTTAGAAGTACAGAATGGATTAATACAGGATTACAAGAAGAAGATTACATTTCTGGATCCTCTCATCTCTTTTTAAAAAAATGTATATTACATTGCACGTATTCAACATGATTCCTTTATGCAGAGCCATATGTTAATGTAGCTGTCAAAAGAAAGTCATTTTCTAAAAGTAGCTGAGATTTGTGAAGAATGCTAAGAAGATTTACTTAGCTTATAAAGAATGTTAACAGGACTATTCATTAATACTCCAGAATAATTTAGGATTTAAATGTGTCCCTATATCATGCACACTTTGTATTTGGCTTTTTAGATCCAGTATTACCTGACATTATGTTTCTTCCCTTTCCTCCTTCCAATACTTCATGCCCTCTGACATTTTTGTGTAATAGAAATTCCAGCACAGAATATCACGGACTCTCCCTGCTCCTTTCATCCTAAGAACAATATTTCTCTGAGCTTTTCCAGTCACCAACATTTGGTGATCTGAAAGGTCTGATGGAGCTCCTACTGAAGTCAGTTGAAAAACTTCAAGTAACAGTCAAACAGGCTCCCCAACTCTCTGTACACCCTTTAATCCAGCATATTTTAAAAAGAAAAAAATCCAGTGTTCTTAAAAAAGTAAAGTAATAGTAACTTCCTCAGAGTTAAGCTCCCAGAAAATATTACAAAATGTGAAATAATGGCAATGTTTCTGCATGTTTTAACTCATTTGAACATAACAAACTGAATTCTGGTTCTCACCTGAGACATGCAATAAGCTACACAGCAGAAATGGCTAGTGTTGCAGTTTGGTTAGATTACTTTCTCTCTATAAGGAACTGGGCTGAGAGCCCTGCCCTTACTCCCCCATGCTGTACTGCCAGTCCGAACACTGGTATCCAAAAGTGAAAGGCTACTTCCTCGAAATACTAGCTTGCAATATGCAACTCATTATCTTGCCTGATGAATTAATAAATTTAAAAACCAAGCATGCTGTTTCTCATTTGATCCTCCAGAAACATTTAAATCTAAGAACTCACAAAGATCAACAAATACCAAATTCTAACAGAAGATTTAATAGGATCAAATAATCTTTTCTGCTTCTATAAGCACACACAACAGAAATCTGGTAGATCCTGGCATGGGTTAGACCTAATTTCTCTTTTTTATTTCTAGGTGGAAGAGCTATTAATGTAGGTATGTTCTGTGGAAACAGGATCAGTCATTTATAAAGGGAAGAATGAATAATCAGTCACAGAAATAAAGGTTTTATGGAAAGTTCCTGCTGTTCATTTTGTCAATCGTACCATGCAACAGGTGTGCAAAACTGAAGGCCAACAGAAAAAAAGATGTGGAGAGATACAGGGGGCTCACGTAGGTACTCCATGCCATATATGTCTCTGCATCATACAAGCTGGTTCATCCCCTTTTTTCTTTTTTAAATAGTTATTAGGATAAATAACTTTTTGTGATAGAGAAATTCAGGAAAAACAGGAAAAAATCTATGGTTTTTCTCTGAAATTAGCTCTTGCGAAGTTCCTTTTGGCTCTTACCCTAATTCTGCCAGTTTGCACTCAGACCTTCTCAAACTTGAGCTCATCAGTCAGGGATGCTGTCAAAGCTGTTGAGTGAGAGGAGAGGAATTCCTTTCTTACACAAACTCCTCCATGTACAAAAATAGAGAAAAAAAGTCTTCAAAGACATCCAAACATTAGGGAGGAATATCAGGGATTACGAGAACCCCTTTCAAGTTGTACCTAACATGTTCCTCTAACACCAGTTTGTTGCTCCACTGCAGAGCAGGATAGGAGGAACTATGACACATCTAGCTCACCTTTTCAGAGAGCAAAAATAAAGTTAGCAGAAATAAGCAAGCCCTTCTAGGCTACTCCCTATTTTTCTGAAACGAAATGTATTTTAAAAGCCTCTTAGAAGGAATAATAGGCAAACAGTATCTTAACAAGTAAGCTGCATTAACTCGTTAATAATTCAATTAATCAGCTGCTATAAATAAAGATACTGATAATTTCTGCAGATATTGAAATGTGCAAGGTCAGCAGCAAAGTGATACAAGTCACCTGCCTTTAGAAAGATTTGAACTCTAGCTGTTACATTTCACATAAGCTCCTTGCACTCTGTATTACCCTAAGCATAAATAACATGATATACAAGAGCCCCATGCAGGATTCAAAATGTAAGAGGGCAGGCCCACTGCATGCAGGTATCTCAATTCACTGTCAGATTCCTCCTTTTCCCCTAGCAGTGAGAAAACTGCTTGCTTTGCAGCTGTATCCTCAGGTGGTTAAATGATCAGTTGTTTACTTCTATTCACTGATCTAAATGATTCTTTCAATAAATGTGGGCATCTGCCTTCTCTGGGATCTTAAAACTAGGCAGTTGGCTGGAAGAGTTGTAAAACATCTCTTCCTACTGGGTTAACTCTTTCTATCAGCAGGCTTTTATTTTTTGAGGTTCCTAAGTAGGTAGAATACATCCTTTATAATCTGCATGAGTGTAAGCATTTACTGACCTGCCTGTCACCTTTGTTTGCACAAAGATTAGACGTGGGCTTGCTTTATTTCAGGCTCTGAAATTCAAGCAGAAGCAGATGCTTCACTTCTTAATCACCTACCTAATCTTGACCATTTTCTCTTCACGAAACATCCTCTTGGGACAGAGTCCACTCCAGCAACTTGGGATAATTCTGTTGCTCAAAAAGTTTTTGCAGTCAATAAGGAACAGTATGTGAAATGAAGAATACAATGAAGTTTTCATGTAGCACTCTTTTTAGTGTGGCTTATTCTTACTGGATAGACAGAAAAAACCTCATGGGCGATAGATGTGAGGACAGAGATTGTCTGGTTTTAAAGGTAAAATTTCCAGGTTTTTCATCAAGACTGCTGAATGAATCTGACTTGTGGCTCAAAGGCAGGAGTAACATAAAAGTTTAGGTTCTAGCTGTAGCAGTTTTATTTATCTTGCAAACATCAGGCTAGGAAATAGGTCAAACCATTTTATTTTGTTCTGTTGCACCACTGTTCTTCAGTTCTGAGGCAGGGGAGATTCTTCTAGGAATAAGAGTAATCCTACCTTTTACCTTTCAATCCGTGCTGTCCACGGAGAGATTTAATAATGGATAACAGTGACTGATCATTATAATGATGGACAGCTGAGTCTGCTAGAAGCTGAACTAAGAGCAACAACTAATTTCAAAGACACTGGATACAGAAATTTAACACTGGCTCTCTAAATTGTATCTCTTGCATTATGCTCCAAAAGAGCAGCAAAATAAAATAAAAACAAATTAGTGACAATACACATTCTATTAATGATTACACCAGAAATAGTCTTATGTGAATCATACTCAGTATAGACTGGCAGCAGAAAAAAGCTTACACCTGAGACTATCGCATGGTCCATGCCTGGATATTTAAACCAGGGAAATGAAAATGTTTATCTCCTTTTACTAAACTCCTGATCAAAGTCATCAAGACAGGTGTTTCAGGCTTTAAAAAAAAAATAATAAAAAATCTATCTATCTCCAAAGAGTTGAGAGATTTTACAGCACCAACAATGCTTTGCTTCAGGGAACAGTGGACTCAAAAAAATGAGTATATAGCTTAATGTATTTATTTTCAGTGTAATGATCAGTCCCTACAATGACCATCTCTTGTCCTCTGCTTATTATTATTTTATAGCATTTGAAGTATATGTGCTTGTGCAAGAACAAAATTAAAGTTTGTCTAATGTACTTAACATATACTCCAGATACAGTATTTCCCATAAAAATTCACTGCAGGCATTTTTACTTTGAAAATGTACTTTTTAATACCTTAGGATCATTCCATCATACATGCACAATATTTTACTCCATATGTACTTGTACTGAAACCAGTGGGACCACTCATAAGTAAGAAACTGAGCAGAGCTGGCCAAATTTGATCCTCAGATGACTCATATAGACTGTCAAAATATTGGTTTTACTGAAATCAGCAAGACAACACCCTCTACCTTCTGTTTGGTCAGCCTTACAGCTTAGTGAAGGCTGTCTGGATTATTCCAACCTACATCTGTTTTCTTTCCTTTTTCAACATCTTCTCACTCCATTTTCATTCCTTTTTTCTGTTTCTGAGTGTTTTAAAGATAACAATGTATTTAAAACAACATTTTAAAAACCTGACTGTCCTTAAGATGTCATGTTATCCTTTTTTTTTTTCCTTCCATAAGGCTAATTTGTCCTTCCATATCTCCCAGAAACTGCCTGTTTCCTGTTCTTTATCTCTTACTTGCAGTTTTTTCCTCTTCTGGTAATAATTTTTTTCCATTCTTTTTTTTCCCCTCACAACAGACCCTCAAATTATTCAGACACTAATTCCTTCCTTTTTCCAGTGCTACACAGCATAACGCCACCACAATTGCTGTGCACACGTTCTTCACCAAATAATGACCATATCCAGAGGAATTTGTTAATCCCAACAGACCAAACTGAGTATAGCACCAGTGATGTTATGAATATAGATTTACCAAGATTGCCCTAAAATAAAGCAATGTTTGTGCCCTGCACCTAGAGGATTGAAAACAGAATCAAAAAGTGTGTACAGAAAAAGGAAAAACTGGTTATGTACAGTACTCTGGACTTCAGGAGAGCAGAGTTTGGCCTCTTCAGGGATCTGCTTGGTAGAGTACCATGGGATAAAGCTCTGTAGGGAAAAGGGGCCCAAGAAAGCTGGTTAATATTCAAGGATTGCTTCCTCCAAGCTCAGGAGCGATGAATCCCAACAAAGAGGAAGTCAGGCAAAAACATCAGCAGGCCTGCGTGGATGAACAAGGAGCTCCTGGACAAACTCAAACACAAAAAGGAAGCCTACAGAGAGTGGAAGTAAGGACAGGAAGCCTGGGAGGAATACAGAGAAATTGTCTGAGCAGCCAGGGATCAGGTTAGGAAAGTTAAAGCCCTGATAGAATTAAATCTGGCCAGGGACATCAAGGACAACAAGAAAAGCTTCTATAGGTATGCTGGTGGTAAAAGGAAGACTAGTGAAAATGTGGGCCCTCTCTGGAAGGAAATGGAAGACCTGGTTACCTGGGATACACAGAAGGCTGAGGTACTCAATGACTTTTTTGCCTCAGTCTTCACCAGCAAGTATTCCATCCACACCGCCCAAGTCACAGAAGGCAAAGGCAGGGACTGGGAAAAGAATCGCCCACTGTAGGAGAAGATCAGGTTCAAGACCATCTAAGGAACCTGAAGGTATACAAGTCCATGAGATGAGTGGGATTGAGTGCACTGATGAGATCCACGGGTCCCGAGGGAACTGGTGGATGAAGTTGCTAAGTCACTATTCATCATATTTGAGAAGCCATGGCAGTCTGGTGAAGTTCCCACTGATTGGAAATGGGAAACATAACCCCATTTTCAAAAAGGGAAAAAAGGAAGACCCAGAGAACTACAGGCCAGTCAGCCTCACCTCTGTGCCTGGCAAGATCATGGAGCAGATCCTCCTGGAAACTATTCTAAGGCACATGGAAAACAGGGAGGTCATTGGTGACAGCTAGCATGGCTTCACTAAGGGCAAATTGTGCCTGATAAATTTTGTGGCCTTCTGTGATGGGGTTACAGCGTTGATGGATAAGGGAAGAGCAACACTGGACTTGTGCAAAACATTTGATGCTGTCCCATATGACATTCTTGTCTCTAAATTGGAGAGACATGGATTTGACAGGTGGACCACTTGGTGGAAAAGGAATTGGCTGGATGGTCACACTCAAACACGTCAACGGCTCAATGTCCAAGTGGAGAGCAGTGACGAGTGGTGTTCCTCAGGGGTCAGTATTGAGACCTGCGCTGTTTAACATCTTTGCCAGCGACATAGACACTGGGATTGAGTGCACCCTCAGCAAGTTTGCCAACACCACCAAGCTGTGTGGTTTGGTCAACACGCTGGAGGGAAAGGATGCCATTCAGAGGGACCTTGACTGGATTGAGAGGTGGGCCTGTGCGAACGTCATGAAGTTCAACAAGGCCAAGTGCAAGGTCCTGCACATGGGTTGGGGCAATCCTGAGCACAAATACAGCTTGTGGTGTGAGCGAAAGTTCCAGTGCTCACTCTAACACATCCCCACACACTTCAGGTTGCTGCTAGGTACAAACTATTCTCCTCAAAGCTTACAACCTCACTTAAACAAATTCCTGTAATCCAAAAGAAGGATTTTATCCTGTCTTCATTTCTAATTTGGCTGGCTGGGACTCAAAATGTAATTAGCTCTATTTTTCACTCGCAGTGGTAGTTATGAGATCTTTTATGCTGCTGCAGCAGTTAAAGAACAAGTTTAGGAGGGAATAGTGAAAAACAGTATCATTCAAAATGTACCTCTGGTCAAGATCTTCCCAAAATACTCATGAGCAGTTTGGATTTTTAAATGATATGTCCTATTCAACAGAACAGTAGGGTAATGATTATATCCTGAAGCCAACTTGCTGTTTCTCTTCTGTCATTCTGGTGATACAGATAACTGGGAAAGTGGTAAGGGCGCAATTGCAGCAGACTTATTTTTTAGTCTCTGTTTTTAAATACTGCTGCTTCACCCAGACAGTTTTATATTTTTTGGAATTTAGACCTTGCATCAAAAATTGAATGGATATATCAGTCCTCAGGATGAACAATTTCATGCTTATTTTGCGAGATACTCATATGGTCTGCTTTGTGTGAAAAAATAGTTTGAAAAAAATATTCTTCCAATATTTAGGTTGATTTCTTTTTTCTATCCAATACATATAGCAGAAGTATTTTGAAGGTAACTATTTTACGGTCCCCATAAGAAAGAACTATGCAAAACGAACTTTCAGGAAACACCTTTTCATTGCCATATTGATGCATAGCACCTGTGAAAATTCAGTGTACTGGTTTATTAATGTAATGTATTGGTAGGATTCAAGGATAGAGTTACTTGTTACAAATAACAAGACTAATCCCATTCATAACCTTAAGATCATATTTTCATATTTTTCCTTATTTAGTCTGTGTCACCTCAGGACCCCATCTTGACACCTTACTTGCCACTGACAATGTACCTATGTTTTAGCAATTGCTGATAGGAAGGAAAGGGAAGCTGGGAAAGCAGAGAGATAAGATACCTCTGCACTGCAAACAAATTACATGCCATAAAGCACGATTGTTGACAGCACAAGCTCTTGCTTAGAGTAAATGGAAAAAAAAAGAGAACAATTTTGCAAAGTTTGTTGTCTGATTCAAAACTATGGTAGAAGGAAAAAAACCCAAACCCATGACTAAGTACATACTCACTGTTTCAAAGACAGACTGTCAGCTGTGTAGTTTTGATTTGGGTTGTGGAAAAGATGCAATCTCTCAATAGGATATTGAGAAACAATCGTTCCTTGTTTCACTAGAAACATCTCTTTTAATTTCTGTTCACACTAAGCAGGACCACATGCTGTGGATCATGACTTACTGTGAATGAGGAACATCTACTTTTGTAGTTCTCTGGTTTGTTTCATGTATTGGTGTAAAATAATGATGGAACTATTTCCTTCTTGTATCTTCCCTGCGACTTTATGAAATATGTCCCACGACACCACAAGTGAAGGAGTAGTAAGTGATCCCTCATGCACAACCACTGCCACTGTCCTGGCATGCAAAGGGCACATGGTAAAGGAGCAAGGAAAGTCAAGTTTTCTTTACCCCTGGTTTCTGCTTTGTTGTTTCTTTCATTGCTAGTTATGGGCATACTTCAGCTTAAAGAGAATTGAAGTTAAAATACATTTCTTGGCATCCTAAACACAGCATTCCTTTCCAAAGTCACATAGTTTTTATTTAACATTCTTCCTGACAGAGCCCAAATATTATCTGTGGCAATTCTGACTCCCAACCTCAGTTCTTTTTGTACTTGTACTGGCTACAGTGACACCAGAAATTCAATGAAAGTATAGACAAGATGAAACCACATACAGCCCTAAATTATCAGACAACTGAACAGTGAAATTCCCAGAATCTTTAGAGAAAAAGGAAACTTCTGAGAACCAGACAGCCTTGGACACAGGAAGTCAAAAATCACATCCTCTGAAGCTTATAAAAGTCAACATTTATTAGCTCAGTGAGGGTATGCCACACTAAATATAAAAGAAAATAATTTGACTCCTGCAAGTCTCCTGTAAGACAACGTAGCTACATAGCAAAAGAATTCAAAGCATTTTCCTGAGTCTAAATTTTTCTTCATGAAGAGCAAATAATATAAATTCATATAAACATACCTGATTTTCAAACAGGTGACAGAAAACTGTAACAAAATATTATGAAAGCTATTGCATTTATTGAATCAAGAGAGTAACAGAAGGGCAGTGTGAACTCAGTCTTTTCTGGGTAAAAGGGACGCTTCATCATATCAGATGTAGTTTTCATCATTGTTTAGTGGCATAACCCTTTGGCAGCCCTGATTTTAGCCAGACAGGCTACCACAACCAGGAAAGAATGGAGCTATTCTAAAATCACTTATTCTAAATACTTGCTCTGAATTACAGATTATTTTATTTTACCAGATTTCAGACAAGACTACCAGTAACCTACATACCCAGTTCAAAGCAGGAGACTGATTCATTTTAGAGAAAGAAACATGTAAATAGCATTTCAAAATAAAATTTTCATTTGGAATAATTATTTTTATGTATGAGTTAAGTCACTTACCTAGATCTTCAGACACAAACATTTACAGAAACCTGGCTCCCTTCACTCAGCATGCAGCTTGCAGTGAGCATGATCCACTCTGCAAAACACAGTTAAAATAAAGTTATTCTACATGCTGGTCTAAGTTCAGAATAGCCTGAACACAAGGCTGCACTCCCTGCTTAGGAGTTTGAAGGTGATGCTTTATCTCCAATACATCCTGGAGGCATTATTACTCTGAAGCACAATTTATCTTCCATCCAGTGTCATCCCATTTCTGGATAAATAATAACATCTTCCCCAAAGACAGTGCTGATGTTCACTGCTCTATCTCCCCACTCCATGTCTAAAAGTAAGTGGTCAGGAAAATCATCCTCAACACAGACCTTTCCCTCTTCTATTACGTTTGAGCTACCTTCTAGATAGAGTGTATAAAGCCAGGATGCACAGAAGAAAAATGTACTTGCTTTTGAAACACTGACAGAATCTGAGTCTTTAATGTTATGCAATAGGGTAACTAGAGTCAGAGACTACTGAACGAAAATGTTCTAATTAAAATAAAAGGTTCTGCTGGTAGTGATCAATGAGCCAGCAGAACCATAACACAGCAGGTGACCAAGTATCTCAGGTAGGACTTCCTTTATTTATTTTAGGAGTCTTTCTATCTAAATCAGTGAACTATCATGAACCTTTGAATAAATAGCTTGTAGTTTGCTAAATTTCGTACGCAGTCTATTTCTTAACATGCTACTTTAGATACTTTGACTTGCTATGACATGAGAAAACGTCTGGTAATTTTTCAGTGCAACTTAATATCTCCAAATTAATGGATTTTTAATAAAGTAGGGAAAAGTAGAAGTTATATTTCCTTAAACAGCAAGTAAAATGGCAGATACTAAGTTCTCATTAGAATATGAATTAGATTACAGTTTGATTGATAAAACATAACATTACTTACTAGATTGAGTCAAGTGTCAGGGTACATTAAAAAGGTCTTTTAAAATATAGAAAAGAGTGTTAAAACTTGCTCCTTAGCTAATATAGGGTCATTACTGCTTAATTTCAATGATTACTTGGGACATAGCCTTTTCTTCATTATACAATCAGTCATTTCTGTTTATTGTATAGTCTTCTCAAAGACACGGTAGCCTATAACTGCACAGTATGTTCAATGCTTACACACTTACACACAAGTGGATATTTCCAGAACAATTTGAGTTGCATGCTACCTCAAAGTACAAGATCAAACTTCCCAGCCCTATTGGATGCGTGAACCACAACGGCAGAGCCTGGTGCTTTGACCCAGTGACAGTGAGTGTCCTACAGTACTGGCAGCAATTTCACAGGACAACTGAGTTGATGCATCTTGCTTGAATTTAAATCCAGAGGTCATAGACTTAGTCCTTGCCATCTTCTAGGAGGCCATTCTATGTAATAACTACAAATGCCTGTCTTAGCAAGTAACAGAAAAGTTGTGTTTGATCTCAACCTGTAACTCTATCCTCCTCCCTTTCAAAATAAGTAGATATTAGCAACAAAACACCACACTGTAAAGCTTCTAACTTGCAGAACAGAACATCTGCATTTGAAACTTTTAGGCATTTGTAGAATACATTCAGACAACTTTTATTTTCAGCGAAATAGGGTAAGAATCTACTTTGTCTCAATTTTTGAGTTAGGATACTATCCTAAGGTTATCCAATGAATAGCTTAAGAGGGGCTAACAGATACAGGCCAAAAGCAGGGTCTCTTTGCAAACAGTAGCAACTGAAAAGAATTGAAGTACAATACAGGTTTTTTACTTCAAAATTTGTGGTCCATTGCACTCAGCTAGTAGCAAAGATAGAACATGTATTAGAATGCATGTATTCAAATAGTCTGACATCAGAATACACGTGACTTCATGCACACAGAAGTCACCAGATATACTTAGTGTATGCAGGAGCAGGGTCTTAATCACTAAATTAAATTCTATTTGAGACTTAAACTTTATTTGAAACTTGTTAACTTTACAGGTTTTGCTAGGCTTCTGTGGCAGGCAGGCAGGCCAAGATGGCTTAATGTCAGTTCACAGGCCAGCAGTATAGACTTTGGCACAGGTAGAGTAGACTATACAAATATTTTATTGCCTATTATATAATAAAAATCTTGGAATAAGAACTGAGTGAACAGCTTGCTTACGAAGATAATAATTCTCTTCCTATGTAGTAAACTTATGTAATGATACTTTCAATACAGTTCCAATAATGCTTATGTAATAAAGCATGATAAAATAAAATAAAGATATGAGGAAATCTTCATTCTATATAGCAAAATTAGTGGTTAGATGACAGACTAGAGGAGGATATAACTGTATTAGTACATTATATATGGTCTGCACACACAAAACCATTAATAGTGCAATGCATTATAAAGTTTTTGTGCCTTGATACCAGTTCTTTGAGACACAAAACTGTTTGTTTGTAACTACCCAGTATATTAGAGACAAAAGGTAACAATAAAAGCTATACAAACTTTAATACTTCCATGATTTATAAACAAATATACTAAGTTGACACTTGTCTCTTTTATATTTGCTTTACAGTAAGTAAAAGAAGTGCTGCTTAAGCTCATGAATATAAAACTCTAAATCAGATCACTCAGATCCTTTGGAAATCTTGCCTTGACTTAGGAGATGTTCACAGTAAGGATTGGTTTCACAGGGCAGACAAATTAACTGCTGTCTCTTGGATAACAGGATTAAGATCAAATCTGCTTTTCTAGCATCAATATATTGGTTTATGCTATTGAAGACCAATATAGAAAGCTTCTCACCAACTCACATTATACTGATAACAGAAGTCTATATGAAGACCAAGTGAAACAGTGCTACCAGAAAACTCACTTGAAATTGCAAAACCACCACAATTAAAATTTCTAGCTAAATGACAGGTAGCATTTAGGTCTTATGAAAAAGCCAGTTGTTGTGCAAAATAAGTAGTATACTGCACAAAGCAAATTCTGCTGGGTTTCTTTTGCACATACAGAGATTTCCACAGGCAGGCTATTGATGTGATTCTGCATCACAAGTACCTAAGAAGGTCAAGTCTTTATATTACAAGGAAGTTAATACCAGCTGCGTTGATTCAAATTAACAAGTAGGAGGACAAGGCTGCTTTACTTAGGGTTACAGTTTTTTCTTCCTAGTAGAAAAATCCCTTTTATATAGCCCCCTGTGAAAAGACACATTGCAGAGAGTGGGTATATTAGTTGCACACTACAAGGACGGATTTTACACTGTACCTACTGACACAATGATAAAGCTACAGCTATAGCAACTTATTCAAAAATCAATTCCTTGTTACAGGCTTTTTACAATTGTGCTAGAAGCATCTTGAAAAGATTTGCTATTCTCACTGCAGGTGTAAAAAGTACTGGCAACTATTCATGTACCTTAGAAATGATAACTAATAAATCACTTATTGCAGTAGCAATAACATTCTCTGCTATACTGACACATGATAGTAGCACCTATCTAATAAGGTAGAGTAACTATGATCACTATAGGAAAATGGGGTTTAGTATTTATTTTAACAGATTTTCAAATCTTAAAAAAAACTCTGTTATTTTGAAGCCAAGTAAGAAACTCAAGAAAGCAACATGGCAGACATTACATATTAACAACAACCTGCTTTTTAAAAAAAAAATTATTATTATAAATAATATACTATTTTGTCAAACTCTTAAGCTTGGTACATTTATATCTTCAGAGAAAACTTCAGTGGTGATAACTTAATAAGAAAGACTTCTAACTGGTAAGGCAACATTCAGTGAAAATAGAAGAATTATAAATGAGAATTTAAATCCTGAACCTTTTCTCATATTTCATATTTACACAACTGGTTTTGTATTTCTAAAGAAGATGTATTTACAGGAAAATATGTGATTGGGGGGGCTCTTTTTTTTTCCTTTTTTCCTCTCTTCTTTTTAATCTCATAGCTTGCTATGGGTAAGGAAGACTGTGGCAATAGTATTAAGAAAGAAGATCATAAGTACATCAGAGATCATAAAATTATATTAACTTGAAATGGATAGTGTAAGCTGCAGGAACTACTACTTGGTAAACTTCACAAAAGGTAACACTGAAGAACCGAAGTTGCAACTCAAAATTGTGCTGCTTCTCAGGTGAAATTTTGGGAATGGACTGGGAGAGACGTGCTAAATGCAGTCTGAATGCCAAATGAATTAAAAAAAACCCCATAGCTTTGTGGGGTCGTAGCTAGGGGCAGGAGAAGATTTTGAAAGACTACTAAAATTTCAAAGCTGCACAGCAGAAGAGAAATCCCTTTAAAAAGAATGTGTCAATGGAGAAAGAAACACCAAGAGAAAGGATAGCCCTCCTGGTTTTATGAGCATAACTCTGTAAAAAATTTCAGCCAGTAAATTAACTGTACCTCCAGCTGAAAGCAAAGATAAGGCCAAAGTGAAACAACTCAAATGGCTGTTTGCTAATACAATGAGTTAGGCATTGGTAAACAACTGCTTTCAGAAATTGTTGTGAAAGATATGAAACCATTCATTATAGGAATAACAGAAATGCAAAACAAGTCCATTTGTAACTGGGATACAGCTGGCTGAAAAAATTTACTGTTTAGAAAAGATGGAATTAAGATTAAAGATGGTGGTACAGTACTGCGTGCTCATAAAAAAGACTGATTAAAGAAAGATAACATTCCTCCCCATAGGTAAAAAACCACTTCCTAGGAAGACTTCATGGGGATATGTTAATACCTCTACTGCATCGGGGCTGCAGAATGGTTAATTTTTTTGTAAGATTATGTGAGATATATGAAGTAGTGTTACTTTTATAATTCCTACTGCCTTCTTAGCATTTATGTTCTGATCCGTATCAGTCCACAAAGGTAAGTCTCAGGCATGCTTGGATATGAATATGTAGTAAATTCCTAAATCAATTAGTCACTGGTGCAGTTCTGGTAAACACTGAAGATGCCATGAAAAAATGTACAAATATGATTCATTTCATTTCAAATTGGCACCCAAGACAGAAACATCAAAATCTAAGGTACTGGGTTTTAGTATGGCAGACAGAAAAATTAGGAAGATGGTTGATAAAATTGACAGAAGAATCCAAAGATTTGAATGTGAAGGTGGAGGCACTGAATTTAAATAGAAGTGCAGTATCTGGAGTCCTCACAAAGAAAAGAGAAAATCAGAAGGCTGACAGTCTGCTTGAATAAGTAAGCAGAAAAGACAGAATTTTAAGAGTAAGTGAAAATATCTATAAACATATGGATAAAGGATCAATGAGTTACATAAATCAAAGTCAGAAATACAAATGTCTGTAAGCGCATTTGAACTGCACTTTTCTAAGGAAGCGAGTTTACTTTGATAAAATTGAAGGGCAATAAAATCCACAAACTGGGATATTTATAGAATTCTGGTAGCAAATTTTCAATTAATCATTCAATGTAGAGGTTGTAACCTGGGACTAGCGGATAGAAAGCTTACTACTATTCTTACTGTTAGAAGTATGTACGGAGGAAAAAAAGGAAAGCAAAATGCCTCAGCTACTACAAGCTCATTAGTTTGACTCCTGTTCAGAAACGACTCAGAAATGAAATTACACAGAAAAGGTAATTGCCCATGGAGGGAAGTGGACTAAAAACAACATGGTTTTATCAAACATGAGAATGTGCCTTTGTTGCCTTATCACACTTCTCAGACAAATGCAATGCATTCATGCTAATTCATCTAAATTTAAGCAGAACCCCTGATATAAATGCCTCATGGGAAATTATTATTTAATGCAGAAAAGATCAGGTTTTAGACATGGTCTGTAAAATGAATAAAGAATTGACTAACAGTAAAACCTCACACGCAAACAGAAAAACAACAACAACAAAATCCCAAAACCAAACAACCAAAAAAAGAGTTATGTTGAAAGGTGGGTTATCAGGAAAGAGATACCAAAGATGTTCTTCAATAACTGATCTTGAGACTGACCTCCATTTATTATTTTCACTGGTGACTTCAGTACAAGGAATTTTGGCAATGACAAATTTCAGAGGCAGTATCACTACTAAAGAGCGTATTATAATCCCTCAGGAGTAATTAGATGACTTCGTAGATTAAAAAAAAAACAAAACAGAAAAGAGGTGAAATGTAAATGTGCAAGCTGTAATTTCATGCACTTAGAGAATAACGAGAAGAATGTTTGTCCTAAGATGAGAGAGGCTATATTAGTTGATCCTACTATTGTAGGTGATCATATGACTGGACTGAAAAAAACCAAATTGGTTTCTAACACGCAAGAACTGGTAAGTCTCCAGAGATGGGGAACTAGGTGTACTTATTTAGGTACTTAACTAGGTGCACTGAAAATGCCTCATGGACAATTATTTATACATGTCATACATATTTAAAAATACAAGATTTATTTAAACCAGGTTGGTGTGGAGAAGAGCTTCTAGGCTTATTAGAGGAAAAACATGACAATAAAACAATCTAGCTTTTTCATGCTAGGAAAACAAAAGCTGAAATGATGTATAGTTACTCACCAGGATATGACATCAGTTTATGTTACTTTGGACTATTAAGCTTTTTTGTATTCAGTTAAGAGCCAGCTTCCACTGCTCACTATAACTGTAATTATTCTATGATTCAATGAGTTATACTGAGAATCTTCTTGGGTGATAATGGGAGCATACTATGGTTAGTCTGCTTAGATGGGGTATTAGCAGTTTTCTAACCATCAGAGGTTGAAAGTTCTTGAAACGCTCATCAACTCAGAGGCAAAGCATTTTGAGATTGCATTCTATAAGTTCATGAACAGTAAAGGAAGAGTAAGGGAGAATATAAGGCTAATTAAGGAATATTCTGGCATAGAATTTTGAGAAAATTAATTGCTGGTGTATTTAAGAAGGTGGCAGTGGATTGCTGTGCATTGTCATTTTGTATTTAGTAGGCTCTAAGCTTCTATGGTCACTGAGTAGTACTGAGGAATTCTTCAAGTGACAAACAACTCTAGAAAAGGAGAAGCTGTGCAGAGATAAAGGTTGGGAAGGATCCCAAGCCCTTACCTCCCCTTTCAGATCAGCAGCAGCATTGCAAGTTGGGAAGAAAAGTGCACATGTATGTGGCTGTTAAGCTTTCATGAGAGCTGACCCACGTCTGAATGGTTCATAGGGTAGAGAGAGGAGTCTGTGTCTGTATACAGCTGCCTAGGTACACACAGAAAAGAAAAATGTCCCAGCAGAACTAAAGATATATGCATGTCTGGAAGACAGGGAGGAAATTTGTAAATCCTGCATCAATGCAATAATATCAATCATTAGATACAAGGCAGAAAATCCATATCAGACTCAGGACAGTTGGCTGATACTTTCCAAAAAGATTATCTGTAAAAAGCAGCTAATGAAATGGAATCCCTATCTACCAATGCCTTCAGTATTTCCTCTCACATGCATTTCCTTCTATCACTTCTGTAAAATAAACTTACATACATAATACAGTTCATGTCAGTACCAAAGAAAGAGGTAGAACATTCTGAATTCTTCAGTTACTATCGCTACATAGTTCAGAATCTGATTCACACTAGCACAATACTGTCAAGTCTATAATTTTAGGATGACTTTTCATGGTTTTCCTAGAAACTCAGGCTCTGGAGTCATGAGGTAATTATCATGAAGAAAATACATCTATGTGAAGGATAAAATGTCATTAACTTTTAATTGTGAGTCTGAGCACCTATGAGCTATCAGTTGTGCTGGTTGCTCACCTCATCACCAGCAATACAAGCATACAAAATATATTGACCCGGTCTACATAACAAGATAAAAAAAGGTAACAAAATAATAAAAGCCTATTCAGTTTATCCTTAAAACAGTTCCAAACACACTCACCCAATAGTTCAGCTTGACAAAAAGCAAATTAAAAAAAAAAGAGAAACAGTATTTTTCTGGTCAGCTTAAAAAATAACAGTGAAACACACAGTTAACCTTAATTCTGCCCCAGCTGTTTGCCTAGTCAGTACTGAATGGCAATCCAAGCAAAGATCTTTATATGGGAAAGGTGTTGTATACACCAAAACTTCAAAACCACACAGACTACGGCGCACATACAAATCATGTTTTTGAAGCTCAAATTATAACCCTCAAAGTACAGAAACTTATAATGATAGGTTTCTCAGTTATATATGACCTATATGCCCACTAGTGGCTGAATGTACATTAGACCTTAAATTCCACCAGTGCTATAGAAAGTATTTTTATGTAGGATGCAGGAATACTTTGCTATGCTGAAGTGTAGTTCTATTTCTCTTATGCTCCAACTTTACATTTAGCAAAGGCAGAAGGTACAAAGTCTCAAAGTAATTTTAATGGTGTAATTATTTTAAATTATTTGGTTCATCGAGACATCTACTGCTGCTCTAAAGAAATAGAACAGTGAATTTCATAATGCCAAAGTGTTTTGACAGTGAGTAGTCTAGCTAGTTTTACACCTTCTGTGCTCTTTTTGCTCCAACAGCTATAAAACAGCTATAAAAATCCCACACCTCTCAAAATAAGATGTTCATACAGCCAACACATAAGCAGAATAAAAAATAAGCTTAGGATAAACTCTGGGGTGCCTTTTTGGCATATGGATTTGTATGAAAAAGGTTAATACCTATAGGTACCGCAGAATCACAAAATGACTACGGTTGGAAGGGTCCTCTGGAGGTCATCTGGTCTGACCTCTCCTGCTCAAGCAGGGACACTTAGACCTGGTTGTCCAGGATCATGTCCAGATGGCTTTGGAATACCTCCAAGGAGGGAAACTCCACTAAATCTCTGGGCAACCTGTGCCAGTGCTCAGTCACCCTCAGTGTAAAAGTGTCTCCTGATGTTCAGAGGGAACCTCCTGTGTTTCAGTTTATGCCCATTGCCTCTGGACCTGTCACTGGGCACCTCAGAAAAGAGCCTGGCTCCCTCCTCTTTGCACCCTCCCTTCAGGTATTTACATACATTAATAAGATCCTCCCTGAGCCTTCTCTCCTCCAGGCTGAACAGCACCAGCTGTCTCAGCCTTTCCTTGTAGGAGAGATGCTCCAGTCCCTTCATCATCTTCCTGGCCCTTTGCTGGACTCTCTCCACTATGTCTGTGTCTCTCTTGTACTGGGGAGCCCTGAAGTGGACACAGTACTCCAGGTGTGGCCTCCCCAGTGCTGAGTAGAGGGGAAGGATCACCTCCCTTAACCTGCTGGCAGTATTTTGTCTAATGAAGCCCAGGATACCATTAGCCCTCTTTGTGGCAAGGGCACATTGCTGGCTCATGTTCTACTTGGGTGTCCACCAGGACCCCCAGGTCCTTCTCTCTGCCAAGATGCTTTCCAGCAGGGCAGCCCCCAGCATATACTGATGTGTGGGGCTGTTCCTCCCCAGGTGCAGGACTTGTGGAACTTCCCTTTGTTGAACTTCAGGAGGTTCCTGTCAGCCCATTTCTCCAGCCTGTCCAGGTCCCTCTGGATAGCAGCACAAGCCTCTGGCCTGTCAGCCACTCCTCCCAGTTTTGTGTCATCAGCAAACTGGCTGAGGGTACACTCTGCCCTGTCATCCAGATCATTAATGAAGATGTTGACCAGGACTGGACCCAGTACTGACCCCTAGGGTACACTGCCAGTTACTGGCCTCCAACTAGACTTTGCGCTGCTGATGACCAGCCTCTAGTCCCAGCTGTTCAGCTAGTTTTCAATGCACTGTCTGTTCATCCAGCCCATACCTCAACAGCTTGTCTATGAGGATCTTATGGGAGACAGTATCAAAGTCCTTACCAAAGTCCAGGTCAACCATATTGACTGCTCTCCCCTTGTCTACCAGGCCAGTCACTTAATCGCAGAAGTTTATCAAGTTGGCAAAGCATGAGGTCCCCTTGGTAAAGCCATGCTGACTACTCCCGATGATTTCCTTGTCACTCCCGGGCTTTATTCCACAGGTCTCTCCAAGCTGATCTTTGAAGAAGCCAAAGACTTCTCTCCTGAAGTCCAGGGTTGTAAGCTTGCTTTTCACCTTGCTCCCTCTCCTCAGGATTCTGAACTTCAGCATCTCATGTTCACTGCAGCCAAGGCTACATTTAACCTTCACATTCCTTTTTTGGTGAGTAGGAGGTCCAGCAGAGCACCTTTCTTCATTGGTTCCCTCTACCGCTTGGAACAGGAAGTTGTCATCAATGCACTCCAGGAACCTCCTGGATTCCTTATGTCCTGCTGTGTTGCTCATTCAGGAGATATCAGGATACTTAAAGTCCCCCATGAGGACCAAGGCCTGCAAATGTGAGGCTGCTGCTCTCTGTCTGTAGAGGCCTCATCCAATTTTTCTTCTTGGTCAGATGACCTGTAGCAGATACCCACTATAATGTCACCTCTGCCAGTCCTCTCTTTAATCCTAACACATAAGCTCTCGTTTGGCTTCTCATCCATCCTCAGGCAGAGCTCGATGCACTCCAGATATTGTCACATAAAGGGCAACTCTTTCTGCTCATCTTCCTGGCCTGTTCTTCCTGAAGATCCTGTATCCCTCCATTATAACACTCCAGTCATAAGACCCATCCCACCACATCTCCGTGATCCCAACAAGATTGCTGCCTTGCTACTGGTATTACCAGGATTCCCTGTGGATCATGTCTGTTACTGTCAGGCATCGAACATAGTCTGCAGGATGAGCTACCTACTTTAAGGAAAAAAAGAAAAGTTGGTGGGGGCAGGACAGGAAGATCAGCAAAACCATTACTGTGTCTGGTGACTGTTCCTTTTAGAGAGGATAACTATAAGCGGCATCCCAAAGAAGGAAAATCTGCACCTGAATGAAGACAATCTGACTGCATGAATTCTTCCCTTTCAGAACATACCACTTCACTGCAAGAGGCCTTGTACAAAAGCACTGTCCTTAAACCAGCCAGCCGTCAGAAACTGGCAAGCATGGAACTCAAATCATCACCTTTCATGTGGCATTATGCTCTGAAACCATGTGTGTCACAAAACCATAATTTCACTATACAATACCTCAGAGAACTTCAGTTCAGCCTCTCCCTACACTTACTAATAGTTTATGCTTTATGGCCTACGCCTTTTCACCATGATCAGAGATGATAAAAAGATGATAATGAACATTTTCAGATGCTTCTCTGCCTAGAAATCCTTTCTGAACAGACTTTTATAACATCTCTCTTTCTTCTGCAACCATTCAAAAATCAGAGCTGGGTCCAAGTGCGGGTCTCATTTTTCTCCTCTGGGATCTTAATAGAATATTCCCATTTAAGTCAAGGACCATGGGATGGAGGAAAGCTCAGAAAGAGTTTGTAGGCCTTAGTTTCCTTTCCTCCTTCTCTTCCCTGTGATTTTTTTTGACTTATGACTTAATTCAGACTATGAAAAAAAGAAGATACCCTGGTTAATGCTTGTCAAAAAAATGACTGAAAATTGACCAAGTCTCTAGTGTCTTACATTATTCTAAAGATACACAGGAGAACATGTGTTGTCAATAAATATCAAGCAGATTGCCAAATGTAAACTGATGATTTATGATTTACTTTCTCAATTACCATTAGAAATAACCTAAATTAAGTTTCACAAGGTACCATTATTTGAAGCAAGTAATGTCTGTGTTCCAACTTAACTGTTCCAAGTAAATTAAAGGTCAATGTGACTGGAATCAGATTGCTAGCCTATCTGCTTTTTTTTCTTACCTGAGTATGATGTTGAATATACAGCCACTAGTATTTTGGAGAAGTCTATTGACATGCTTTAAAAAAAAAAAAAAAAAAAAAAAAAAGCCAAAAGGCAATGTTAGCTCTTGACTCCTCAACATTTATAGAATTCTGGCTATTTATTTAGGTGCTTGTTAATTTATTAGATACTTATGAGCTTATGGGGATTCATAAACACATTCTTCAATCCTTAGTTCTTTCAAACATTGAGCATTGTTTTTTTACACCATTCGTGACATTAACCCAGAAATGAAAGAAAGCGTGTATCTTTGTGGTTTAATTAATTACCAATGTAAAGATCTAAAAACTTTCACAACTGTTTATTTTTTGTTAATTTTAAAGAACAATGTTACAGTTAGGTATCAATTCTTGAAATTCCTGAAGCCATCTTCTAACCATTTTTGTCAGGAAACTACAAACTCCTACTTTTCTACACCACATGATGTATTTAACGTGTCTTTCTGGTTTGGGGGTTTGGGTTTTTTTTCTCCACAAGTAATTCTATTTTTATCTTCACTTGAATCACATATTTCATTTGTCAAATAGGTAAACAGGAAAAAAATTTTCTGAAATAAAGCTTTCTTCATATTGTAGCAATAAAAGAACAGTACATGCCTTGCTACAGCTAACTGTTCATCTTTCTGGAAGTGAATAAAAAATTAACGTTGTGCTTCCTTATGTGACAGCAGCAGACAGTTGCTGTCTTTCACCAGGCAATAGAACTGAATCCTGAAATCTATTCCTTTATGTTGGTTTTCTGTACACATGCATATAAAGATGCTCTTCTCTACAAGGTCAGATTCTCCATATAATTGCAGAGGCCAGCCTCCCATAGCATTATATAATAGAGAGGTGCTCTCTCAAGTATTACCGTTTGATGGTTCAGTGCAACATTTTCATAGCATAAGCCTTAATGTAGCATGTAAAGGTGTAATAGACCATTACTATATTCAGGCAAATCTCCAGATCAGTGATCAGGGTAAAGCCTTAAATGGAAGGCTGCTCAAATGTCTATAACCTTCTTGACTCTCTGCAGCCACAAAAATATTAGTGAGCCTTCAGCAAACAGTTTCTCAACTCTTCCCCTTCAGGGGTATATCTGTCACCAGAGGCAAGCAAATGAACAAACATTGTTCCAATCTTTTGCACCCTGTCAGATATGACAGCTGGGAAGGATTTCGAGGTGTTGGGGTTTTTGTTTGTTTGCTTGAAATTATAGTGCATGCATATATGCTGTTTTCCAAAAATCGTGCATCTCCAGGTTTCCTTCACCTCATCAAATGGGAGTATGAATAATGACGAGAAGGTTGCTTTTAAATAACTTGTGAGAGAAAGCATTTTTATTTTTATCAAGGGGCTTTTGCACAGTCAAAGATAACTGCAAGAGAAAGATTTTCTTTTAAGGGCAGTGGACTTGCATAATCTTGGGAATCACATCTAGTCACACTTTTTTCTCAGTTCACAAATCACAGTGGCGGAAAATAAAATCAAAGGTTTAAACAAAAATAATAATGAAAAACAAAACAATACATAGATCATTCACAGTCTAAATGCTACACAGAACAAAAGGGAAAGAAACAAAATTATTTTCTACCAACTCTATTAAGTTGGTAGGAAATTGGACTTCTGATTTCAAGCAATACACTTCATTTTTTGAAAACACAATATGTCAGCATATAGTTATATTGACACTATGCAACTTGGAATACTGTAAAATAACACACATATAAAATTGATCTTAAAATTAAAAGATTAGTTTGAAATATTTGGGGGTTTCCAGTACTAAATGTGAAAACCTGAAAATAATTTGTTTGGGTTTTTTTACCTACTCTAATACACATATATGAACATAATTTTTAAATTACTATTTGTAAAGTATGCCAAGGTAGCACAGATGTGTAATTTAAAATATACCGTAGCATGCTTCCTCTAATTGTAACATATTCTAGTGGCATTCAGATGGCATAATCTGATTCTTACTGTGTGTGAAAAGTAAATGGAAAGAAAGAAGCTAAAAGAATGGCTTTAGGTGTGAAAGGAAGGAATAGGTACAACAGTATAATTAATTCTAAGATTATCCATTTCATCATTCAAAATTCTGAGTTCTCTATGCCATGTATGAACACGACTTACAGTAATTAAGACATTGAATAGAATTCAAAAAAATCATATGGGGAAAAAACTGGTTCAAACCAAATTTTTGGTTTTTTAAAATAAGAATAACCAGTACCATTTCTCTTGCTGAAAAATGGTTTCACATGAGGGCAGTTGTAAGAAAACTACACACACTCACAAAAAGGGATAATTCAAGACAGGTAACTTAGTTACGTGTGTAATTTCCTAGATATGATTCCCACAGTATGCAGTAACCCAACTCCCTAAATTCTTTGTAAGTTCTGCAAAGGACTAATGAGCTCCTGACAACTGGCTGTAAACTAAACAATACACTAAACCTATTCTGGATTATTTGCAATTATTTACTTGAGCTAGAGTATGCTACACTGAAAGCTAGCTTAAACTAGTATAGCTTATTTGAAAAACATGAAAAGTTGATTGAGACACTATTATATATTCTTAAGAACTGAAATCCACAGAACGTGTAGCTGTAATAACACTCATGCCATGTATAACACTGTAGTCAGCACAAACCAAACTGAAAGATATGGAAGTGGAGAACGCTATATTCTGCATTCCCCTGATCTGAATGAGCAACAGAATGCTCAAATAGGTAATATCCAAGAGTAATTTTGGGAGTATATAAACTACCTAGATAACTAAGTTAATACAATATCTCAACCATACTGCCAACTGGAAGCCATGAAATGTATCTAATAATAGTTTAATTACTTTGTGGGATAGTTGAAAGCAAAAATTTTCTCGCTCCCAGATTTTGAATATCATCAATGAAGACACAGGGGATGTTTTTAGCAGTGATGTAGTTTCTTTGTAAATCTGAAAGAGGGACAACAGCTGGAGTTGTATCATGGGACTGATCAATTTCTGATAGTTTCAAAATATCCTGAAGTTACACTCTGAAAATGTATGAAGTGAAACTTATTTGCTCTGAGAAGATTTTTGGCTCTTAGGTTTTGCATGCTCTCTGAAGTAAGGCATCAGGAATTACACCCCCCCACCCCTCCCACCCCCCAGCCCCCAATCACTTCAGGGCAGTGAGGTCTAGTCTTCCTTCCTTTGTTTTGTTCCACCTTTCCTTCCCCCCTGACTTCATCCGCAGGGAAGCTTAAAATGGATTTGGGATACGGTACAAAGATCGCCTCACAAAAGAAAATAATCCATGTATTTTATAATTTCTGCTAAGTTATCTATGCTCTTTGAAAATTTAGTGGAAAGAATGTAAGGAAAGTCACAAAAAGTAATAAATGCATTTGAGTACATACATATTTAGAAATAAGGGAGAGTTGGCAGGAATGCCTGCAAGACAGAAGTGTTGTCTTAAGCATCTCTAGCCAATATGAATGTATGAAAGTGCTTCTGGTATCTCAAGTAATGCTCAAGAAACATTTTTTATTTTGTTTCACACACGCTTTGTCTAATCAGGTTTTTGAGTCTTTCACGTCACTAAGAAAATCACCCATTGGGACCCTCCTGAAGGTGACATGAGGAAAGTGCATGAGTTAAAGTGAATCTCTTAAGAAAAACTGCATTGAATCTTCTGGAAAATATATCTTGAAATATTCAATTTTTTTGTTCATGATGAGGAATTAAGAATCAAAGCATTCTTCTAGTTCTGCTTACTTGGTAAGATATTAGGGAGGTAAAACCAGAAAAATACCTAATACATTATGAAATAAGTTACCTTCAATCAAATAATAACTGCTAAAAGTTAGGATTTTTCAAACAGGGAAAGGAATATGAAAACAAGCATATTCAGATTATAAACCGAAGAAAAAAAGCAACCACTGAAATTTATATACACAGGAGATTACTACAGGAGTTCACAGAGAGCAGAGTTCAGGTGCAGCTACACAGATTTAAGCTGTTTCAGCACGTTTTACAAATCACAGTATATGTTAGGCTTTTACATACCTACACAGGTCCGGGCTGAGATTCCCAAAACAGTTATTGATGAGAGAGTAAAAATAAACATGTATGTGTATTGTTTCAGGAAATCAATGCTATCACGAGAATTTACATCGTTGGAAGTCTTAAAGATGTGGCCCCTGGCTGAATCTCACTTATGCGTAAGATATTGTCATCAGCTGCTTCAGCTTAAATAAACAAGTAAACACATCACTGCACTATCAACAGAAATACTGGAAACAAAGACTAGCAATGTCTTACTAGATATGGCATGGGATTATTCCTCAAATGAAAGCCAAGTAATGATGGTCTCAGCAAGAAAAAAAAAGAACAAAACAAAAAAATTGGCAGATGTGACTGTAAACTACTTTGGAAAAAAAAAAAAAGTATAACATTTCTTACAGTCATCGGTGCTCTTAATGGATCTCAGCCTGTAAACAATTCAGCAGTAGTACAGAACATTAAGCAACAGCTAATTATACTGAATTATGGTACACGTCCTTGAGACACTTTCCCCCACCATTTCTCAGCCTAAAATTTCCAATAATGACTGCATTACACAATTCTTAACATGGCTGGGAATTTTAGCCACATGAATGTCTTCATTAAAAACTCAGAGTCATATATCTAGTTTTGGTACCTCTAATGGTTACCAGGAACCTGCAATGACTGGAAACCTTTGGACTCATGTTCCCCTGAATGCAAAATATATTATGAAATCTATCTTGACCTATTTACGGGTAAATCTCAGTTTTCCTACCAACTGCGTATTTCTCCCCTTTCTTCCTAAATTTTTTTCAAGATAATTGTTTACTTTTATAATGTCATTTTGTTGTTAAAGAAAAATTCAGTGTGATCTTCAAAAACACCAGAAGAAAAAGAGACATTTAGCCTAAGTGGGAAACTCCAAGCCATGTTTTGCTATTATGAGAGACTTCTGATGAACATCCATGACACAACATAGACAGGACTCAATTGCCTAGGTACAGGAAGCATCTTGTTTCATTTGAGATGACCTGGGACATCTCACCAGAGCTCCCACTACTGTTCCCCAAGGGCTCTGGACTCCAGGATTTCTTGTGTCAACCCACCAGTGCCATGGCAAGTATCTCTGGTATTCAGAGAGACTAATTGAAATACAGTGTTTCAATTCAACCCTCATGTGCTTCATAGCATTAACACATTATTTATAACATAAAAGGGAAAGGAAGACCTTTTAAGTGAAATTTGAGTTTGAAATAGTCTGTAACTAAGTTCTTCAGACAAACCTTTTAAACAACTTGTCACTGCCGTCGAGCTGAAAATACGGGCACATAAGGAGAAGCAAATATGTGAGAGCTAACATTAATACACACACACGCGTATACATATTAGCGTACTATCTCCCCTACTCAGAACTTAGAGGACTTGCTCAGTGCTTGGAGAAAAACAGAATAAAAAGCTTCTGTGGAAAGTCTGGGTTCAGAAAGGAGTTGTTCAGGCAAATTGAGAAGTAGTATTACTGTTAAGGACTGTTAATTCTATTTGACTGTTTCAATAGCAAACTTGTCTATGCCTGGATACTGTCTCTCAGGGTAGAACATTTTACAGAGTGTTTCCTTCACCTGCTGAAATTTCTGGGCCATCTTTAGATGGAACAGTGGGGGCAGCAGCAAACAGATGGTCCAACATTGTCTCCACGTATTAACACTGATTGCCTGATGTAGCTAAGCTGCAGTTTTCTTTGGAAGCTGTCACATGAAACTAGACCAAACTACTTAGAATCTAAGCCATTAGCAACTAACAAGGAAACAATGAAAAGTAAATGTAGGTTTAAATTTTAAACCAGGACATTATACTCATCACAATTGAACTGGGTCAAGCGTTTATATCTGTATTTTCAGAGCATGTCATTTCATGTATATTATGAAGCATAACTTAATTTCCCAGCATCATAACAGATCTATTAGTTGTTAGAGAATGTATAGCAGTTTAAGAATTCTTGTAATGATACCTTATTGTTGCTATATTCTATAACATTCATTTTTAATCTCTGCAAATGTACGTGAGGCAGGACAGTAGCATAAAACCCAGAGTTATTTTTTCTGACATTCAGAAAAATGAGGAGGAGACCAGAAAGCAAGCTGTTGAGTCCTCCCTGAGTTGACAAATAACATTTCTGCTGCATTCAATCACCTTGCAACTGATTACAGGTTTCTGTAAGACCTGACATTCTATAAGAAGGAAAGTAATCCTGAATCTGGGATATGAGGGGATAATTAGAAATCAAACATTTTAATACTACAAGCAATAGCGTGTTTATTCAATTTATAGCAGCCACTAGTTTGAGTGTCTACAGCTGCACATACCTGTTTTGGTATCTGTTACTACAACACAAACTGATATAATCCACATATAAAAAAATCCCTTTGTCTCTTTCCCATTTATATTAAAAAAATGAGTATGATGCAAGTTAAACACATCTTCATATATTTCTGAATTGCTGTACAGTACTGTTCATGTATAATCCCTCTCATTTATAGCTTTGTATTTTCTTTTAAAAAGACACATGATGAGTTTATTGCTTCATACACAAAATATATTTTTCTACAAAACATATGTTTCTGTATAACCCACATTCACACCAACACCTGAGCATATCTGATCAGCAGTCTTTTAAATGGGTTTTCTATACAGTTTTTTCTAGTAGAAGGAAAAAAATCACCCTAATTATTCTAATGGTAAGCCTGAAACAGTGTAACTGGAAGTTATCCTTCCTTGGCTGAATTCTCCGTGATGAACTCTGAGCCATGAGGTATCCTGTGCTATTAAAAACAAGAAAAAAACCAAAACAAAACCACCCCCTTTTTTTTTTTTTCTTAAGGGTCTATGTTCTTTTAATGATGCTTCTTCCTCGGTGAACACTGCTTGCCTTTGGGGAAGGACTGTTAGAAGCAGAGCCCTCAGTAGTCTAGGATTTACTAAAATACATTCCCTCCTGATATTTCAACCTTAAGTGAAAAGAATTTCATGCTCAGAAATGAGACCAGATATTGGGTGGAATTTTTCTGAGTCCTTCTACATCATGACAAATTTAAAATTATATAAATGTGTATCAGGTAGCTAACAGTTGTCATGTTTTAGATGTACATCAGCTAAAGTCAGATCATCATTCTAACTCCACTGAGTTGAGTATTCAGTATATTCAACATTAAACTACCCTCAGTAATTTTTGCATTGCACAGTAAAACACAGATTAAACCCAATGCTAAGACCAATTCAAGCTGGTGAAGTCTAGATGGGATAGTGAACTGGGAAAATACTCCTTCTGATTCCTCTAGCAACATAACTCCACCAGCACAGCGCGAGTCTTGGGCTAGTTATACTTGCCACTCATGGTTAATCTACTACAGCACAATATAATGCTGCTGTTAACTTCCAATTAGAGACACAGTTCATGTCAAGAGACCACAAACTGAGTCTCTTTATTGTATTGTATGGTAAAGTGCAGATGTGCTCCAATACAGTAGTAGAAACCCACAGTAATACAAGATGCAAGAAACAGCTGCTCTGTAAATACATAGTTAGAGTATATACTATATATGAAGAGTATCTTTAACAACCCCAAGAAAAACTGATGTAAAAGAAAACTAATTCTTTATTAAACTCTGAATTATCATAAATCATTTCCTTACAAACTGAATGAAAATTAGTATGACCTTTTCTAATCCTTTAACTTAAACACATTGGAACTGAGAAACAAAACATATAAAAACCAAAATGATTTTTAGAAGCTAAAATGTTTTAATGACTAGGCCTTCATTCAATTTTTACAAACAACTACTTTCTTTTTATTGAAATAACTTGCTTCACTAAGAGATTTCAACTGAAAACAAATTTTTTTTTTTTTTTTATGTTTAATCAAATTTAGTGGTTTGGTTTTCAGTTTGTCCCCTTTAATTAAACTGCACATTGCAGAAGAAAATATAGACTACTTTCTGAATACTAATTATAGTTCCCTTGAAGTCTCCTAGGTCATTAAAATATGATTAGCTAAAGGCTTTTCTTAGGAAAAATTCTTAGTGGAATGAATAATACACATCAAATATACAGATCCATTTCAAAAGTCTACAATGATTATCTTATTGGGATTCAGTTAATGAGAAAAATCCATCTCTGTTGGTTCAGTGACATGGGCGAATGGTTCAATTCCCGAAGATGCACAGCATGACAAACACAATTCACAGCACCTGGACTATCAACTTGCCACCTCATACTGAAGGATCTGTAAACTACTAAGAAACACACAGGTATTCCTGCTGAGTACATTACCTAAAGTCTCCTCTTCCTTAATTATTTTTATCAGATTACTTTAAATTAGCCCTATGCTGTGGCTTATTAAAAAATTAATCTTGTTTCCATGGCAATAAATTTGTTTTACTAACTCATAATAAATGGATATACTAAAACATTTGCAAAAATGGATTTCCATTTCAGTTTAGATGTAAGCAAGCATCACATAAATCTGTCTATGAAGAAATGTGATATGCAACACTACATCACCTATTTAGTATTGTCAAATTCTCCTTTTGGGGGTTAGCCATAGTTACAGTTCAAAAGAAATGTTGTAATCATCATTATCAATCTGTATGTAGTTTTAAGGGACATATTTTTATAGTTATACTCAATTAACACCATCAGGGAATATGGAAGCATTATATTACCCACCATCCAAGGAAATCTTCCACCCAGAAATGGTCTGAAACCATCTCTCCTTCATGGAAATCAGACCACAGCAACACCTCCAACAGCTCAACTTACATGATGGCATATTCTGAAATATTCTGTAAAATGCTGGTGCTGTCTTTGTATCAAATGGTAAGAGAGAAACCTGAGCACTGCAGCCCTTCCTAATCCATCTCTTTTGGTCCAGCAAGTTGCAACTAAAAATGTTTTCCAGGTCACGTATATGTCCCAAGAGCTCTAAAGGTAATCACAGTAGCTGTAGGATGAGATGGCACATCCCTGACTGTCAAGGCTAAAATTCAGGTATCAACATCAACCACAACTGTAGCATCTGTACTGTGCTGACCACAAGACACTGGGCAAATAACTATCACAACTGGGACTTGTATTTACTCTTTCTATAAACCACTTATGGTCTGATAACTGGATCTGGACTGTGCCTCAATAAAACCAGTATACTGAATATTTTTTTATTAAGTTCCTACTCTATATGTTGACAATTACAAATCCTCCTCTACTTAGAATAGAACAGAACAGAATAGAATAGACTAGACTATTACAGTTGGAAGGGACCTACAATGATCATCTAGTCCAACTGCCTGACCAATTCAGGACTGACCGAAAGCTAAAGCATGTTAAGGGCGTTGTCCAAATACCTCTTAAAAACTGGCAGGTTTGGGGTATTGACCACCTCTCTAGGAAGCCTGTTCCAGTGTTTGACCACCTTCTCGGTAAAGAAATGCTTCCTCATGTCCAGTCTAAACCTCCCCTGGAGCAGCTTTGAACCATTCCTATGTGTCCTATCAGTGGATCCCAGGGAGAAGAGCTCAGCACCTCCCTCTCCCCTTCCCCTCCTCAGGAACCTGCAGAGAGCAAAGAATTCACCCCTCAGCCTCCTGTTCTCCAAACTAGACAAGCCCAAAGTCCTTAGCTGCTCCTCATAGGACATTCCTTCCAGCCCTGTCGCCAGCTTGGTTGCCCTCCTCTGGATGCATTCAAGGACCTTAACATTCCAATATTAACACATCTACACACACACACCTTGGTGCGTCCTGAAGCTCTCCATGCAGTGCAAGGAGAATGATCCTGATCTGCTCTGTAAAGACCACAGGATGGACACCACATAAGGACCTAGGTAAAATGTAACAAAAACCCCAAAATTTACTTCATCGACAGGCAGCTCAATGAATTATACTATGCATTATAATGGCATGAATGACTAAATATCCAGAAAGTTCTTAAAAACAACCCCTTTGAATCCATTCTTTTTTAGATTAACACTGCATGTGTGGTAAGAGTCTGCCCAAGAGCCCAGACAGATAAAGCATGGATAATCCTCTAGGCTGCCATGGGTATTCCTGATGAGAGTAGCGTGGGCAGATAGGAGAACCGTGGCTCTATTTTAGTCAAAGACAGCATTAAAATAGACTGTATAATCAGAGTAGATACAGGCAGTGAGCTCCACACAACTGACAAAAAAAAAAAAAAAAAAAAAGAGTTGAAAATACTTATCTGCAGATACTTATCTCTCAAGTAAATAAGGGATGAATAAGGAACTCCTGTCCAAGATCAAACATGGAAATATGTACAAGAGACAGAAGCAGGGTAGAGTAACCCAGGAGAAATATAGAGATGCTGTCTGAGCATGAGGGATGGGCTTAGAAAAGCCAAAGCCCACATGGAGCTGAATCAGACTAGAGACATGAAGGCTAACAAGAAGGGCATCTATGGATACATCAGCAGCAAAAGGAAGATCAGGGAAAACACAGGCCCACTGCTGAATGAGGCAGGGCACCTGGTGACAAAGGACTTGGAAAAGGCTGAGATGCTTAATGCTTCCTTCACCTCAGCCTGTACCAGTAAGATCAATTTTCAGGAACCCCAGGCCTCTGGCACCTGTGGGAAAGTCTGGAGTAAGGAAGATTTACCCTCAGGGATACAGTATCTGGTTATGGTACATTTAAACAAACTGGACATAGACAGAGCAATGGGACCTGACAGGATGCACTCTGTAAACACAGAGAGACAACTCTCTCGCTGCAAGCCATTGGATGCTTAATCTGGTTTTTTTTCCACCCCAAAGTGGCACGATTCTGACACAATGCTTGCATTTTGTCATAAAAAAGAAAGTACAATGGGCACATATTTGAATATCTATTTTTAAGCAATTCTATCATGACCGTTTTCTGTGGAAAATTAGACAATTCGTTCTGTTAGAGAAAATTTAAGAAAATCAACATTTGTATGGATGCAGCTGAATAACAGATGAGTGTATATAAAGCAGATACTAGCAGTCAAGAGGGTAAATTGCAATTCATCTTGCACTTCTGCCATAGCTGTTTTGAACAGCTACTGAGCTAGATAAAGATCATACCTAGTTGCTAATCATTATGTCACTCTAGGTCGAATCTCCCCACATGAGTGCACACACACACACACACACACACAAGCAAACACTGCAATGTGATTTAAGTTTCAAGTAATTACAGCCTGAAACAGTTTGAGAAACAGCAACTGCATACAGGTAATTAAGTCTTCAACAGAGTATCATTATAAGTTATTAGATGCCTGCAAAGTGCAGGTGGTTAGTGCAGGTGTCCTGGGCTGCAGAAAGCAGAATGCAAACAAAGCAGCCAGACCAACAGATAAGCAGATATAGACATATAGCACATGCACTTACACATGCAAGAAATATCTATACTTTCTATCTCTTCAGGTTGAAAACATGACACATGAGAAATCCACCTATATACAAAATAACTCCCAGAACTACTGGTTACAAATCATGAAAGTACCTTCTTTTTATACCTTCTTATACCTTTACTCATTCTATGAACTGCAAAGAACATCTAATTAAGTCCAGTGATATAACTTACTCTTTTCAATGCTAAAGAGAAGGAATAGTAAGTGATAGGAATAATAAAGAAGCACTAAAGTTCTGATGTTATCATGGTGCATAGAAGGGCTGACAGCAAAATCAATTTTTTTAAATTTTTACAGTACATGAGGAAGTTGGAAGAAAACAATATATAAAAAAATAATACTTGGCCAGAATCAGAATCATATAAGAAACTTAGGGGATCTCCAAAGTGATACATCACAACACATATCAGGAAATATAACTACAAAATACTACAGGATATTGAAAAATTGTACTTTTTTTTTCAAAACTGCAAATGAAAGGCTGGTTTTTCTTCATTGTAAACAGTAATTATGGGCCAGATTCTGACACTCTTGTCTGAATTCTTTCTTATGTTGAGTAGCATTTTATTCCAAAAACTAAGTCTCATTGAAATAAGTAGCTCCTCTATGAAAAAAAATCTTAATCAAACTAAGGATGTCAATTAGTAATCAAGAATATCTTGATCCTTTTATAAAGAAGCTCAATGTCCTATTTTCATCTTACTATGAAAAGATCTACTCAAAACCTTCTGTCCATAAAAAGAAGAAACTCTGCTTCCCCAAGACCACGTTACAGAATGGCACATCTCTCAGGAGCTTACAAAGCACACAGAAAAGGCTACAATACTTTTTATTGACAAAATGTGATTTTTTTTAAGCTATGCTCATATACTAGTTTTAACTTTCTCAGTAGCTGTCTAGTATACCATAAAATCCATAATCCATAAAAAATGGAAAAAATATATACTTACAATTGAGTCTTGACATCATAGCAAGACAAAAACAATTAGCAAGTGAATTTTGTTAGCTGGGCTCTGCAGCCATTTGTGTTGATGTTGCCCACTGTCATTCAAGCCTTGGTTAACATAAAAGTCAGTCATCTGTGCTGGCTTCTCTTTCTGTAAAGGACTGTAATTTGTCTTGACTTCAGCTGTACGATAAAATCTGATCCAACTTCTATGCAAGTTTTTATAGAATCAGATAGCAAATGGCAGACAATAAATGTTCCACTCTAAATTCCTGACATAAGGACGTTGTGTGTCAAATCAAGGGACAGAAGGATACAGAACTGGTAGGAAGAAATTCTGTGCTTAGCAAAGTTGATGTACTTTGCCACTGATTTCCCTGGGGTCAGGATTTCATTCTCGGACAGGGAACAGCAGAACGGAATGGCCCAGTGATTTACACAGACAGCACTAGGAGGAGTGGTAAATGAAGAAGAGGTATGAAAAGAGTACTCAGGATTAACAGAGAAATCTAGATTACAAACAATGGTGGCTAACATGAACAAATGTGAAAAGGAGGGAGGTTATCACTTATGATTTTAGACGTGTAATCAAAGCCCTATCTTAAAATGGTTAAGACAGCAGGAGGAAGCAAATACAGAAGATATGTTATCAGTCTTGAAGCATAATGCTGAACCTCAGTTTCATTACTGTAAATGCTGTAGTTGAGTTCAAGCCATTTAAGCAAAAACAAGAAAAATGCTATCTTTATCTTACTGACAACTTCACAAAATGGTTTCCTTTAAAGAAATGCCTGACACTAACAGTAACCTCTAACAATGCCCATAGGAACTGCAGTTGGACAACAGTAAGTCCATGTAAAATATATATGTGTATATGTGTGAGCTTGCGTGTTTATAAAACACATACCACTTGTGTTATTTATATAACTTATTGTTTAAACACCTACAAAATATACATTTAAAATAGGTATTAAAGGAAAACATTATAGAAACTTGTCAAAAGAAGTATAAAGCTGTTATTTAACACTGTGCTACTTAACATGGAAGGGCTTTTGCAACAGAAATGGAGGCAAATAAAGAGCCATCTGACAGGTAGATCTCCTCAAGTGAAAATTAGCAGTGTCCATGTAAACAGAAGTACATTTAAGTGATAACGCAGTTACACCACCACCACCCCCCAAAACACTAACAACAGTGCCAACAGATTCTTGATAGAGCAAGGAAGCCAAAAACTACACAAAAAAAAACTACACAAAAAGAGTGTTAACATACGTTATTACTAAACACAGCTCAAAATCACTGACAAAACTGAAAAGGCTGAGCTATATACTAGAAACAGTGAGTTACTGGTAATGACAGTGCTGCTCACAGCAGACAATCAACATAAAATCTGACTGCCAGTACACCTGCAAGTGTGAAGTATGACTTTCTCAGAGACTGCTAAAATGTCTTCCTTAAATAATCTTTACAAGTCTGCACAGCATGTCCTCCTCAGTTTACAGTCTCTGCTGCATCCTAACTCCGTTAGTGCTTCCTGTATGTGCTTCCATCTACTTAAATCTGACTTCATGAAAACAGATGTAAAAAATTGTATGAATTTTTCTAACAACAACAAATCTAAACAGAAAGGTAATTTTTTCAGCTTGCTCACATGGTAACAAACCCAACTACCCCATGAGCTGGTTGGAAGCCAATGATCCCAGAACCAGGGATTTGACACAGTTGGCCATATAGAAGATAGCAACATCAAAGCTTTAAAAGCAAGGAGTTGGTTATGGTCTGGCTCCCTCAGCCTTATTACCTGGACTGAAAGGAAAGTGAGGAGCTGGAAGTCCTTGTGTTCTGGATGCCTGACTGAAAGGAAGGTGAAGGGACAGGTGATGTTTCCCAAATTCCCCAACCTAGCTAGTTAGCAGGCTGAAAAATTCTTTGTCAGTTCATAAACTGACACATAAACTTAACAGATTAAACTTGCCAACAAATCTAGTTAGTCTGACAGTGCTCATACTCAATGTGCAGTCTGATAGGAGTAAAAATTGTGACTACTTCAGAGGGCAGCTGTACAACTTCCTTGTTTACAGCTCTACTGCAGCATGCCAGATTAATCTAAACCTCCATTTCTGTATCTGTAATTTTGCGAGAAAACTCCTGGGTAGACAGGTATTTATGTGTGTGATTTGCAGGCTTCTGCAATGCACATATAAGCCCTTCTGTCTACAGGGGTTTCAACAAGATTTATGTAGGTAGCATCCACACAGATTTAGGAGTCTGCCTGCATATATTGCACAGTATAATCAATGCCTAACATATATTTAGACACCATATTGGTCATACAGATAAGTGGGGAAAAATATCTATTATTTCAGAAAGTTTGATCCTCAGTGTCAACATATAAAGCAGCAATATCACCGAATAGTCACACAGCTGCAGAATCTTCATTATTATTAAAAATACATCCCAATGAATATTATTATTAATAAACATTCATACAAGCCATTACCTTTGCATGATCCTTGAAAGAGATCGTAAAAGGACAAAGTCCTTTCCTGGAAGATTTTAAAATCCAAATTAGGCAAAGATGAGTTAGAACATGCATAAAACAGAAAAAAAAGAGGGATTTAGAAAAGAAGATTAATACAAACTGTGCATATTTTAGGGACAAAAACTTATTAATATATTTCACTGCACAAAGTGACTTAACGTAAGACATGAGAGATGGCACAGAAGGGGAAAGTCATGAATATAACTAAGCAGGAAGAAGTGGATTGGTAACTAAAAAAGGACTCTCGGAGAACAGTATTTCAAAAGAGGATAGCACAAATACCAAGATAAAAGATACACTCTGAAGAAACAAATACAGTCAGAGCAACAGGAAAAGCAAGACAGCCTGAAAAGTTCAAACAAAAATTAAAAGTAGTTAAACGACTCAGAATTTCCAATGCCTCTTCTTCTGCTACAAGTAGTTAGAAGGCTGATTTTTTTCCCCATAGACATTGTCCTAAATTTAATCCTCCCAAAATGAGCAAACAGAACCATGTTTATCATATATTACAGAGAGTCTTCCTTCAAAAACCACCTCCTCAGACAGTGTGTGTACCACACAGATTGCTTTTCGCTGACTTCAGTTTCAGTGGAAATATCATTCCATGCTTTACCTTATGCTTATGATTTCCCCCAGGCATCTGACTTGCACCAGATGTCTGCGAAAAGATACAGGAGTGGAAGAACCTTCACCTGGATTGTACAGAGCTATTCTTGTGTCAAGTCTAGAAAGGAAAAATGAAAGTAGCCATCCAGTATGAACATTAAAAGGGGATATTGTGAACAAGAATTTGTTGTTGTTGTGCCTCCTTCACTCTTCAGAAGAATAAAGGAGACACTAGATTTATTTCTCTAGCCTCCTGCAGGGAAGCAAAGGTTCCTCAAAAATCATGTGTCACAAAAGGATAAAGGATGTCAGGATTTGAGTGAGCATCTAGTGTAGAGGGTAAAGGCCTTGGAAATTTCTTCATCTTGGAAATCTCTTGATTTTTGGCTAATGTAAATTGTTGGAGCTGTCTGGTTTACCATGGTACATGATTATAAATTAACTACCAAGGCTGCTCACAACGAGAACATGCTCTAGTAGAAGAGTCACTGGAACAGTCCTGAAAGGGCAGAGATGACAACACAAATGCACACAAGTTCAGGTTTGTTGTAATGAATTGCATTTCTACTTCAGTTCACAAATGTGCCCTTACAGATTGACTCATAAAGAGGTGGGGAAATAACTGAACGACTCTCAGGTTAGCACCAATGTTCTCTGAATAGTATGAAAGGCATTTCAGTTTCTTTCTCATCATAATTTATGATCATTTTTGCAAGTTACCAATCAATGTAAAAGACACACTTTACACACGGGTGTGGAATAGAATTCAAGTTAAATACACATTACATACCCAAAGCAGCTATTCAGAGCATATTCCTGCAGAATATGCTGCAATGTGATGTGCTTGTACAGGAGGTATCAGATGGAAAAAGAGGGCTGCAAAAGCCAGTGGCAGAGGCAGGGGTTTTTTGGTGGGGGGGGTTTTTTTTTTTTCTTTTCTTTCTTTTTCTTTCTTTCTTTCTGGCCAGTGAGGCAAGGAAGATGGCAACAGCCCCAGGCAAAAAGTGGCAAAATGGGAGAAGCAGCAGGGCACTCCTACTTTCTCAAGAAAGGCTGAAGCTAAATGCTTCGATATACATTCTTTCTAATGTAACAATGATTTCACCTACCACCCAAAAAGCCTGTGGAAAAGACTTTTACAATAACCACCTGAAAAACCTTCATATCATTCATTTTAATGTTGTTTTTAAGCAACTTGCACTGTTTAGCAGGGCTGTTAGTATTAGAGACATCAGTGTGGTCCAAGGTTTTCTACAACTTTTCTTTAGGTAAGGTAAAGCACAATTTCAGGTATCATTTAGAACTCAGCACATTTCTTAAAGCTCACTAAAGCATGTGCTTGCTTTCATTTTCAGCTGTCCTTCACTTATGTTTATATTGTTTTGTGCCCCCCTCCCCCAATATATTTTAATTTGAAGACTAAATGTTATGATCTGTAAAGTTTATCAGTTCTTTCAAAATATGGGCTACCTTTTCAACAAAGATAACAAATATTTTTGGTAGTAATGGATCTTTATTTTTCCTAGATTCCTAGAATATATAATTCCCCAAATCTGGACCTCAAGCGAATCAGCTGCATAAGTAGCCCCTTAAATTACAGTGTTTATGTTTACAAAAGCTTATGCATAAAAATACCCACCAAAATATGAAGACTTCTAAACCCTTGCACTTTAAAACATTTTACTTGCTACTGAGTTTGCATAGAGTCCACATATCACATTCAAACACCACAAGTCAGTGATTTCTAGGTGGATTTCTCTGACTATGGACTTGTCCCCATCCCTTGCTAATATCAGAGAAACCCTGTCACACAAGGCCTTCTAAAACATACTTGCCATTTCACTGGACTAAGCATAAACAGGCTGATAAATCAGGGCATGAGACAACAGCACTTGCACTTAATTGCCCTGCAGAATACTAGAGAATTAGAGTAACTATTCCCTAGTCACCCGCTGGATTAGATTGTTGAGGAAGTGGTTTATTTAATGTATTCTAAGGTATGCATATTACATCTTGACATGCAGCAAAAAGGTTGTTTTTTAATTTAAAAAATGAAAATCATTAACATGTAAACAATCTATTTCCAATTAAGCAAGACAAGATGTACATTACTGTAAACCAGTTAGTTTTTTCTCCTACCAATGACTCATAAATCACAGTGCATTTGTTCCTCTCTCTAAATATATATTTATTAGCACCACATGTAGGTGGAACATTATGCCAAGAAGTCTATAGTTTCAGAGAAGCATACTAAGAGGTACAATAACTTGTTACAAGTGAATATGCTTTCAGTATATTTTTAGCATGTTACATATTCTTAATTACACAGAAGAAATTTTATACACGTAGTCCAGACCTCTGAGCTGCAAAAACCCAAAAATAGTTGGGGTGTGAGGTGTGGTAGAATATTAAGAACTTAAGAAAATAGTTTAGACGCTACATTATTTCAATTAGTTACATTAAACAGCATAAAGAATATTTTTGGAATGAAGGTTTGGACTGTTCTTTTAATAAGTTGTTTGTAATTGTAAAAATAAACAAATAGCAGATGTGCATAAAACGGGGCAATTTGATTAGCATATAATGGATAACCCTCAAAGTCCAGAATAATGTAGGTATGTAACACAAATTCCTATCCTATTAACCACAGGAATTATAGCTCCTCACACCAAAAAGGACTTTGAGATTAATCCTAAATGACCTTGTGCAAAGGATCAAAGAATCTCATCCCAAAATTTTTGCATTTACCATCTAGTCTCTAACGACTGCTTCTCCAAGACCTTTCATAAAATGTGAATTTTTTTTTGAATACATATGCATGTTTTTATTTATTCAGGTAGTATGATTTGCTCATAATACACACACAGGTGATCTAAATTCAAAGTTCTAAATTTAACCTTTCATTTATATAACCTGCACAGCGTGTCATTTGGGGGAGGAAAAAAATAAAATAATCTTTTCCTTTTTAAGTAGCAATGTATTACTAGCAAGGCAACAATCTGTAGCAGTCATTAGCATAAATATCTATTAGTGAGTAAATTTATTTCAAAGGTTGTATAATGTATTAAAAAGTCAAATGAAAAATAATCCTGAATATTTATACCAAGCTGCACTATATATCCCTAGTGGTTCTTCACCTGGAATGAATATTCCACAGTACTTAACTGTTTTTCCTGCTGCAAAATGTGTGTGCCTCACAGTTCTTGATATATGTATCTTAAACACCCTAGGCACACAGAGAAAAAGCCATTTCTTACATCCAGCAATGCCCTGTGACTCTTTCAAGCTTTCTACAACCCACAGGGTTTAAAGATATTTCCTCGTGTCTTGCCAAACACCAGAAAGCCCTGAGCTGTCACCAGCAGCCACTAGAAGACACTCCTGCTGCCTCTGGCCCCCGAGCCTGTAGCTGGGTCATACGGCAGAAGCCATGGTGGGCAGCTGGGGCGCATGTTAAATTTCTTCAGGCAGGACCTACAGAAATCCAATATGTCTTCAAATGGGGAATACCTTGCTTTTATCCAGTTACTTAAATCATCAGTAACTTAAAAATGGCTAATATAAACCACAACAAGCATTCATCTATAAAATCCACATAAAATAAAAGTTACAAAGGATACAGGTGAAGAAATGACAGCAGAACTATACCTAAACTACTTACACCAGAGTTACCTCAAAAACCCCTTTCTGTTCCTGGTTCAGCTACCTCGCTGTCTGTCCTTTTTCTCCCCCTTTCTTGTGAAAAAGCAATAAAACATTTCAAGCTTTGTGTCAGCTGCTCCTACTACAAAGCCTACCAGAAAGCCTACCCACAGGAAAAAATCATCTCCTGGAACACTCCCGTTAGAGGACACCTCCAGTAATACTTATCTCATCCAACTGCCTTGTGGTGAAGCATATTAGTTCTCGTGGCAAATATTCCCTTTGAGACTTTTTCCTTTGAGACGGTCCTTGCAGACTTCATCTTTCATTCCAAAGTTTTTTCAGACTCATTCTTATTTAAGGAGAGCCTGGCCAATCCTTTACTTAAAACAAAGATTGCTCCCCTTCCTTAGGAAAGGGTGTTGGCTGAGGACTGAAGTGCAAGACAATTCCACCACACCTCCAAGAAGCCTGGAGCAGAGGATGCTGAAAAGCAAAGGGGCCTACTTATAATAATTAAGCAAGCAAAGGGAAGTCAAATGGGAAGGATCAATAATCAAGCCTAAAGCACAGTTGCTTTGCACGTGTTGTGTAACATTTGAGAGGCATTTTTATTAGAAGGAGCATAGGAAAGTTTTGTGTTTACAGTAATATACAGTTCTAATGCCTGTCTAAATATATCTGGGATAAACGGTAACAGAAATCTTTGTTAATAGTTTCCAGTGTTGCAATACAAAGGCTAGAGAAAGAAGAACAAGATGCTTTGGAAAAAGAAAAGCTCTGGCTTTAACATAAGAATTACTTGTCAGGTAGGAGATAGAGTATTAGGCCATATGGTGCTGTGCTTTAGACTTGCGAATAGAACAGTGCTGATAACACTCAATGTTTTAGCTATTACCAAACAGTGCTTGCACAGCACCAAGGCCTTCTGCTTCTCTGTCTGCCCCCCTCCAAATAGGCTGAGGGTGGGCAAGAGGCTGGGAGGGGACACAGCTAGGACATCTGACTGAACTGACCAAAGAGATGTGCTTTGCACCATGTAACATCACACTCAGCAATAACTGAGAGGGAGTTTTTCCAGAGCAGCCATTGCTCAGAAACTAGCTGGGCATCCGTGTGCTGGTGCTAAGTGATGACTTTTGCATCACTTGGGGGTTTGGGGGTTTTTTATGGTTTCTTCCCCCTCCCTTTTTTTTTTTTCCTGTCTACACCCGCCCCGTCCCCCCTTCACTTATTAAACTGTCTTTATCTTGACTCATGAGTTTTTCTTGTCACTGTTCCAATCCAATTCTCTCCCCCGTTCCTACAGTGGGGGGAATGAGCAAGTGGCTGGTAGGCACTTAGTTGCTGGCTGGGGTGAACCCACTACACCAGCAAAGCTGCTGAAGTTGGCTAGAATGGCTAACACAGTGAAGAAAGAGATGAGGTGAGAAAACAGGGAGAAAAGCAGCATGAAGCACAGCTAGCAAGACAACATACATGAGGCAGAGGCAGTGGGAGCGGTGAGCAGGGGGAATAGTTGTGTGAAGCATGGCTAAAGGGATGAGAAGCAGAGCAATGAGTAATATAGAACAGTGAGCAGTGGGACTGGCAGCATGAGAAGCAGCAAAATCAGAACCAGGTGAGATCAATACACTAACTCAGTTTAAATGCAGCCTTAGCCCCCATCAAGATTTCAAAAACCTTGAACAGTGAGTGCCAATTATTACAGGAAAGAAAAAGTAACTAGCTGACCTAGCAGTTGCTTCCTCTGAAGAAAACACAGTAAAATATTATTTGCGTAGTTATGCTTTAAGAATTAAGTACCAGTACTGTGTTTGTTCACAATGTAGGCAAAAAAGGGCAAAATTAACAGAAGGCCATGCTTATTTAATTGGCCTAGCAATCTGGTGCTCAAGGCAATTACCTGCTTTGCTTATGTCAGTCCTAGAAACTGTGATACAGTTATGCAAATGGCAAAAAAATCTTTGGATATATCTAGCAAAGCTTTTCTAGCAGACCTACGTCTACCAAGACCATATCACTGCTAGGTGGAAAATCCATTTACAATGCTGAGTGTAATTCTGTCACACGTGTTAATCTTTCTTGAATTTGTATTGACAGATGAATTAAAGAAACTTGGCTTGATTAACCACACCAAAAGCCAAGAAGGAGCAGAACCATTCCCTGCAAATAAATCAGGATGCAAATACTGGGGAGAAAGAGATAATTCAGCTAAACAAAGCGGCTGACAGAAGAACAAGCTAGAAAAAACCAAGCTGGTGACTAGAAGAAATCTCCCAATCATTGACGGTGTGAGGGTCTGAAACAGCTTCTCAACAGGTGCAGCGGGACACAGGCCAACTACAAGCCCAGTCACTTATTGAATTACAGGACATGGCTCCCTATGCAATGTCTTTGTGCACTTGACAGGTGCCGTGGTTTAACCCCAGCCAGCAACTAAGCACCATGCAGCCTCTCACTCACTCCCCCCACCCAGTGGGATGGGGGAGACAATTGGAAGGAAAAAGGTAAAACTTGGGGGTTGAGGTAAGAACAGTTTAATAGAACAGATAGGAAGAAACTAATAATGGTAATAATAACAATAATAAAATGACAATACTAATAAAAGGACTGGAATATAGAAAACAAGCAATGCACAATGCAATTGCTCACCATTTGCTGACAGATGTCCAGTTAGTTCCCAAGCAGCGATCCTCTCTCCAGGCCAACTCCCCCCAGTTTATATACTGGGCGCGATGTCACATGGTGTGGAATAGCCCTTTGGCCAGTTTGGGTCAGCTGTCCTGGCTGTGTCCCCTCCCAACTTCTTGTGTCCCTCCAGCCTTCTTGCTGGCTGGGCATCAGAAGCTGAAAAATCCTTGGCTTAGTCTAAACACTACTTAGCAACAACTGAAATGTCATTGCGTTATCAACATTCTTCTCATACTGAATCCAGGACATAACAGAATATCAGCTAGTAGAAAGAAAATTAATTCTATCCCAGCTGAAAGCAGGACAACTGGTCAGGCCCATCTTGTTTCCTGGTCACACAGGATAGATTAAATCTTTATCTGAGACTGTCCAGCTCTTTTCTTGTCTGGTGTACTGGTTTTGGCTGGGATAGAGCTAATTTTCTTTATAGCACCTGCTATGGTGCTATGCTTTGGATTTGTGACCAAAATAGTGTTGATAACACAGGGATGTTTTAGCCATTGCTGGGCAGTGCTTACACAGCGTCAAGGCCTTTTCAGCTTCTCACGCTGATCCACCAGCGAGTAAACTGGTGGGGCACAAGAAGTTGGGAAGAGACAGAGCTGAGACAGCTGACCAGAGGGATATCCCACATCACATGGGCATTGTGCTCAGCAATAAAAGCTAGGGAAAGAAGGAAAAAGGGAGAGATGTTCAGAGTTATGGCATTTGTCTTCCCAAGTAACTGTTACACATGATGGAGCCCTGCTTTCCTGGAAGTGGCTGAACCCCTGCCTGCCAATGGGAAGTAGTGGATTAATTCCTTACTTTGCTTTGCTTGCACACACAGCTTTTGCTTTCCCTATTAAACTGTCTTTATCAACTCACTTTACCCTTCAGATTCTCTCCCCCATCCCAGTGTGGGGGGAGTGAGCAAGAGGCTATGCGGTGCTTAGCTATCTGCTGGAATTAACCCAGAACATCTGGTCAGTGACTGAGTATTTATTATGTATTCCTGAGTACTGTACTACAGGGCTGGCTTGGGAAGGAAGGGGGGGGGG
>NW_010972764.1:6676691-6690566 GCF_000737465.1 Haliaeetus leucocephalus | reverse complement strand
CCCAAACCCCCCCCTGCCACTAATGATTCCACAAATGCTTTATCTTCCACCACCCATAAAGAAATTTCTGAGATCTAGTATTGCAATAGCATCTCAGTAGCTTGACACCACACAGATTCCACTCAACCAAAGCTCTTCTTATTTGCTGTGCAGAACGATGCCCTGGACTATTTGCACCATCAAGGAAACTACCAGGAAGCTGTAGGGGATCCAGCAGCACAGCCTCGTTGGTCAAGGGAAACTTCCAAAGAACACCAACAAGCTTAAACAGCAGCATCCACCAGCTCCCCCTTTGGAGACCCTGGCAGGGAAAGTGCCCAGAAAAGGCCAAGGTGTTCTTCCCTATCGAAGCGATTTTAGCTGTGTGGATTTACCTTTTGAGGTTATTTACTTAATAAAAGACCATGTCCCCAGTGCCTCACGCATCTATTTACACATAGATGTGTAAAACACATCTATGCATTCTCCTTCCATCCTGTAGCTGTTGCTCTAGCTGGCCTATCACATGTGGTCTACATAATATGATAAAACAGGTTTTAACTCAGGAGACCAACAGAAAGAGGAAACGTAATTTGTCATTGATATTACAAACCCTGAACAGAAAATAATAGCCTAAACTACCTACTCACAGTGTTTTAGTCTGCATTTCTACTGAGCACAACTTGAAAAATGGTTCTGTTTATTTTATCTTATCACATTAGCCTGGTATTACTTTTTGCTCATAACTGTTCAGACATGTTTGGCATTTAACATATGCTATTTTGGAAAAGATTTTAATCTGTTAAATAAGTTTTAGGCTTATCTGACAAGGCATTTTTCTTGCATACTGCTATCTGCAGATAGTGTGATGAAAGATAAAAAAAGTCAGAATCTCTCCCTTCCCTACAAGGAGCTCCCACTCCACTAATCTTAGCAGTTACAAGGAAAGGTGGCAGAGACCTGGCATAAAGGGTTTTGTACTCTAAATTACCAATTTTCTATTAACACTGTTAGGTAAGTTTTATTTTGAAGTTATTAGTATACTGATGCATGAGCAACTGAACTGTAAATTACAGTTCAAATTATTTTTTTAGATGAGGGAAGCTCTTCCTTTAAAGAAGAGGGGGGAAAAAAAAGGAAAAGCAAAAGAAAAAAGCCTAGGGATATTGTGACCATCTCAGGCAGCAGGCAGCCCCAACACTTCTAGTGATTAGGCTTGTCAAAATCCCCTCTCAGAAACCCCTGCTGCTCTAGCAACAGCAAGTGCCAGCAGGCAGTTGCGTTCCCAGAGACTGCAAACATAAACCCAGCAGAGGACAACTTGGTAGTTCTTTATGGGAGATGAAGAAAGCCAGACAGACATACTCCCTAATAAACTTCTTCTGTGAACTGAGAGCTGCAGGGAGCTTAAGCTTTTATGTTTTTATTTGCATAATGACCAGCATATGTTCTCATTTCACAAAAGGAAATGGACTTTCCTGCCTGGAGCTATCACAGTCTGCATCAATCACCCCATCAAGCCCAGCCTGCTTAAAATCATCACCCCTTCAGAAAAGAAATGCCTTGTCAGGAGCTCAGGGGAACTCAGCAGTAGAGCAGATAGACTTGCTATAGGTTAGCTAGAGATTTGCTGAGGTGTGAATCAAGTTGGTGAGGTTCTTTAGGAATCAGATGTTAAAACATTAAAAGCCCACCTGAGTTCTATTTATCCAGCACCTTATTTAACTGTCCCAAAGCACAACTGGCTTAAAATAAGCTGAATTAGGAATATGGGCACAGAAATGGATGTAGCCAGAGTATTAACCTAGGTATGAACTGAGAACATCAGCTATTTCCCAACAATTGTTTGTAACCATACTCTGAACTCAGTACAAATACAAGGTACTGGATTTATTTTTTTTTTTTAATTTGAATTGCAATTCTCTGTGTTCACCAAGAAGCAAGAACACACCTATGGAATTCAGCCCTATATGTACATGCACTAAGGCACAACTAAGACACAGTCCAATTATTCTTTTTTCCCAATCCCAGCCCAAGATTCACTGCTTCATTCAGTGCAGAGGGTGAAGCAAGTTTTGTGCATGGGCCACAGTTGCTGCAAAACCAGTCCTTTTCACTTTTTTTTTTTTTTGCAAAATTAAGCCCTCAGGGCCCTCATATGCTTCATTCTTATTCTACAGAGAAAGTGGAATTTCTTTGCCAATTTTTGCTTTGCAATCAGAAATATATCATGGCAAATTCACTGCTTCAGTACAGTCATTTCTTCACAGGGGTCTATAGTCAAGTATGATAGATTATTCAGCTTTCTCTTTCTCACATTAATGCCCCTGACATTCATTACTTCATGGCAATAATTACGTGAACCGCCACATGATTCCGAGAAGCTGATGGAAAACAGGAAGATAGTCTAGGAAAATACATGACACTATTTGAACACATGGTGAACAATGCACCCAATGTATTGATAATGGAAACGATTTTCAAATATTAATTTACAGACTTAAAAAACCCCACCATTGTGATTCAATTACATTCATGAATTCTTTTAGGTTGCTTCTTGGGGAAGTGTTCATAGATTTGTTCTGTGGAAATATTATGTTTCAGGTAGGTCTGCGAACACTGGGAGAGTATATATTGCAGGAACATGCTGCCAAAATGAGATGTTAACCTGCATTCAAGGCTTATCTTCTTAACAGCTGTAAAAGACTTACAGTATCCAGAAATCATTTTCAGGTAGGAGTGAAGCTGCTTTAATTTGCTGTATCAATGACTAATATAAGTAATTCAAACCTGGGTGTCATTTTGCCCTTCCAAGGCCTCTAATTTATTCCTCTTAAACAGGCAGGAAACACAGAAGAGAAAAATCTATCCACTAATAAAAGCATCTCTCTTCTGAGAAAGTATCCCTAGAGCCATGTTCTGGTCAAAGGAGTTTCCCCTTGCTGTTAGTGGGTGATGAAACTGCCAACCAGACCTTAGGAGATGACACAGGGGCTCCAGGCTCATGCTGAAAGACAGAGAAGAGAGGACAAAGACTCAGACCCCACTAAGTCCAGGCTTACAGGATAAAACACTCGCCAAACTTTTAGAGTTTCAGAAAAGATAACAGAATGCCTAGAACTTGATCTGAGTCTTAAAGTGTTATCGCAACTATGAATTGTGAACAATAAAACTTATCTTCATTTTGTCCCCCAAAGGGCTCATTCTACTGTAATTTGCAGACGAAAGCTGTCACCAAACTACAGTCACAAGCTCTACTGGTTGAGACAACAGTCACAGCACATAAGCTTGTCATATTTCAGGTGTCTGCTGGCAGAGAAGGAAAAAAGCCTGAGGTTTTCCAGACTTTTCTGCCCATCATGTTCTCTATGCTCTGTGTACACTGGTACTAAAATGGATGATTCCCCCTCACCCTTCCGTTCCTCAGGCTCCTTTAATTCTGCTTTCTGCAATTAGAATTTGACAGACAGAATTAAAACAGACGCAGTATAGTAGACTCTCAAAACAAGCATCATGGGTGTCTACCTCAACCATCATTCTTCTTGCATATGGCATTATCCCACATAATGTCTGATAAAGGTATCGGTTTAATCTTTTTGCAATTTAAGCAGTATGATATTCAACACACTAAGTGTGACTGAAATCACTAGTTTTTTTGGAGGGGTGGAGGGCACATTGCTTTCTTTTCTTTTAAATCTACCGTCTTCAACTGATATGGTTCTCCTAATCTTGGGGGGGTTAGGGGGGTGGTAGGCGTTAATTGTTCCCCCTGGCATTGGGATCAACTGTTGCTAAGCTTTCTATTTGGCATCAAAACGTCACAGAAAATTGCAATTTATTTCCCATGAATCATGTTAGCGAAAGCCAGCGAATGGCTGTCATATATCCTTGAGTTGGAGGGGAAGAACAGTCCTCGACAACATGGAGTGTACTACAGAACGCATCAGCTCTAAGGTAGGGCATAAATACATGAGATAGATAGCAACGAAATGCTGCAAACTAAGGGGTCCTTTAGACTGTAGGAAGAGCGTAAAGGCTGTGGCCAAACAAAACAACTTAGCTATAGTAAGTACTAGGTATTCCTTTAAGGATGGGAAAGGAGCTTACAGTCACTTCAGGATGGAGGGCTCACAGCCAAGTCTATTTAATGTTCAATCAGCAAACACATATCAGAAATTCTGAACTGTCAGAATAGGCCAAGTATGTACAGAGAAGTACTAGCCTTGGCAAAACACCCTGTGCTCAAGTTGAAAGAAAATGAGTGCTTTTTCTTCTGGAAACTGCAGGTAATTAACCAGAGTCATTCTACCTTGCTTGCACTGTTCACAGCACTCACACAGAAGATCAGCCTACTGAAACTAAATCTCAACTGAAGTGGATTTAAGCTTCTAAAAAAATCTTTCTGGACATTCAAGAGCAAGTCCTGTACCTCTCCTTTGATTTCAGATAGTACTTTTTCAGATGGATGCCACAAAATGAAGTTTGGGTGCACATCATCCCAGAATTCAGTGAGGAAGAACATTATTTTTCTGTTTATAAGCTGGAAGTAATTTCTCTGCAGGAAGGGGGCGAAGTTACTTAAAGGGAGCCTGCCACTTAAATGGCGAGTAGACGTATTAGTTCTTAGAAAAGAAATTCACCATCATTGCAATTCATACTCCACTGCAGTATCTAAACATGACAAAGGATAGTAATACAGGATCATGCTGTCGAACCACTACGATCACAGTTTTCAAGTACAACAGATTTGCCCACCAGGAAGCATCCATCAAAGCAGCTTTAATGATCTAAATGTCACTGTAGAGCAAAGAAACTCCAGGCATGTTCTTGTATTATGCCTGGAACAGTCGTGCCTATACCTGTAATGTTTAGAAAAGAATAAGAAGAGAGGCTAGGTTCAGCCAAACAGAAAGCAGCATTGCTCTATAATGAAATTGAGTATTTGCTCAGCAGGTTCCCTTGCTTGTTCCATTTCTTGGTTTGGTTTGGTTTTTTAAAAGAAGGTGTACTTACTGCTGCCAAAAAACAAATTTGCACAGGAAGTCCTGAACACGGACTGTCTTTACCTTTTTGTGAGGTTATACAAGCAATGTATGTCAAAATGTACTACCAACACTGCATAGTTCAAGTAAGGTGATTTTACCCCATTTTAGGCTCCAATATCCATTAACAGCAATGGAGATATCAAGTGCATTGTTTAACACTGATTTCTTTTTGGAAGTAGTAAAAACATGCACAATATAACAAAGCTGGTTATCAGAAATAAAATGTATGTAGAAATTAACAACAGGGAAGTTCCGTGAGTTAAATATAATAATATATAATGCATACTAATACACAAATATTTTATTGTATTATACAACATGCAATCACATATAATATGTATAATAATAATATATTACTAATATGAACCATTTATTTTAAATTATTGAGATCAACCGGATCATTGCCTCATTTCCCCTTTAGTGACGTGTAGATCTTTCCATACATTCCTAACAGTACTGTTTTTCTGTACAGCCATCCCAGAACTCTGAACTGATATCTATTTAGCACTACAAATGAGTCACCCGCCTAACTCACTAGCTTAAAAATTCAATTTATTTCATTTACTCTATAGCTAGGCATCAGTATGGACAAAACAGGAAATGTCTCTTCAACTTTTAAAAATAATATCAGTTACAGACATTCAGATACATGATATGAATATCTAACTTTTTCCCCTGTAAATTTGTTCTGCAATAGTTTGCTGAAGCTTGAGGAAACCATGAACAATATTCCAAAGTCAACCATCAAAAGTACAATAAAGAAATTTAAAACAGTTATGCAGAAACCATTATGTTCTAATCCATGAAAGAATTTCCTCTTTTTCTTAAATTTAACATGAAGTAGAGACCAAAAATTTGAGTTCACTTAAATTTTCTGTTAAATGAATTCAATTCTCTTTACCTAAATATTCTTAAAATTAATTCAGTAGAAAAATATATATATATAGCATCCAGCTATATCATCCTACATTTGAAATATAGGTTTTGAGCATGTATTCTGTGCAGTTATTCACAACAAGTCTTGTGACGGCCAAAATTTCAAGATCAAACTGATGCCACATAGGTTGTTTTAAATCTTGCATTTTTCCTTGTCAAGAATACTTTTCCTAATGTAAACTGCAAAAATAAGAAAATAGTCATGTTTTTAAAGGAATTTAAAGGTAATTTATCTTGCTGATTACAATTTTGCCATCTTGCAAGGCAATTTAAGACCAAGACCCTAAATTTAGACAGTGTTCCAAGTCCTTAATAGAACTATAACAAAGGCAGTGAAGAAATTAGGATGATCATTGTTTGAATTGACTAAAAAGGCTACATTTATTAAGTTTAAAATTTCGTATACCATCAAAACCCATTATCCTATTACAAAGCATAGAATACCTTCATATGACTTTTATCTCATGCCAAAATGTGAGATAATTCCAGTAAGTGCCTCTATCATCTGTAATCCACATTGAAATTTAACATCAGCAAACTAGAACTTACATTATTTTCTAAGATGAACATAGCTTAAGATTTCTGACATTCTGTGGGCTGTTCGGTTCTTTTGGGAGGGTGGGGAGTGGGCAGCTTGTTCAAGAAATTCTATGTAAGTCATGATTGACATGGACTAATACTGGACACCAGTCCTAGGAAAGTGGCTTGAGTTTCACATACTTACATATGAATATAGTTCATGTTGTCTTTTTTTTCTTTCTTACTGTATTCTAAGGCAATTCTCCACTTTAGCTGGTTTTCTTCCAGCAAAAAGTGTAAAAGAAATAATTCTGAGACAGAAACGCATAAAAATGACATGAATTTCCCTACATTTCTTCTCAATAGTTGAAAAAAATACACACCAGGGAATTGCATCAATTTAACTCTGTTAAATCAGTATAAGTGAATTATATTGATTTAGCTTAATTCTCTAACAAGCTAAATTAAGGCACTCTAATTCAGGAAAATCAGAGTTGTACCAATTGAACAAAGTCAATGTGCAATTTGTGTATGCATGTAGAAAAAGTATATGGGAAACCGTATGCTGGATAGCTTTAGGAAATGGCATCACATGTTTCCTTTCCAGCATGGAATGCAGCACCCATTGCAGGAGTTCAAAAGTTCAAATAGGAAGTTCTATGAAGTAATCACTATGAATTCATCTTTTACCATATTGTTACAATTCATAAAATGCAAGTGTGTGTGTGAGGAGGAATCATGTGGTGCATTAACAAAAGAAAGAAATACTTTTGGATATGAAATACAGATTGTTAATATCACTCTTTGAATACTAAGTATCAAAATACCACTTTTAGCATGAAAAAAATACACAAAAACTAAGTAGCATGCGTATAATGAAGCACCAAAATGAACAAGAAATCATCAGCATTAGAAACTATGGAAATCAGTCTTTGGACCTTTTTCCCCCCTTTTAATCTGACTCACAAGAAACAGGTTTTGTTCTTACTTATTCTAGTAAAAGTAAATAACTGAATGCAGTTCCTATTAGAGAAATTAACTCATTCCTAGCATCTAAAGTATTACTTGACATTGCTTAAAGATTGCTTTACACTTCTTACATCGTCTTCCATGGAACACCTGCAGGGTGAGGTGCCTATCTTTGAAGTAATGGCAGCAGGATACACCCTCATTTGGCTAAAGAGGAAATTCAAATGTGCATTTCTACTATTCTAATTAAGTGACTCAGTAGGACTTTATTTTTTCCAACAATTATGGAAAAAAAAATAAATTATACAATGCTGGTCTGTCCTCCCCCATAAAAATCCAAATGCACCCCCTCACAGAGGAAATTAGTTCCACTAATTTTGCTATTTCCCAGCTCAGCTAAAAAGAAAGCATATGAAACGTAATAATTTCCACGTGATTCTATTTTAAATGCCCCAGATATACTTTCTTTCATCTTCTTTTGCTTTGGCCACAGAAAGAACTGTCCAGTTTCCATCTACATCATTGGACAAATGTGTCTGAGCAAGCACTTATTAGCCTATGAATTGTCCATCCTTCAAAAATACGCCTTAGAAATGTGAAGGAAAGACCTGATGGTTTGTATTTTTCCTAATAAGTTTTTCTATTGTTTTCTATGAAATGCACTCACACAATCATCTCCTCACTGAAGGAAAGAGTAAGAGATACTGTCTTTCTGGAAAAGCTTTACACAGAATTTAAGTCCAGATCTTCAGTGTCTTAATACAGATCAAATTTATTGGCCTACTATAATGATAAAGAAAATAGAGTTTGAACATAATGAAAAAAATGCACAAGCTGTCACAACAACTTGGCCGATACTATATTTCAAAAGAACAGGGTATGCATCTACAGACTTTTAGCTTAGTGCTGCATTGCAGGTATGTATCCAAACAACTGTGACTTTTGATTCACAAAATATTTCTGTAGATTCAAATTCTTTCTAAACTTTATGGAAGTGTTTCAGAATAGGCATGCATATGCACATTTCCAGCATCTTCTAAGAAAGTTCTGATTGTGTGATTCATACCACAGATATACACATTAAGAGAAGTGAGGACATGCTTTTTTAAAGCCCTAAACATTTATTAGCATTTTCAGGGATGCTTGGCAAGCATTCAAGCAGAATTTGGCTGTAAAAATAAATTTAAAAACCTACATACAGAAACATGCTTATCATGATGCTCACCAGCAAGTAATTTAAATTCAATGATGCTATTTAAATTCTAAAAATTTAAAAGCTCCAAGTCCCCATATTCACATCCATCCCTGCAATATCCAACTTCCTACCAAGACAAAGGGCAACATTTTTCATCGTAGAAAACTGACACTGCATGACAGATCATATGCCACAAATAGTAGTGGGACTTTTTTGAAATTACTGACTTGCTGACTTAGAATACTTAGAATATGCTCAAGCATTTTGCTGGCCTGGGATATGCAGACAATTGCATTAACCATATTAAGCTTACATAAAGCCTCCAAAACCATAGGATTTATCTTGACTCTTCTGTGATTAACAGTCTTAAATGGAAAGAAATAACTCAGATGTGCCCCGCAGACTGTCACATTTCAGAGAAGGTAAAACAATTTATAAAATGGTCTCTAACTATATCATTGCTTTGGGGTTATGACAGGGTTGAATGATTTACCTTCTTGGTTTGTTTGGGGGAGGGACAGGAGGATTTTATTGCAAGCAGTGCTCTTCTGCCAGGGATACATTTGCTTCCCTTTATTATTGCATACAGAAGAGAAGCCTCCTATAGTCCTGCTTACAGTAAGCAGAACATAGATCACTACAAATTCAAAATGGGTTGCACATGACTGGATGTCCAATCCTGCAAGCTCTTGCTTGTGAAAGTAACCCAGTAATTTTGAAAGTATCACACAATAATGCCTACAGTAATGCATTCAGTGAACAACTGTATATCAAGCATTCCCAAATTGTATGCAGGGGGAGGAATCTCCAAAAGACTTCAAAGCATAACTCCCTGAAGTGTAACTACCATGTTTCATGTAATTTTCCTATCTCCATTTTTAAAGTGTTTTTAAGTAACTGAAAAAAAAAAAACCAAAAAAAAAACCACCAACCCAAATGCCAGTAGCAATTTGGCTGGGTAGAACACCTTCACCACTCATTTTTCCAATCTGAGATTTATCTGATTTATTCAGCATTAAGTAACTGAAACTTTCACAGAAAAAGCTTTTATTTGTACTTTCTGTGACAATGTAGTGCTGTTATGAATTTTCATTACAGCAGTACATACTATATTTACTCGTAACATTGCTACATACGTTAAAAAGGAGAAACAGCATAGGGTCAGATTTAAAAGCATTTAAGCACTTAATGGTGCAATAGGGTTTTAGTAAGATAGCGAGAAAAGCCTGCAAGTTTAACCTACCTATATTGACTTCAATATAACCAAGCTCTGAGGTATTTTCAAGAAGTTTAAGTATTTAGTTAAATCTTCACAGGCTTGAATATCTCTAAAAATCTCACCCTTAATTTTTATTTTCCTTTCCACAAGAGTTAGCATTGTCAGGGATTTTAAGATTTAACCTACCAAGTCATGAAGTTATATAGCAGATGACTACTTCAGATACTTGAATTTAACAGTATTCACTCTGACATTTCTCAATGTCTGTAATCTTTCCTGTCCCATACCTTGTGTGTTTTCTTTTAGCAAGTTCATTTGTTCTTCTATTGTACCTCTCTTCAGCAAACCTCGGAGATGTAAAGTTTCCTATTCTAAAAAAGGAGGAGGTCTGCATTTTGAAAACAAGAAAAGAACATTCAGTGCAACATGCCTTGTCACATAATGGACTTGCTACAGTCATTTCTGCATTCTGCAATTCTACTCTAAAGTATTCTTTCTTTTCTCTCTATATTAACCCAACAAATAGGCACCATTACCATACAAGGGTCTCAGCAAGGACAAAACACACTTTTGAAAAAGAGGTATTTGTACAGTGATACTCTTCTATGCATGGTTTCCTGATCACCGAAAAGCTGCCTAACTAGTATCCACTGCCACAGAACAGTGAGAGGCTGCCATCATTCAGTCTGATTTTTCAACCCTTTCCCTCAAATCCCCCAAATTGATGCCCCCCCAACAACAACAAAAACCCAAACCCCCACATTCAAACCCCCAAACGAACCAAACAAAAATTTATTAAAAGGCAAGTGTATTATCCTATTTATCCACTTCTAAATTTTTGCAATTTATTTTATGTACAGGAAATCAGTGGATGAAAGGACATCAAATAAAGCTCGTGCTTTTTTTTTAATGCTTTCTGACACTTATGTGATGCTCAACATGATTTGTTTAAAAGTCTTTGAAAAGACTATCCTTTTCTCTGCCTGTTTTTTTTTTTTTTTAATTTTTTTATTTATGAAATGGACATTTCTTCTTAAAAAGCGATCAAGCTTTGCAAGAAATGCTTTGTACATAATGTGTTTTGCTCAGCTCCAGCAGTGTGGAGAGCACTGTAAAAGATATATTGACAGCATCTTCCAGGTCACCCTGACTCCTTGAGATAACGAGTAAATCTAGAAATTGTCTGTGCTCCCACTGTGGACACCAGAATCCAGAAACGTCGACAAAAATTTGGCAGCCATTAATGTAAACTGGTAATTGCATACACAATTATCTGATATTTTTTGCACAAAAGCAAGGGCTTTGCACATACAAGCATTTTTTTGTCCAGCACACTGATTTTATCACTGTCTGAAACCTTGTTATTTTCCTTACCATGCCCTCTCAGTTCAGCAAGAAACAGACAGAGGATCCAGCTCAAGGCACAGGTGGGCAACAAAAGAAAAAAATTATCATAAAACCAGTAAACACACTTTTCCATTCAGCATTTACTCAACATTTTAGTTTGAAAGAAGATGCAAACCAGCAGCTTAGCAGTTTGTAAAAAGTCTTTATGGAATTACTTGCTCTCAAGTCTACAAGAACTTTGCGTCTGAAGAATACTGTGATGGTAGGAATCAGATAAAATCAAAACTTTGTGTTATGCTATGTCAATACTTCCTTTGTGACCTTGCCAATACTTGCTGAATGTAAGCCCTTATTTAAAAAGATAATTACATCTGTTAACCCCTCTGGCACAATAGTTTGTTACATATTCTGTATATGACCGTACATTGCCTTGATTTTCTCAGTCTACAAATAGGTACTTTGAACCTAGAGAAGATATAGATTTCCTTTAGCTCAGCAAGTTGCCAACTAAGGTGGTATCAACTGTTGCCCAGATAGTGACTTTGAACACATCAGCTTCCATCTTCTACCCTTCCCTCTTATACATGAGCCTCCCATACTTCAGAAGCAACCTCATTATTTTCATAGTGGGAGAAAACACATCAACAATACAGACTGACACCAAAAGTGACAGAAGTGAGTGGTCCCATTCTATAAAGTCTTTAGGTTACCATTCAAGATGCACTTGACAGCTGAGAGAGTACACATGGCCAAGGGAGTTTTGTTTGGTTTTATAACAGATGATGCCAGCAGGAAAGTCTGTTGATATGGAGGGCTTTCAGTGGGGGCTTTGTTGGTTTTGTTTATTTTTTTTGAGGGGTGTGTTTGTGTGTTTGGTTTAGTTTTGGGTTTTTTTCACCTCCTGCATCATTTCACAACAGCTGATAAAAAACCCCACCAAACAAACTATATTAAAGATTGTTAGTTAGAAGACAACTATGTAACATGGCTAATAAAAAAGTTTGTCTTATAAAGTAACTCAATTCTGACTATCTGCCCTTAGCCTAAATATTAAGAAGTATCAAACTCCAACAAGAAGGTATTACAAAGGAATCTTGGAGTATGACGGGGGTACTTTTTGCAAAAAGTTTGCTGAGAAACTAGAGCAAGATCATAGTAAAAAGAATAACTGAAAGACTGAAGAACATGCTTTATAGTCTTTTAGGAGCTCAATCTATTTAACATTAGAAAGATTAAAAAGATAATTTGTTTACAAGTGGGAAATACCTCCAAGGGAACAGAAGTCTGATAGCAGAGAGCTGGTACAAAAGAGTTATATTAAGACCCAACAGCTGAAAAGTGAAGCTAGACAAGCCCATTTAATCAAAAATGCAAAGCAGGTATTTTGATATTGTAGAGGATCAGGGATACTTGAACATCAGCTATTAATTTTACTTGCACAAAGGATCAGCAGATCATTTTTACTAACAATTAGACTTCCGAGGCTTCTCTCTGGTAAATCCTCAAATGCAAAGAGAGCAGACCAAGCTAAATATATGTCTATTACTGTGATCTACAGCTATACTGTTCTCTAGCTTTATACTTCATAGCAATGACATCTGGAGAACCATCTCACTGCATATTTGGGAACAGCATAGCTGTCATGCATCATAATGCATTTGGTTAATAACAGGTTATATAGCACTATATAAACAACACAACTTGGTCAATTAAAGGACAGCTACTCAAGCCAGAAATGTTACTTCCACAGAAATGTAAAAATAACTGGAATTCTTATGCTCTACAACAGTATATTACTTAGTATGGCTAAAATAAAAATAAATAAATAAATTGCAGGGATTAGAAAAATAAGCCACTAAGCAAAACTGAAAAGTTAATAGGATATGCCAGTGCACATATAAATACGTAGATACACATACATATGTATACACACGCACAGTTATGTGTATAGAAAGCATAAAATTAGTCCCTTTCACATTTGTGCCTAAAACAGCACATGTAACCCCATCCTGCAGCAACTCAGAAACCAGAGTCTCAGAGCTGGACGCAGAGAAATGGCAGCTTCGAAACAGCTGAACACTCACCTCCTACTCAAAAGCATCCTCTGATGTTGGGAGAAATACAAATTCCACATACTGAATTAACTACTTTTGAGATTCAGTACTCTTTCCATTACTAATGAATGCCTGGAATCACTAGCTGCACTAACAGATACTATAACACATGCTTAACACCACAAAAGCAATTAATTTATATGGCTCAGAATGAACATTGAACTGCAACAGCTTAAGACAGCAAAAGCCTTGTTGGCAGCCATGACCGCACTTCCACTTACTCTAAACCGTGTCCTCCTTCCCGCGGTGTGCAGGGATACGCCATCTCAGCGCCCTCCCGCTGGCGTGGGCTTTCCTTTGGCAGCAAGAACCCCAAGGAGCAACGCCCTCACTCCTCTGACAACGGTTTTAATGGACTGCCAGGCGGAGGAAGATGCTGCTACCTTCGTCTCCGTCTCACAGAAGGACAAAATGGGACTCATGCAGATTTTTAAGCAAAACATTTGTACTGGGTTTACCTGACAGGGTGCCGGCAGCAGCGGGGGGCTGGGCTGCAGGGGCGACGGCCACTCCTGTGAGGAGAGGCTGGGGGCCGCCCCGGGCCAGACCGGC
>NW_010972764.1:6642913-6676681 GCF_000737465.1 Haliaeetus leucocephalus | reverse complement strand
CGGCCCCAGCCGGTTCCCGCCGGCTCCAGCGGCCCCACCGCCGGGCACAGCGGAGCCCCTCAGCCTCAGGCGGGCGCCTCACCACAGACTGGGATTACGAAAGAGCTAGAGCAACCTGTAGCAACATACATTAAATGAAGCCTAGGTCCTGCTAGCGCGCGATGCAGTATGAGAAAGCGAGATAACCAAACTCATCCCGAAATTAAGACTTCTTCACCATTCACGGCTGGTTTGCCTTCAGTTAGCGATGCTGATCGACAGAACGGGTGTAAGGGCATTTATCAACTAAGAGAGCGAGCCTGAGCTGCAAAATCCTGAGCACATTCAGAGCTTTCTGCAGTGCCCCTATGGTAGGCTTATGTTCTCAGGCTAAAGGAAGGGAGGATTTTGACATGTATCTTAACTTTCCTGTTGTATGCAGCTAATAGCTCTTGTTGTACACCAAAGCTAGACAGACACTGGAGATACATAACCTGGCGAAAAACCCATAAAGTTTTTGCAACGCCAAGGAGACAGGCGTACTGCTGTACTTACAAGGTTTGGCTGACACGGTGTGAGAGGTGCTTAGATATAATAATGACAAGTTTGATATTCAGATGGAATTACTGAAAAGGAATTGTAAAAGAGAATCCAGAGAAACAAAGTATTAAAATATGTTCTTACGTACCAGTGGGGCAAAATTAAAGCAATCAACAGATTTGGGAGCTCAGCATAAACAAGCAGTACAAACGTAAGGCTTAGCCAGTTGCCTTCACAGACTGTTAAGTGAAGGGGGAGAGTATGAGCTGCTGGAAAAAGTACTGCATCTAAAGTTAAGCAGAGCCATTTCCAGTAAAGGCAGGCTCAGCTGAGCTCCAACTGGCCCCACCAAAACATGGCTCCCTGGCTCCAGCACAGGCTCCACAGTCCATGGCTAATAAACACATGGCTTTGAATCCCAACCATTCCATGGGTGTATTTAAAAGTAGAAAGATGCAAACTCTGGATGAAATTCCAGAGAAACACACCTGGCTGATCCACACAAGTGCAAATTCATACCTACATAGAAATGCAGTCTCCCTTTATGATGTCTTTCACCACTTCCTAGGCTATTTAAATGAAAGCATTAAACAGACTAAATTAAAACATTCTCTTCCTTGCACTTCTCAGGTAACATCCCATGTAATCAGAAGAATAGCCCATGGAAGAACTTATCACCTACTCCTTGAAATGTCTTTGGTAGGAAAAAGAAGTTTAATCCCTTCACAATTAACATTTTATTTGGGTCATTGAATTTAGGCAGCTTGCTTTTCCCTTTCTCCTGTATATGATGCTATATGCCATGGTGTTTCTTCACAGTAATGCTTTATAGAGAAATATAGTAATTACATCCACTCACCTTCAGATAATCTAGTTCAAACACGGATTGTCTGTCACTAATTTTGCAATATACGAAGTCTCTGGAGTTGGTGGAAGTAGTGGGATTAATATTGATTTCAAACTTCTTACACAGCTTGTTTCGGGAAAACATCACGAGCATGCAAATTAACCATTTGCTTCTAAATTTTCAATTTTTTTCAGCAAGTTCACTATTCAAGTCCTACTGACACCACTGGGACTTCACTGGAAGAATTAGCCATTGCTGGCATTACCCATTTTCCTGCAATGGAAGCAACAACTCTTGTGGAAAAATGTGCGTGACTCAACAAGACATCACTGATGAAGAAAAAGCTATGTTGCTGCTGTGGAGTATATAACCCCCCAAAATTGTTCTAGCAGGCTTTGAAGCATTACAGGGCTCAAGGTAGATGAGTTGATTAATCTTGATAAACACCTAATATTTGTAAACATGGAAATTCATCACTATGAGAGAGAACAGTTTACAAGACTGACAGAATAAAAGTGTTTCGTTCAAGCAGACATCCTGAGTTACAATGGATTAAGAGAGTGAGTCTCAGGTCTGCAGAAAGGCAGAAGTTGATATGGGGGAATAACAGACGAAAGGATGAACAGATGAGATCTAAATATCACATACTTATTATTTAAAAAAAAAATAATAAATCCAGAAAGCCCAATAATAAACAACAGGGAACAAAACAGTTGTCTGAAGTGAAATATTCTGTCCACAAATCATGACAGCTCCCCTTGAACTAAGTTGATTTACAACACAGACCTAACAAAAAAAATAAATAAATCTGGAAAGGAAAACAATTATATAACTAAAAAATAAGCCACAGGTTTACTAGAAACACAAAAGACTTCTGACAATCTTTTAAACAGCTCCAAGGAGAGCTTCAGTCTTCTGAAATTGAATTCTTAAGGGTGAAAATGAAAACAATCAACCCTGAAACTTTAGCAAATGGTTTTGAAAAAGGCAGTTTCTAGATTTAATAGAAGTTCTTCCCTGCTTCAGTTTATGACAGCAAGATCACTGCTTAAGTAAAAGATGAATCAACACTTAGATATGCTTTGGAGACCATTTAAGTCAGTAACTGGGATGAAAGTTTCACATCTAGCCATGTATTAAAGGACTAAATATGTCAAAAGTAAATTCTACCCTAAATATATTGGTTATATGGAATTTTACTTCTGGTCATTTCACAAAGGCATCTTATACTTGTTATGTCATTAAAAAACAGGAATAAAATAAAAGATCTTAGTTTTTTAAATGGAAAATATTTAAGCATCTGATTAGTCACTGAGTGAAAAAAAACCAGACACATTTGCTGAAAAGATTTTAAGATCTTCCAGGTAGGGGTGTGTGTGATATAAATTTAAGTTAATGACTTTTCACAAGACTAAAATTTGTGACTACAACTTCATGATGTGTCCGAAGTGTACTTCTAAAGTAATTAAATTTTTCATCATCTAATAGCATCTGCCGCAGTCCCTGTTTGAGTACTTGAGAGGCACAAAATCTTCAACTATGTGGAGAATAACTACATCCAGTTCTAGTAATTCTTAGATTTCAAACAACCAGCTTCTGTCTTCTTCCCCTTAAAAGGCGGCTGCTTAAAAGAACAGGTAAATACAGAGAACAAATTCTTTACGCATCTGAAAGTTATATTCTGTTTATGTGTACACTATCAAATAGCTTTTTATCTCTGTTCTCTCTCTAACCTGACTTCCATTATCAAACATATTGCATGCATGTTAGTTCACTCATAGCTTCCATCTAAGGGAACTCACTCTTCCCTTTTTGCCCCAAGACAAAATCTAGGTGAGGCATAGAGCATAGCTCTATTGAGAGACCCAGCCACCAGCAGGATACCACTAAGATTTGGCTCCTACAACATCTATGCAGCTCTACACTATTGTTCCAGCAGGTTTTACACACCCGAACTCTGTTTGGGGCGTACGTGGAACCTAGAGGAGATTGACACGCTGGACTGTAATTATTTATAATTGCTTCCGCTCACAAACCTTTTTTGAGAAAGCAAGGTGGAAATTTGATCTGAACGACTGGTTTTGATTTTTGGCTGTTAGAATTTTATATGCTATTCTTAATAAGCACACTGTAAGTAACAATGTGAGATAAAATAATATCCAGGTTGCTATTACTTGTTTCACACATCTTTTAATACTTACATATATTCTAAAAAGCCAAATTATATTACATCTGAAACAAGAACAGTTAGTGCAGGAGGAATAAGCCTAATTATTTACCAAGTAGGCAAGTATGAACAAGTAGGTTTGGAGTATAGATGTGGAATAAAGGATCAGAATGAGCTACGTTCCCCCCCAACCCCAAAATGACAAACAGTGACATTAATTTATTTTCTTTATGATCTCAGAAACATAATTTTTTGAGTGCAACATTAAGGAGTTAAGCCTATTAGTATAAATATACAGGTAAATCTCAATTTTCTACTATTTTTAAACCAGACGGAAATTTATTAAAAGAACACATTTTTTGGAAGAAGGATTTGGCACAGTATGAACCTGTATTTCCCCTGGGTTCCCAACATCAAAAATACAATATTTTTCTGTGTGGTTTCAAGGATGAGCTCTGTTCAGCTTGAGGGTAACCTCTACTTTACACCAAAGGAGAAAAAGATTTATCCCATTTCTGCTCCATCATGCTCTCCACTAGCAAAACCAGAGAGAGTTGATTATCCCTCAGTATCATTTTCTCCTTTGAAATTGAAAAGGAGAAACACAATAAAAAGGAGACAACTGTGGTATATTAATCAAAGGAAGGGGAAAAATTGGTATTTAGGGAGAAGAAAACAACTATGAATAAAACCAACAGAGCCACAATGGGCTAGACATTAAAAAAAAGCAATTGAAAGATCAACAGATGATAGACATTACCATAATATAAATATGCATTTACATACTGGACTTTCACACACACAGTCTGACAATCCAGCTGTATTGATAACAAGAATATCTTTTTTCCCTCTGCCCATATTGCCTGGATTGGCAGTGTAAAGTAACATCAGCCAGTAACAGCTGTGGAAAAGTTATCATCCTTACATTTTGGAACGCAACAAGTGTAATCTACGGAAGCGTATTTAAAAACATAAGACCAACAGAGGGCAAACCCACCTGGACATCAGTTAGCATGTTTCTTTGTCTCACTCCCTGCCTAGAGTTTTATGATTTGATCAAAAGTATCCATTTATTCATACTTGATTTGGATCGAATATTTTTTCCCCAAAATAACTTGTGTACAAAGATAAATCAATCTCCCAAAATTCAAGATCATGCCATTTTCTTATATGAAATCCAAATATTTCTATTTGGAAATGGCAGCAAGGCACGCCATGAAAGTTCCAGTTTGCATGCCTTATGTAATATGACTAAATCTTTTCAGTTACTTTCAGGTCTGCTGATACACAAAGGACTGAAATAGGACACAGGATTTGTAGAGGTACTCTTACAAGAATGCCCAGACAGACATGATGGACCAGAAAGGTATTTCCTTCCTTTACAGAAGAATTTCATGTTGGATATAGAATAGTATCCAATATCTCTTCACAAAAATACTGCTCATAGCTTACTTTTTTTTAAAAAAACACTTAATGAGTACCTCAGATTTCCTCCTACTGACATTCATGGGCACCATGAACTCCAACTGGCATAGTATTGGGTCCATTAGTAGGTTGAAACAATTTTCAAAACATGTACTTTAATAAAAGACCATTGTATCCAGACTGGTTATTTAGAGCCGATGGGCATATCTGGGGTCTCTGAAGAGCAACTGTACCATCAGATGTGTGAAGCGTTCCCAGCCATTCTCTCTAGTGATTAAAAAAATGAGTTTGCCTGGCTTTATATCTGGAGATTATAAGTTTTTCCTGCATGAGAGCATTACAGAAACCTATTTATCTATGCCCCCCTAGGGAAAACCAGCTAGCCACAAATGGTGGTTTAAAGGATTACATAATGGTACTTGCTATAGGCTATTTAATAGCTATAAAACCCACAATGAAATCTCCTGACATTCAGACTGCCTTTTATTTAAAGGCAGAGATTTTTACCCCTTTGGAAACCACTGCATTATTCAGCAATATGAAAAACACAACTTCTGCAAGCACTGGGTCGCTTTGTCCTCTTTCTCTAAGACTTTGTGGCTTGCTGAATTAATGGTTAAGAACCATCACCAGAAGCAATTAAAAAAAAAAAACAAAAAACAAACCCCATGGTTTTGCTTTTTCAACATTAAGTTAATTACATGTAAACATATATCTGAGATTCATATAGAGAAATCTCATCAAGAGGTTTCTGCATAAATACCAATTAAGCCTCTACTGTGTGGATTTTACAAAAAATGAGCCACTGAAAGTACTTGTCTATTAGGGTCTGAAATGTGCATGTTAGCATCACTCTAGATTTTATTCTTCGAAATATTTGGTTTTGACCTTTTCTTTACACAACATTACCTAGAAGTCAGAAGCAAGTTCGAGAAGTAGAAATGCTGTTTCCTACTTAAGCAAAGATCATCTATATTGATATCTGAAACCTTAAAAAGACTCTTAAAGACTGCAGGTTTTTGTTTTAATATCCCTAAACATGGGCCCATTTAGAGACCAATTAAATGAACACCATTCCCTCTCTAAACCTTTATTACCTTTCTCCATTGTCAATCACTTCTACACAAAATGTTGACTTCTGAATTTGGCAATGATGAGGTTAAAAACAAGGACACACTTACTGTCTTGAAACACATTCAGCCACTACTGTCTTGGGATGGAAATGTTACAGGCTGCAACTTAGCTAAATTTCAAGGATCAGGATGAAAAAAACACTTCTTGGAAAAAAAAAAAAAGATTCATATGTAAAGAAAAAAAAAATCCATAAACTGTTATAAGATATGAAGAACCACTTAAGAAATACAACACATTTGCATTTGAAGAAACTAGTTTAGTGGTCTTGTTTACTATATAGCTATAAAACCCATAATAAAATCTAATCTTTTCACCTCTGTGTAAATAGAGATTTTATTTTCAATATTTTGTTCCTATAATAAATATTACATTATGTTCTATGTAATAATGTGCATAATGTATATGTAATCTATGTGCAATGTGTAATGTAATATTTAATTTATTCCATTGTGAATTTTGCAGACTAAGGAAAAACTTAGAATTAGTTATTGACATGCACTCTTTTCTTTCCAGGCAATATTTTCTTTTCCCCTAGTTTCCACTGTTTTTCCCTTTTTCACTCATCTCAGTCTGAGGATGTCAAGTTCTCAGATGGACTGGGACAAATGGCAAGATGCATTGTTTTCTTTTTTTCTTAAAAGCAGAAAATATGTGAATACATGGGGTTTTTTCCAGCTTTGCTTTGGTCCAAAGAACAAGAACGTGAAATTTTACACACCTGTTATTGACTAGTGACTCCAAAGAAATTCACCATATATCATTCTCAGAAGAGATATGTTTGGAGTACCCTGCCTTAAACCATGTTTTTCTTAAATGCAATTTAAGTTAGACAAAAATAATTTTTTTACAAGTCACTTCATTTTACTTTAAGCTGTCGTAAGTTTTGGTTACTGTATAAATCTACAAGTAAGTGACATTTGCAAAAATATATACTTAACTTCAATTCTTCTTTATACTGCACCTAACTGCAGAACCATAAATGAAACTTTATTTTAAATACTGAATATAATATAGTCAGGGGTTGGTAGAAAATTTCAAATCTATTTTAGATTTTAATTGCATTGCCTTCTAACGTCAGGTTGAATCCTAAACTAGCTAGACATTTGGTTGTTATATTGTGAGGAACTTTACCATTTTTTAGTCATTTACAAATAACCCAAAGATATAACCTTTATAATTAAGTCTTCTAGCTGAAGATCATTGCTATTTAAAGAGCAGAGAGGGTCATACCCACACTGAGAGCCTGCCTGCCCAAACCTATGGGGGTTTGGGAATACGAGCCTCTGCCTAGAGCCATTCACATCCATGTCAGGAGCAGGCTCCTGTTTCAAGCACAGAAGCCTCTCAGCAATCTTTCTATTACCAAACATGCCAATTTCAAACTGGATCAGAAGTCATCTGCAGATTTCTGAGAATGTTTAATACCTACATTGTCAACTGCAAAAGTTACCTGTAGCACTGTGCTGCCAGTGTTTCCACAATCTCACCAGCTTTTAGTTTCAATAGTATTTTCTCATAGGATAATAACTAGCAGCTCCTATCTGGTATTTTCTTTCATGATAGCAAATCTCATTTTCTCTTTATTATCAGGAGACCTTTCAGGCAACTTTTACCCATGTTATTTTTCCACTATACATGTATTATTTCTTCCTTCATTTCTGCTCACATTTCTTCAGACAGACAACTCCTGACTCTGACAAAAAGTTATACCTGATACAGGCTCCAGTTAAACGGGAATTTTTCTATTTTATGTAATATCCTATTCTACTACACATGAAAATATTTAATTGTATGATTACTGACCTCATTCATCATTATGATAACTCTTATACCTTATCCTTCTCAGCAAGTCATTAGGGATATGCTGGCTAAGACTTACATCATTCTCTTCAGTTAATATGTATCATTTCATTAACTGCATTTGTGCTGATGGCATAAAACTGGGGGGAGCAGCTGACAGGCCAGAGGCTTGTGCTGCTATCCAGAGGGACCTGGACAGGCTGGAGAAATGGGCTGACAGGAACCTCCTGAAGTTCAACAAAGGGAAGTTCCACAAGTCCTGCACCTGGGGAGGAACAGCCCCACACATCAGTATATGCTGGGGGCTGCCCTGCTGGAAAGCATCTTGGCAGAGAGAAGGACCTGGGGGTCCTGGTGGACACCCAAGTAGAACATGAGCCAGCAACGTGCCCTTGCCACAAAGAGGGCTAATGGTATCCTGGGCTGTATTAGGAGTATTGCTGGCAGGTTAAGGGAGGGGATCCTTCCCCTCTACTCAGCACTGGTGAGGCCACACCTGGAGTACTGTGTCCAGTTCTGGGCTTCCCAGCACTGAAGAAATATGGAGCTATTGAAGAAAGTCCAGCAAAGGGCCATAAAGGTGAGGGACTGGAGCATCTCTCCTACAAGGAAAGGCTGAGAGAGCTTGGACTATTCAGCCTGGAGAAGACTCTGGGGGGACCTTATCAATGTATGTAAATACCTGATTAGAGAGCACAAAGAAGATTGAGCCAGGCTCTTTTCAGTGCTGCCCAGTACCAGGATCAGAAAGAAAGGGCATGAACTGAAACACAGGCAGAACTCTGAACATCAGGAGACACTTTTTTACTGTGAGGGTAACTGAGCACTGGCACAGGTTGCTCAGGGAGGTTGTGGAGTCTCCAGCATTGGAGACCATCTAGACTATCCTTCAAAAAACATCTGGACATGATCCTGGGCAACCAGGTCTATGTGGCCCTGCTTGAGCCAAAAGGGTTTGGACAAGATGACCTCCAGAGTTCCCTTCCAACTTCAACCATTCTGAGATCCTGCAGATTCATTTGGAGATACGAGAGAATGAATTCTTCTGTCTAGCTTTTGAGGTCAAATATGTTACTCCAAAAGGATTTAGTAATATGGATGCTTATTAATTGCAAGTGATTAGAAACTATCAGCTTATTAAAAAGCCTTACCAGTCAATAAATTAGCCTATCAGCATTATCAAATTTGTTTCTGTTCCAAATAGCTATCAACTTTGACTAGATACTGACCTGAACTTTCCCCACTGTTATAAATGTAAAAAATTATAAATAGTAATAACATCACTCATTAGGCTTTCCATAACCTTCAGTTGCATACAGCAATAAAACAGATTCTTAATTATTGGAATAAGGCCTAGAAGTCGACAGTTTAACTATACGGAGGCACCTTTATTTGGTCATATTTCTCACTGTTGCACTTCTTTTAATAGTTTTGAACAGAATCAAGTTGTAAAATAAGCAAGAAAGAATATTTATCCGCTACAGACTTAGGTTTTAGTCTTACAAGTGTTTTTCACTCAACCCTTGTTTTTTACCTGTTAACCTCACTATATGGTTATTTCACCCCAAGCACACTTGCTTTCAGCTATATGTTTGAACTAATGCCTTTTCTGTCCTTTAGCTTAGCCCAGGACCTGTCTTCGGATACAACAGAGATGTGGTGAATGCCCTAGCACTATCCTAACAGCCCTTTCCGAAGGCAAGACATTTTCTCACAGTTGACTCAGCTGCATAGGAACAAATCCCAGAGCACCGCAGCACAAAGCAGCAGGAGTAAGCTCCCCCAGGCACACACATGCGTTGGTTCGGGGAGAGCAACACACAGAAGGCCTTGCTGTGGGAATACTTACACTCAGGTTAGGTTAAATGGAACACTCTGATCCCAGGACTAATTAGCTCAGATAAGTCTGCAATGGAGATATTCCCTATATAGATGCTCACACCATCAATGTATCCCCAATGCACTTTTTATATTTCCTCTCTGGGACTAATGGGTATTGGATGGCCAATGGTCACAAAACTAATTCAGACTGCTGAGAATGAAACATTACGGAATATAAATATATGAATGGAATTGCATTAGGGAAGAGAGTTTGAATGGAAAAATAATGATAAAAATATTAGCTTTTCACCTCTGACTACCAAGGAGGACAGAATACGTGAGCAAAGAAAGATGAAAATTCACTACAAGGAATGGAGGGGCCAGGAAGCCAACTGCCCAGTGCATTGAAACGGCCAACATAGGTAGTACATGAAAATCGCTTTTCTGTCCTAAGATATGACATGAATATGCTAGTGAAGTTGCTACTAGAAAATGTCTGTTATCTATGTAGCCTCTTAGAATAGCAAGAGGGTTTCAACCCTTTGAGCCATATTAAATGATTTAAAGCTCAAAACAAAAGCACTGAAGTTACCAATTCAATTTTGTATCAGAGTTTGTCTCTTCTCTTTTGAAAAAAAGTGAAAACGGAAACTGGCTTTAGTACAGTCCATGGGAGACATTACAGACACTGCTATTCTTTGAGGGGGTCCTGCTTTGCTCTGTAGTTTTGCTCTCCATCCATCACATCAATTGCAGAGATATGACTCCTGGCATTTACCTACAGAACATTGTGTCATTTTATGGTGTGTTGACCCTGGCTGGATGCCAGATGCCCACCAAAGCTGCACTATCTCTCTTCTTCCTCAACTGGACAGGGGACAGAAAATATAGCAAAAGGCTCTCATTGGTCAAAATAAGGATGGGGAGAAATCACTTAGCAATTACCGTCACAGGCAAAACAGACTTGGGGAAATTAGTCTAATTTATTACCAATCAAATCAGAGTAAGGTAATGAGAAATAAAACCAAATCTTAAAACACCTTCCCCCCACCCCTCCTTTCTTCCTGGGCACCGCTTCACTTCCAGATTCTCTACCAACCCTCCCTGAGTGGCACAGAGAGACAGGGAATGGGGGATGCAGTCAGTTCATCACACCTTGTCTCTGCTGCTCCTTCCTCCTCAGGGGCAGGACTCCTCACATTCTTTCCCTGCTCCAGCATGGGGTCCCTCCCATGGGAGACAGTCCTCCACAGATTTCTCCAGTGTGGGTCCCTCTCACGGGCTGCAGTCCTTCAGGCACAGACCGCTCCAGCGTGGGTCCCCCGTGGGGTCACAAGTCCTGCCAGCAAACCTGCTGCAGCATGGGCTCCTCTCTCCACAGGGCCACAGGTCCTGCCAGGAGCCTGCTCCAGCACAGGCTTCCCACAGGGTCACAGCCTCCTTCGGACATCCTCCTGCTCCAGTGTGGGGTCCTCCCCAGGCTGCAGGTAGAGATCTGCTCCACTGTGGACCTCCCTGGGCTGCAGGGGGACAGCCTGCCTCACCATGGTCTTCCCCACGGGCTGCAGGGGAATCTCTGCTCTGGTGCCTGGAGCACCTCCTCCCCCTCTTTCTGCACTGACCTGGGGGTCTGCAGGGTTCTTCCTTCTCACATATGCTCACTCCTCTCTCAGTCTGCAGTTACATAGTTTTTTGTTTGTTTGTTTTTGTCCCTTCTTAAATATAATATCCCAGAGGCACTACCACCGTTGCTGATGGGCTCGGCCTTGGCCAGCAGCAAGTCCGTCTTGGAGCCAGCTGGCATTGGCTTTGTTGGACATGGGGGAAGCTTCTGACATCTTCTCATAGAAGCCACTCCTGTAGCCTTCCCCTGCTACCAAAACCTTGCCACGCAAACCCAATACACATACTCATATGGCAGTCAGCTGCAAGCACAGTCTCCTTTCATCTCTATACAGGCCAAAACCTGCACAGGTTCTCTGCTCAACAAGAAATGCAGTCACAGGGCTTGGACCCTTCAACCAGAAGTCTCAGATGTGCTAAATAAACAAGGTCTCCACTAAATCTTACTCTACAGGAAGCAGTTGTTGTGGAAAATGAACTTGCTTATGCTGGCCAAACATATATAGTTTCCATTCTATAAACAAAAAAATCTGGCACTGACACGAGTTGCTTTGTTGGTAGCTTGCACTTAGCTTATCTTAGAATTTCTTCTTCCGATAAGAACATGCAATTCTCCACCTTTTGTTTTCAACTCTAACATGATGCTGTGTTTTCCATTCACATCTCGCTTGTATGTCCCTTGTCAAAAAAAATTTTTCAACCATGTCATATTCAGTTTTCAGTGCTATTTGTTTTTTGCTTGCTTAGTCATCTACCATGTACTGTCCCTGCTGACTTTGCAGCTTTAGAGGTACTGTGGCAGTATGCTTTGCAATTACAGGTTTGTGATGACTCTTCTGAAGCCCCATTTCTATGATCCTCATGTCACCACTCCAGGTCTCCTCTGTCTCATGTTTCTGTTTTCCTTACTACTGGATTTTTTCTTCACTGTTTCTTTAGATGAGTCTGATTCAGTACTGCAATCTAACAGTTCTGTGCCAGCATCTCCCTATTTTTATACTAATCATTTCAATGAAGTCACATAATGAAGGATTTTATTTTGAAAAGGTAGGAGAAGATGACAGCAGTTTAATCTTGTTTAAAAAGATGAAACATATTCTGTTTGAAAGTATTTGCCTTAATTCCTCTCATTCATTTGTTTGCAATGAATTTCTTCAAATGCGTACTGTTTTCTTTTTTACTTTCTATTTTCTTTCTTCCATTTTGGAAGATGGAATTTCATGTAACGCAGCTTAACTACTAAAATGCTTATATATAAAGTAACACTAATTCTCCTCAGATTGGCATCCATTGGTAAACCAGATACTAATTTTAGGTGATGGTACTCACACAAACATCTGCTGTTGAACTCTTGATAACAGTTATTCTTAACACCATATACCATTCCTATGAGAAGCTTAGAAAAGTATAATAATTGATTAGTGAAAGCTTTATTTGAGATAGCAAGTATAACTGCCTAATGTATATCTAGTTTTATTCTAGTTAGAATTGTCTACAGAGTACAAAAGAAAGAGCCACAGAGCTACTGGGACTTTTATCAGATAGAAATAAAGAATTTCTTTTCATTTGTCCTATACAGAGCCTACACTAAAGTTTTTACTTTAATATGACAAACTCACAGCAATTGCACAATGTCCTGTCAGTCAATAAAATGATAGTTTACCCAGTAAGGGTGTTATGAGAAAGAGGACAAAATTGCAGATAAGACTCCACAGCAACCTGAAAAGCCAATTTAGATTTCACAAGTTAGGACCCAACTACAACAGCACAGAAAGGGGATTACTTCGTCAATGCCAAAAATGTTCTGCAGGATAGCTCAGTAGATGGCATTATTCTCACAGAAATTAAATTGAAACACTATGAAGGTGTCAGGAAACTCAAAATTGTTGGAGGTGTGATCCTTCAGATTATGTAGGCAACCAACAGCCAGCTCCAAGATAAGCCTTGCTGCCTTTAGTAGTCTCATTGAAGTAAATGGGACTGTTCAATGCAGTTATTTGGGTGCTTTATCAGGTTGAGTAGAAGACTCACATCCAAACACCTATCACCAGTACAGATCTACCATTTTATCTAAGAGAAATATTTTAACCATGAAGTGAAAAATGTATTGAACAAGAAATACTTGCTTTTTGCACACATTTAAGTCCTACATAGTAATGCTCTTATAATTTAAATGTGTACTGTATTTATTACAGTCACAGTTACATCCAAAAGCAAGAATAATATTACAGGGTGATATCAAAGTAGCATAGCCAGATGGATGCATCATTCTGACTCAAACTGAAAAAGTCTTTATTCCTCACATATGTATCAACATCCAAAGGTTACAGTCTGCTAAAATAGTTCATACTTTTTAAAAGTCATCTGAAGGGTTGATGACTGTAAGGTATGTTTGATGCAGTCTACGTAGACATCTACAGAAATTTTCAAAAATATATGTCTTAACATCCTGTGGAATAAGATGCTGTAATGAGATAATATACTTCAATGCAAGTGGTAGAAATTTAAACAAAGCAACCATGAAGATGTTAATCCCGAACACAGATCCAAGCTGAGATTCCTTCTGTGCTAATTTACTACTTCAAGCTAATTATTGTATCTTTAAGTACGTTCTGTACCCCCTATTATAGCACCAATACTGAAAGAAAAAAAAAACCCACCAACAAAACAGTTGTTTAATTTGAAGACATGAACACCTGCTTTAAAATTAGTCTTGCGAGTCTCACTCACCTGGAATAGCATTGCCTTCAATTAGTGCATATAGTCAAGGGTGAGTCATTTCAAGAGTTATTATAAGCACCCCAGTAGCTAATAGAGAAATGAGACTAACTCCCCATTTTGAAGGACAGATTTTACTTCCATAGCACCCAGGTGCAGAAACAGATTGCTATTTGATGAACACAGTTAAACTAGTTAGGAATGAGAACACATCCTGAATACAGGAAAAGCACTGCCATGACTTCACACCATAATACTGAGTCTTTGAAAAGATTGTGAGGTCATTCTGACCCTACTGAAAGACAGGGAGTTGCATGTTGCCACTGAAGAATGGGACCACTGTATAGAAACATGTATTATTGTTCAAATTTAATGGAGATGTGAATTGAATAAAAGCCTTCTTAGCAGATTGCACTGTTTTAAAGATTGTGCTAGCTCTCTCTCCTTCCTGAACATTATTAGTTGGCCACATCACAGAACCTGATCTTGATAGACCTTGACCAAGTTAATGGAGGCTACTACCACTATTACTAATGGTAACAGAAATTCCTTGGGCAAAGTTCTGTGTTAGTGAAGTTAATGGAAGTTTTGTCACTGTACTCAACTGGACCAGGATTTCACTGTCATAATTAAAGCCAAAAGTAAGAGGTCTTACTCCAAGCACAGTGGTTACAATGAATATCCTTGTTACGTAGTTGATATCAGAGCACCAGTGAAGCCATTCTTCAAATTTCAAATTTTCAATTATTACTAAAACATTTTCTCCCAAATATTTTACAGATTCAGGGATTTTTGAATTTTATTTTTATTTTTTAAATGAGACCTGACAACTCCCGATAAAAAAAAAACAACAACCACCACTCATTATTACATCACTAGTTTTTCCCTTCCTTCAACTATCACTATGTGCATCCAGCTGGAATATATGCTCAGGAAGGTGCATGAGGCAGGAAAAACAAGTATGTTGAGCAGTCTGATTTACAGCAGAACTCCAATATACTTTTTCCAGAAAGAACTGAAGGAACAGAAGTGCACATACAGTCTTAACTGCCCCATTTATCAAAGGATAGGCATTGTTTAGAGCCTGTACAAATAAACACAAAAAGAAAATGTAGCTACCCCTAAGGCAGCAGTACCCAAGGAACCTGATTTGTTTTTCACTCGTCCATAAAGCAGGATTGAATTCCTGGGAAGGAACTCCCCAATACAAAAGAGAATTTAGAAATTTCAGACCTGGAATGAGAAATACTGCCTGATGCTTCTGAGAGGGCAACACAGTTTCTTCCACCTGACCTCAATTCAGCTGGCTATGAGATTTGCAAGGGGTAAGCATTTTAGATCTGCAAATACATCTCCACTTTGTCCTTCTGCTGATTATTTCTCTGGGGGAAAAATGTGACCACTGTTGGAGTAAGCATTAAAGCCAATGTTAATAGTTTAATTTCAGTACTGTTCAGGATCCAGAGGCAGTTACAGATTTGAGTGTTATCACCAACTGAGCAATTCTATTAACCTTTATACCCAGGCTTTTGCATAAAGCAATACTAACACAGCAGAGGGAACAATAAGAGAATTGAAATCTGTAGAACAGTAGCACTAAAGGCATATTCAGAAAAATTTCCTTAGAGCTTAACTCAAGTAAATTTCACCAAGTGCATTTTAGCATCATATCCACTTTGTTTTCCTTTTCTATGTTTGGGGATTTTGCTTTAGTTCCTCTCCTCCCTCCCCAACAGCTATCCTTGAAAAGGAAGGACTTCACTTAACTAGAGATTTAAAGATACAGAGAAACATGGATGTTTTACTAAGGCACATTTTACATTTTTTTTCTGCAAAGAATTTTTTAACAAGATGTTCAGTTTCATCAGTAGTGGACAAATCTCACAGCTAAAGCTTTCAAATCCTCCTGTCTCACACTCAAGTCTAAAGGAAACTGAATGACAATAGCCAAAAAATTAGCCTGTAAACCTTTACCCAAAAGTAAACTCCTGACTACTTTGCAGTAAGTAATGAGGAAATTGCAGGATATATTTTCCAGACTTAAATGAAAAACCTAAATGTGGTATACAGAGGAGGAGAAAATAGCAATTCTTTACTAATTACTGTGTGGAAAATCTAAGCACTTCACACTGCTGTCATGTTAATCCTGATGAGAAAGAAATCAACTCTTTCTTATGCACATTGCAAAAGGCAACTTCAGTCTAACATGTACTTATATAGGGAGATTTGTTCTTTATTCCTTTATATGCCTGTAGCACTTGTGGCTTAACCCCAGCAGGCAGCTGAGCCCCACCCAGACGCTCGCTCACTCCTCCCCAGTAGGATCCAGTAGAGAATGGGAAGGGTAACAGTGAGAAAACTCTTAAGTTGAGGTACAAAACAGTTTTATAGGGAAAGCAAAATCTGCACACACAAGCAAAGCAAAATAAGGAATTCATTCACTACTTCCTATTGGCAGGCAGGTGTTTAGCCACTGCCAGGACAGCAGGGCTCCCTCATGTGTAATTGTTACTTGGGAAGACAAATCTAGCTCTGAACATACTGCCTTCCTCCTTTCTGCCAGCTGTTATTGCTGAGCACAACCTCATACGGTGTGGGACATTGCTCTGGTCAGTTGGGGTCAGCTGTCCTGGTCATGTCCCCTCCCCAGCTTCTTGTGCACACCCAGCCTACTTGGTGGTGGGGCACCCTGATAAACAGAAAAGGCCTTGATGCTGTGTGAACACTATTCATGGTGCTTACATTCCTGTGTTAACAACACTGGTTTGGTCACCAATCCAAAACATGGCACCATTGCAGCTGCTATGAAGAAAATTAACTCTATCCCAGCCAAGGCCAGTACAAGCACCCTTCCTACTGCAGGGAATTTTGAAGTTTCCACCAAAGTAGTTTCACAGTAGTTAATAAAACTCTCAGTAGTTCCTCTGTCAATATCTGAAAGGTTAAGGGACAGATCCTGGACTTTAATTGATTAGTAATTCAATTTGCTTTTACTGTAGCCATTAGCAACCAGCATACTTCAGGGCACTGTCAGGCTGTTGCAGCCCTACTGCTTTCGGGTTGCCTTTGGATGGCTCAGGGACAGAGGAGATCAAAGGCAGATCAGCTCAGTCCCTCAGCCCAACTCCGTGCAAAATTACACTGCTGTGTCCCTGGCTGCACGCAATTATTTAGCTCTTAATTCTTTGCTGATCATAGTAATATGTCTGAAGAAGGAGGGGGGAATGTTTTGTTAGACCTGTAGGAAGAACAGACACTGTTAAGAGTTCCCTTCTCAGTGGCTCCAGATAGAGCATACAGGAGAGGAAGGAAACATAGGAAGGGATTGTTTTCACCTATTGTCCTGTCTGGTAACTTTCAGCTCATTCTTTCTTTACACTATGTTTTTGCCCCTCGAAAGTGAAAGAGTAAGAAAACCCTGGCTGCACACTTAAAAGAACAAGAGCACACTTCTAGGATTATTTCATTTAGAGAAATATAGTCATCATTTTCTTACATTTGGTGCAATACAGTTGGGAGGCAGCAATTTCTTTACAAGGTGAAATGCATATAATGTATATTGTGATCTACAGTGGCAAAAAGTTCTTTGTGGAATGAACTATCTAGGACCTGAGAAATAAAAATGCAGCATAAAGGATGGGATAACAGCAGGGGCTTTGAAAGCACAGGCACAAAGAACCAGGCCTGTAAACAACCCACCAACGACTAATTACCAGAGATTAAAGGAATGCCTCCTTGAGAGCTGGAGCTTGTTTGGGGTGTAAAAAAGGAACAAAGTGACAACCAAGGGAGAAAAAGAGTGTTCACTCATTCAGGATGACCAGAAACAAGAGAACTGAATCAGCTCAACTGAAAAGTGGGCTCTTGTTATCTGACCAGAAACAGAAAATACCTGAGATTAGTACAGTATCTGTGGGCCTCCTCCTTACACCTCCGGGCAGCACAGGCACCCACTGCTGGGGAGGGATTGCTGCTCATCCATGCTGAGCTACTGCTACATATATCCATGCGATAGCTTACCCAAAACAGGAGAAGCATGACAGCCATTAGGAAAAGGCATAGGACTGAGCATTACTATGTAGTTGTAATTTATGTATATACACATGCATACTTAAACTAGCAATATGGGGATTAACCAGTAAACCTTAGTTAAAGGAACTGCATGGATTGGAAATTCTCTATGGTCTACATATACCTTTTGGGTTGACCATTGCATTGTAACGTAGTCTGGATCTCAGGGGCAAAGTGGTAACACTTTTCTCTTGTACTTCACAAATACTCACTGTCCTAAATCAATGTACTCATTAGCTAGCCATGCCTGCAAAAAGAACGGCTAGGGGACAGCCCTGCTCCCCCAAAGCCATTCAACCAAGCATCAGCATCCAGATAAATAGCTTCACATGTACTCGTGAAGATTTCCTAATATAAATAACACTATGCAAGGAACTGCTATTGGCTTATTTTACTGAAAGGAGCAGTCTGGTACTAAACAGCTATCGCTTCATCCCGAGAGACTTAGTACCAGGCCATTATTAACTAAAAGGGGAAAAGTGGATTTCTTGAACCTTACAGCCTGTACCAACGATTGCTAACTAAACAGAGAGAAGGCAAAGTAGAAACACCACCAGAGAAAACTCATCTGCATTAGTCACACTAAAGCCTGTAAGTTTATTTAAGCTATGACTTTGTACAACACCTGGCAGCTCCCATTCTATTGCATACACATGGTGAACAATGGGGTGGGGGGGAGTGGGGAGGGAAATAGAGTTTATCATCTTGAATTGCTTGACCAAAGCCTTAAATCTCACGATAGCTGGTTTCCTGGATTTTCCATGCTCCTTCACAATTATTTTTGCTCCTCCTCTCACACGTATATAAACTGCCAATATTTTCAGCAAGAGCTTTGAATGAGCACACAGAAGTACTTCCAGTATCTCTAGGGCTCAGATCCCAGAAGTATCAGTATTTTTGTGTTGACAGCTATGTTCAAACTCCCTCTCAACTTTTACTTCTATATATCTGTAAGAACATGTTTAAAAACTAGTTGATTTTTTTTTTTATTGCAGTTTTCTAACCTCATTTTTCTCTTTGAATTTGTTTGATATGAGACAAGGCTTTTAATAAAGTCTCTTTCATAAAGAGCCCTGAACTTGATTTTAAATAGACTTAGTCACTAAATTTTAATAAAACACATAAAAGACAATTACAATTGTTAAATGCAAAATATTTAAAATGTCATTTTGTGAGGAAATATAAAAGACAGTGGAATGAAAAGACTGAACTAACAGAATTGCCCCCACAGCAGATCTGATTCCTGGAGAGTTTAATATTTATGAAAGGAGTCTAATAACATTAATACAGCAAGGTGAGATATTTATAGAAACATCCTCAGTGCGTTCTTCAAGTATTGATACAGCACTTTAATAGACAGGCAAAACATACAGAAGCCCTTAAATGTGTTTTTTGCTTGTTTGCACTTATTTCCACATTCGTGATTATGTTTTCAAAAGACAGCAGTAGCAATTTAAGTTAGAAAAATAAATAGTAAAAACTGTAAAAACACAGTAAAACCACAGCCTTTTGAATGGGATTTCCTCCAACTTCTACTTCATCCCTTCTTTTTCTTGATTTAAGATCAGTAATCTTGTCTTCTAAACTGAATCTCAGAAGCCCAGTTCCATGTGGCCACATATTCCTTTGACCCTGTCAGTTGCCTCTGAAGCAAGATCCCTTATTCTCTTGCCCTCCATCAGTCTGCTTGATTTCTCCAACAAAACATAACTTCAGTTACTGACCAGTGGGTCACTTACCTCCTTCTCTGCTTTCTAAATTCTCTCCTTTCCAAATGAATGAACTTTAAAGGTCCCCAATGTTAGTGACAAATGTTAGTGATAGGCACTCCGAAGTGGGGAAAATCTTATGAGATGGGGATTAACACACTTGCTCAAATATGGCTCTAAAGCTCAAAGCATTTGACAAATGTGGGGGTTATTCCCACGGATGACAGAATTCCCAGAGCAGGAGGTACTTTCTTGTTAAACAAATATCTCAACTAGTGACAGTGGTTGGTTACAAAAGGCACTTAATGATGTTTGATATGCTCTCCACTTGTCATCCACATTTCCTATGGCTGTGTTGTGTAGAACTACAGCCCTTAGCAGCATGCTGTTTTTAAAAAAAAAAAAACAAACTAAAATCCTCCTCTGAAATAGTCATACTCCCAACTGCAGTGGGAATTATTAAATTAGTTCATTGAATCATTTAACTTATGACCCCATATTATAAAAAAATTTCTCTAGCATGGGTCCTCAAACCTGTTTGCCCATTCCTACCATACAAAGCAGTATTGCTATGGAAACTATTTAAATTTCTGGACACAGCCTCCCAACATATTGGCCCTTAATTTGAACTTCATTTGAAGCACTGCCCTGTTCATAGTCCTCTCTGAAGGTCTTCACTAACAAGTGTAAACTACTCATCTCCCAGCCATAGAGCATGAATGAGCAGTCACGAAAAAGCCAATTTTTAATTTAATCAAACAGCCCACAAGAAAACAGGAAGGCTGCAAATCAATTCTGTATTGTATTTACAAGCTAGAATGTCAATCAAGCCATCAGCAACAGGCAAATTACTACAAAGATTAACCAATTTATCTATCAACCTAGTATCCTTGGAAATGGGCAAACCACAGCATTGGAGGAATCATTGCTTTGCACTGTTTATAACGTCATCAGCTTTGTAGTGCTCTTGGGGTGCATCATTCCCTAAAGCAACAGAGGTACCAGAGCTAATGTTCCCTTGACGTCAGAAGTAACAGACTTCTCATCAGGGAAATGTAATAAGTTACTACTTCATCCTGAGAGGAGATATAGTTTAAAACAACAACAACAAAACCCAACCCTTGCCACTCAAAATCACACCAAACCAAAAACTTGTGGTGAAATTGCAAAACAAATGACAATGAGATGTGTACAAAAGAAAAGCATTTTGTCTGGAAATATAAACGTAATAACTTTTCCTGAAGATTACTTTGAGACCCTGTATTCAAGTGCTAGAAAAATAAATATATGCAAATGAAATTATAGGTGCCACCAGTACTAAAAGGGTCAGACTGTCACAGAAGTGTTGGATAACTTTGAGAACTTGTGTAATACAAATCACGATTAAATGTAATGTTCTTGCGGGCTAACTCCAAACACCACCTGTAACATAATCTTAGAATATACTGGATATGCATAATATTTCAAGCAGAGATAAGGAAGCACTAAGCCAGGAAACTACTAACAGAAATGCAAAAATTGTACGTCTTGGAACACTGCGCACAATTCTGGTAATGCATTACTCAGGAATGATGAGCTCAGACTGGAAAACAATCTGGGAAGAGCTAGGAAGATCATCAGGGACACAGAAGGGTTTAATCACATGAGAAAGGCTAAAAGACCTTCTCTTGATTAGCTTAGGAAATAGTGGGTGTGCAGTAGCTTACATACAGAGAAACATGAAGGAAAGTAAGCTGCACGATCTATTAAAAAAAAGACATGCAAACCCTTGACTGATACTTTTATCAGTGTTTTATCTAGAAATTTCAAGGACAACTACTGGTTATCATCAGCCATTAGGATTCTGAGATATGCTGCCAATAGAAGTAAAAGGGAAAAGGAAATAATTTTAAAATGCAGCTTGTTATGCATGCTTTCAAATGCTGACCCAGTAACCTGTATCATATCAAATGAAATAACTCTAAAAAAAGAATAGTAGCCCTAAATTTAAGCTTTTGTACCAAGTCTTGTTACCATTAGGGTGCCTCTTTCTAAGGAAAAAAAAAAAAAAAAAAAAATCAAATCCATTTTCCCTACCATAGAGTGGAGTGGGAAAAACTAATCCCAATAAGGAAATTCTAATTAGCCCACAGCTTACTTCAGTGTTTCATCTCCCAGAAACATGAGGAGCTGAGTGGCATCTGTAACTGTCTAACACCTAATTAAGCAGGCATGAGTCTGCTAGAACCTATGTGAGATGCTAATTTATTAGGAAATGAATAGAAGCAGCTCCAGAGAGCTGTGGCAAGATATATCACTCATTTATTGGACTAAAAATCTACACTAAGTGCCTTTTTCACTAAACACACACATTGCAGTTTTAAAAAATAGGAAAAAAAGAAAAGAAGAGAAAAAAAAGAATGAGGTTAAACTGCAAAGTAGCTGTTACCTACTTAAAACACAAAGGCTAAATGTAAAGAGCAAAAAATAATAATGAAAAGCCAAGTAAGACAAATTACGGCACATTTCTCTCCTCACATTCATAGATTTTAATCTGTTCTTTATAGCAAAAAAATCAAATAAGTAAACCAATATGCAGTTTCTGCAAACATCTCAGACATGAAAGTGCTCATCAGCAGCAACAGTTTTCAATAAGCTAGTGTTTTTCATTGAAATAAAACACAAGTCTAAGCATTTTTTTTCCCCAAACACAAAAAAAACTTTCTAAAATAACTAGTAAATTATCTACACAACACAACTCAGTGTGCAGTATACACCTTAGATTTTTCCGGAATCCTTAACAAATTTCTAATCTAACACACCTAAGAACTAAGTTAAATGAAGATGTTTTCATTAGCAAAGTGGGTATCTTTTGGAGTTCAGTATGTTTTTGAAAAGGAAAAACAAACAAAAAAAACCCCAAAACAAAACAAAAAAAACAAACCAAAAACCCCCAAACCCACAACTCTTTAAATTAGAGTCCACAGGTCATAAATGGCTTTTCCTGCCCATCTCAAGTCCCTTCTATAAAGGCAAGCTTGGGAAAAAACCCAACAAACAAACAATAAACAAAGATACTTCATTTGTTACTTGTAAAAGTTACAAAAAGACCAAGAACATTCTCACAGTGAAAATCTCTTTTGTAACATTAACTGCAGAGGTCTTGGCAGGCCTTCATAAGAACATAGGGCAAAATAACACATTTCCCAGGACAGGAATACAGTGGCTGTAGGAAAATAAACACTGCAGGTGTGCATTTACATGATAATTGGATTAATGGATGTGAATAAAAGGAAGCCTACAAGCTGGTTGAACTCCTCCTTGCAATCAGAAGAATATCACTGCTTAAGCATAAAGTTAGATGAATAGTAGTAATGACATGACGAACTTTTAGCTGAGCTTCTGGTCTTCCTATACATACCAAAACTCCTTCCAGGTTATTAGCATTTAGTAAGTAGTACTTTCAACATACTAAAGTGTCATGGTCCCTTCTAGAGGGAATAAAGAAGAATGGTTCTGGCTGACATACCGAAACTGTGCAGGGCAAGACTACTAAGGCATTCAAGCATGTTATAGGAAAAATACTGTCTTATTCACAACAGCTATAAGTAACTTTCAGAAACCTAGGTTTAATATGTATGCACAACTTCAAATTTAAGCACCACTGTAACAGATATACAATTACTTGGAAACTTATAGTAGCTGAAATCTGTATGCATGACTCAGTGGAGTAAAGGGGCTGGAATTCAATTTGGAAGTATGTTCTAACATGACAGCAGGTTGGTTGAGTGCGTATATTCAACAAATCATTACAATTTACATCAAATATAACATGAAATATGTCCAGTAAGCATTAAATTAAAAAAAAAAAAAAATCTACAAGTGCCTCCAAGTCATCCTTCTAGAGAGCAGTAAGAGAAGACAAAGTGCTGTATCAGATCAAAAAGACATGACATCGACTGACCTGAACCTATCAGAGTTGCTCAAGAATTAAAACTGAAAAGCATGTGCCTCCTGCAATAGAACGCTTAACAAAATATGAAATCCAGCTCCAAACACCTGGTGATGGAACAGCTGAAGGATTTGAAACAAGCATGCCAAAGACATAGGACTGTTGGTCCTGCCAACTATTGTTAGAGGGAATGAAAAAAAAAAAAAGGAAGGTGGTCAGAAAAAAAACATAAAAAGAAATGCTTCCACTGACTAAAAAAAAAAAAAAGCAGAATATTTTGAAGATATGCACTGATGTTTTGATACAGACACTAAATTCCCAGATAATTCTTTTAAGTACCCATTTCTCCTCTTCCTGTCCTCATAAGTCTTTCTCCTTCACAACAGGTGAATGTAGTTTTAATTTCTCATCTTAGCTATGCAGCACTAGTCTTTCTTCTGCCCTGCCTTGCACCCCTTGGACTTCTTTCTGCGGAGTCCACTTATCCTTTACTTTTAGCACAATAGAGTCTGTTGCTCTCCATGCTAGATCTCAGGGATGCTTCACAGAGTGTTTCATAGCACCCCAGGGGAGGAGGGGGAAATGGAACAGAAAGAGCTGTGACTGCTAGAGCTCACTTTCCAACTTGCTTTGATTCATCCATGTGGCACACAGGACAGAACGATAGCATCTCTCATATTAGTGTCTGATGTTTTACAGCTTCCTTCAGCTCCACCCAGAAAGCCACCAAGAGCAGAGAGGTTTTTTCTCCTTGCTAATACAGTGTCCCTTCGAGGGCAGAACACCAATACACTAGCGCTGCCACAACTCCCCGCTGTGACCTTGGATGCTCTTCCTGACAAAAACCTGCCACGATTGTAAGCTTCACCAAATCCCGCCTCTAGACCTGTCTATAATATTCAATTGCAAACTATAAAAGCAAGCATGGATCTTATATAGAAGAAAAGACTATCGGAACTGTTTAATGTCCTTTCACTATATTAAGAGATTAGTTGCCTTTGTTTCTCATTTTCACCAGGTGGATGCTGAGCCTAACCATAATCTTTATATACGTTCACACAAATTCAGATGTGCTTCCAAAAGACTTGAGGATTTGCCATAACTATGTCTCATTACAATTTACTGTCTTATTACTGTACAATTAACACTAGCACAGCTGAAATGAAACAAAAATGTTACAGATTGGTAACATACCGCTTAAAAAAAACCCCAAAATCCCCAAAACAAAAGAAACAAAAAAAAACCCAAACAAAAAACCCTAAAAGAATGTATGCTGACAAATACTAACAAGGTAAGCATGGAAAATGGTGAGGCCACTTCTTATGATACAACTAGGTTCATATAAGACTTAAACTTCTGAATATATTCAGCATAAGAATGTACAAACTCCAAACAGCACAGATAAAATTTACTTGCCAATTGATACCGTCTTAAGTAAAGGTCTGTGAGATATAAAGTGTTAATGTCAATATTTCTATTTCTTCTTGCATCCTTTGAGAAATTTTAGGAGAAATGTCAGGATTATGATAGTACAATTTCTAATTTTTATTCCTTCTAAGATCATTAAACATTAATATAACAATAATTTTATGAGCTAACCCAAAATAAGTCCAGGGCAAAATAATCATATGCAATATAATCTGCCCATTTATTCAGTTCTTTGCTCAGTGACAAAAGAAAACATTTTATGAACTTCCAGTTTCCTTCACTTACTATAGTTTTAAGAAGAAAATCCTTATTAGCTGCTTTTTTGCACTTAAGAGGAAAGTCACCCCACCCATGTGAATGACTGCAGTAGTGAACCTATGTACCAAAAAAAAGCATTGATTTTCTTCTTTTTAATTCTTTAAGAAAATGAAGAATCAAGATTCATCATTCTTTGAGAAAGAAAATGATCTAATTTTATCATCGGTTGACATTTAACTCTTAACTCAATAAATCTTAATATTAAAAGTCCATACTGGCTCATTGAAGAGTTTCTGCAATTCTGGATGATGATTCCACTCTTCCTGTATTTCTTTCAATGAAATACACATTGCCCTTGACATATAGGCTTCCTGTGCCTAACCTAAGCACCAATTCAACACACTATTAAACGCATGTCTGATATTTCAGCACGTGGATTAAGCAGTTCTTATGTAAAATGCTGTCACTTGTACTTGTTTACTGAATCACGGCCCTAGTTTGGTTTCTGTTTGGAGGCAGTCGTAGTTTGCAACATGTGATTTATAGTTGCTAGACAGTAAGACCATATGTACATAATGCAGTAACAGTAATGAATGATAAAACTGCTAAAAGTTTCTGAAAGAAAAATAGTTGTGTGATCTTAAAATTTATTACTGCACTGGCAATTACTCTCATAAGTATTTACGAGACTTTGTAGCAAGTGAATCATCACAGACCCTGCGTCACTATTTTATATTCACTGCAAAAGCCTGTAGACTGTGGAGCCGTGAATATCACTGGCAATTTGATTGTGTTTTAACCCTGGTGATTAAAGCAATTAGAATGGAATTTTGCTGGCTCACCAGGTTTTCATGTTTGCTGATGCATCCCCCAAGCCCCAAGGGAACACTGGTAGCACTTTGGGCACAATGCTTTAACCCTTACTCATGCATATGACAAGAATTACGCGCACCAGGGATTATGATTATTTATATGCAATAAGGACTGACTCTACAACACTTTCTCAGGTATTCCATATAGAGATTGCAGATCCAGGTTCTTTTCGCAGACTGGAATTTCTTGGGTTCTTTTAAATGACAGTTATGTAGAAAGAAAGGAAACTAAACTCTGTAAGGAAGGGAGTGATATCCTGGCTATTGCCAGGATGTTAGATTTCCCAGTTTGTTTAAAATAGACAGTATTTTTAATTGCCCAGACAAGGCTATCAATATGAGGTAATCAATCTATAAATTAACAGAATACATCTTGTAGGATTAACTTTCTTCACTTATACTGACATGCTTGAATTTGTTGTCCTGAAGAAATAACTTAATTAGACAGTAGGAACCAGAAGTTCAATCATTGCTAATTAGTTTATTGGCTAGTAATAAACATTAACAGTAACATACATCTCATTCTAGTGTTTCAAATTTGGCATTTTATATAACTGTTTCCCAAATCCATAGCTCTGCAGATGAATTCTTCCCTTCCATTCCCCATGCTTACATTTACAGAAGCTAAAGAGACTGTATGCACTTTATGGATTCTATACTGACACACAACTCCTGACTATGTGGGTGAAAGAAAAGGAAGAGAAGAGATGAAGCAGCAGCAATACCTTCCCCTTGTTGAGATTAAAAAGGATCTTTAAGCATGACCACAATGAGTACAAATACTGTCCTCTGGTCCTCCTTGAGGATGTAGCACAGCAACAGAACCTGCTGGGAGGAAGAGCTATGAATCTCATAGCTACTCTCCTTCCCCAGCACTACAGTTACAGGGATCCAAAGGAGGAAAACAGTTGCTCAGCTACTCTCCCTTTTTAGGGAAAAGGAACACCACACCAGCAGAATAAAATTTCTTCCCAGGATCCAAAGAGATAGATGTATACAGATGTATATTTGGATAGTTATAAGCCAGCCTGTCAGTTGCCTTGTTCGTTTTGGCACACCTCAGGAGCACAGGCAAGATGGCTCATTGAGACCAAGAGGAAGTCTGCCCTCCCAGCTGCGTGCTGCACCAGATTCCCACCTCTCTGTGTCACCTTCTCTGGTTATTAGAAAGCCAGACTGGAATGCCTCTCCTTTTGGTGAAAGCTTTTCACCTATGTCTTTATCCTCAGCCTTTTCCTGCATGCCGAGGCAATTCAAAATCCCTTCACCACTTGATGGTAATGTGAATGTCAATTCCTGTTTAACAACACTATTCTCAACAGTCATCTGCATGTGGGTTGTGCATTTGTTTTAAAGGAAAATATCATGAAAGAATGAGGTGGACCAGGTGATACTTTCTGAGGCTTTGTTTTTCTTGCTTTAAACAGCAGAAGTTACAGAATTCTGTAGATACTGCCTGAACATAAATGAACAAAATAGATACATAAGATATATTGTCCTCTAGGAAGCTTGTATTTTTGCATCTGTGCCACAGAAAAAGCTTTCTTTTCTAGGGTATGACTTAAGGCCATGAAGATGATAAAGGGCTTGGAGCATCTGTCATACAGGGAGGGGCTCAGAGAGCTGGGATTGCTTAGCATCAGAAAGAGAAGGTTCAAGGGAGATCTTAATGTATTTAAATACTTCAGAAAGAAGAGGGACCGAATCGTCTCATTGGTACCCACTGAAAGGACAAGAGGTAACAGGCACAAACTGAAATGGAGAGCTGCATCTAAACATTTTAAAAAACAAAAATGAAACAAACTAAAAACTCCACACCTTTTGCTGTGACAGTGATCAAATGCTGGAACAGGTTGCCTGGAGAAGTTGTGGACTCACCATCCTTGGAGATACTCAAATCTGAACTAGAGGCAGTTCTGGACACTCGACTCTAGCTGACCCTGCCTTGGAGCAGGGGCAGGGATTAGATGAGGCAATCTCCAGAGATCCCTGCCAACCTCAGCCATTTTGTGACTTTGCAAAAAGTATTTGAAGACACTTCTGGAGTAGCAACTCATAAATGAAAAGCAAACTAAAGAAATTTAGTTGCAGAAGGCCGGTATAATATCTTACTTGTCTATATTCCTCACTGAAAAATACATTCAGTACAGTCCTAAATATCCTTTATAAATATTTCATAATAGAATATGTTATTACACTGTTCATGACGACAAGATAGTTGGGAGAAACAACTGGTGATAGTCACTTATTTTGTGTGACTTCTTAAGTTACATACATCCACCAACATCTATGTAAGAATACAGAAATATTGTATTGAAATGAAGAAAACAATAAGTTTGTTTTCTTTTGATAATCCAAAAAGGTATTTGAAAAGGTCTAGCCAGTTCAATGGGAAAAGTAAGGCACAATGAAATTGCATTTCTACTTTTGTTTGTACATGGAAAAAGTAAAAATGTCACTTTGGCTAAGTTAAAAATGGTTTCTCATATTGTAAAAGTCTTATCAAACCAGAATAAAAAAAAAGGTCAAGTTCATGACTGGATGCTTCACTGCATCTGTTTCCACATGGACTTGCCATTTTATTGAAAATATCAAGCACATAGATGAAGGTTCCATAGAAGTGAATTACTAGACCTGATAAGAAAAACCCGTCTTAAAAAGTTTGAAGGTTGTTGCAGCACAGGTTAATTGTTTCATTACCCATGAAAAAGGGCAAAACCACCCCAAACATTTTCTCCTCAAAAAGCATTACTGACAGCACTGAACAAAAATGGGACATGAAAGCTGCACGGGGATGTAGAGAAATACTCAGAAAAACAATAATAAAATAGAGCAGTGTCAAATACAACAGTTGTTTATAAATATCAGCCCTTTGGCTTGGGAAGTTTAATTAGTGTATTCAGATCTCATTAGATTTTGCTTCTTTGGCTTTTTTTTTCCTGGCAGTATGGCCTGAAGTCAGTGCAAATTAAGTACTCTGAATGCCCCAGGAGATTAGGCTCATAATTATTTCTCACCTTAACATTAGCTAGTTCAGCTCAAAACAACCAAATCATGAGAAAGAGAAGAACACGTTTTAAACAGTCTCATTTGAATGCATTAAAAGTTGTTTATGGGCATGCTTAAAGTGTCAGGCATCTGGCTCAGAAGTTGTAGATAACACATGCTTGCTATGAGTTGTATCAGAAGCACAATTTGAGATAAGGCAGAAAAACCGATAATTTAGTTTGTCAAGGGCTTTGGTGTATACTAAGACTCAGACTATGCAAATATTTAAAAATAAGGAAATTTTTGTAATAGTTGTGCTCTACTTCTGCATTGTTTTTGGGGGGGAAGTGTTGGTTTGGGGTTTTTTTTATTATTATAAATTGCAGCAAGTTATCATACACTACACACTTTAGTAATGACTAAATGCATATGAGGGAAGTTTAAATTATGTATTTCTGCTTCCTAGATTACTACATCTTGTAAGTAGTGCTTTGGGCATACCTTACCCATTTGGTACATGAAAAATGCTACAGTATTACTAATAGTTTTTGTTGTGTATGTTCTGCTGCAGCCACTATAAATTTAAACACATTTTATATTATTTTTTCCTTTGAAAATTAGATACCCAATACAAAATGCTTGGTATACTACCAAGATGAAACAGGAATAGAAGACACTAACCTTGAGTGGTTTAGGATGGGAGATAATAAACTTTTACTTTGATAAAAACCAACAAAAACCCTCAAAAGACTATTCCACTCCAAGTTATTCTAAATGGGAATGGCATGGCATTTGTCCCTTGAGAATAAAAAGAGCAGAACAGCAAAGGAATGGCTTACGTCCCCTTAGACAAGATGCATTAAGCACAGCAGAATATGAGGGTGAAGTTCAATTCATCTGCTAAGATGTGTCTAAAACAGATACATCTACATCAGATATGGTGCTGGGAAAAGAAGACATGTAGTGTATTAGATGTTGACATTTAGCCTCTGCAACAACATAGTAGTCGAATTTAGTGCATTGTTGCTGAAAACACTGCTGCTGCTGCTTGTGCTGTTTTTCAGGATAGCACGGATAGCCATGCTAACTCATTATGCAGAGGCACAGAACTGCACTCAGGGTCCACAAAAGGGCATCTAAAGATTAGCAGCAAGGTTATCCTACCCCAACAATTTGTCCCAGCTGATGAAGGAGAATACTGTGATTTGCTAAATCTTAATTTGATAACCTGAATAAAAATGTCAACTATAATTGTTTTACAGGAAGAGGATAGGGTGTTTTGTTTTGTTTTTTTTTTTAATACCTGATAGTCTGGGTTTCACATAATGGGAACAAAAACATGGAATCAAGACTAAAGTTCTTTCTCCAAGAGAAGAATACACTTTAGGTTGCAGAAAACTTGTCAACAGAATTACAGATGCATCTCATGCCTGCATTAGTCACAGAAGCACGCACCTAGATGACAGAAGTTTGCATTGCTTAATTATTTAAGGTAGGATAAGAAGAGCCTAATATGGAGAGATCAAGTCCCACTAAATTAACCGTGAATCTAAGACAGAACAGCTTACAGGATCAACTCTTTCTCTTGATGAGTACATCTGAAGAAAAGCCTGTTCAAATCACAATAAAGGAGTCAGGAGAGCAACTATTTAGGTAGTAATGACATTTCATCTGTTTTAACCAAGCAGTTTCACCACATTTCACATGAATTGCAAGTATCAATGACAATATAATTAGTCATCTTTACATCTTTTCCAGCTGAAATGGGTCACCACATGGGAAGGATGCACTAGTACATGAGTTTGGTTGATTACTGGACACCCATTTCTTTTGGCCCATGAAGTCTCAGCAGTATAGTACAAAGGGTTAACAAATCACACAGTTTAGCTAACTTGCTGAGCTTGAAAGCTGCTGAGCTGGACAGCTGCTGATAAACAATTAACAGAACCTTTATTTAATGAGAACTACAAAAATGGAAAGAAAAAAACCAAAAACCTGCACCTTCACAGCACAAAGCTGTAAGCAAGCTTTGGCCATGCAGTACAAAAGCTTTGTTGGAGAATTAACAACACACAAGGTCAGAGCACTAACCGGAGTCTCTCTTGTGCATGCATGTGGGCGCATATACATGGGCACACACACACACATAATTAAAAGAACGATGCTACTTGCTGAAAATAAGGGGAGTGCTGCCCCGAGACCCTCTTATGTTAACTTGAGGAAAAAAAAAGTAGATAAAATGCCGGAACAGTTTTGCAAATACAAATAATGGTTTTGTCTCCTGCTATACAATTTCTACTATATACGAGACTACAGAAAACCTTATCTCTTTATCTCAGAAGAAACATAACCAGGTGAGGGAGAGAGAAGGGAAATCCTTCACCATTATTTCTTCTTTTCCTAAAGAAACTATGAACAAAATCTCAAAAGTCTTGCTAATCACGTAAGCCAAAAGGATGCCAATACCTTCTTCTGAGGCGCACACACACACATCCCAAACAAAATAAAACCAACAAAAACCACACAGATTATCCCAACTTTACTAGTTTATGTCAAAAACTATGATAGATTTCTGACATTGCAAAAACTAAGGTATGTATGGAAAATTACTCGGATTTCATTTTTACCTCAGTCAACATTAATCTCTCAGGCTTCTGTATAAATCAATAATAGATTATTATTAGCATCAAAATTTCTCAGGCTGTTCTGAGGTAAAGTTTTGGTAGAAATAAAAAGACTTTTTGGATGGAAAAATAACTTACATGACCACACTAAAAGTCACTGTGAACAGTTTGATTAAATATTTTAGATAAAGAATTTATGAACTAGTTTTAGTTTGTTATACTGACAGCAGTAACAATTCTGCCTCTACTTCAGATATCACTCTAGCATAAATGCTCTAACATTTTCATAAATACCAAAAAAATAGTGTAATATAATTGGTCTTGAAGCCAACGATAAAAATAAATCAGATGTGTGGACCTTTCCAGGACTTACAACCCAAAATTAATCGAGATCACCAATACTATACATAAGAATCAAGTGAAAAGAAAATTAGTGGGAATTTTCTTGTTTCACATATAAAACTCTAAGTTCATCTTTGAAATTCAGGTTTTTCTGTAAGCTGCATGCTATGCAAAGTTAATCCTGAATCTTAAGATTGACTACTAAACACATACTTCACCATGAAAGGAAATAATATAAATATAAATTAGTTGGCTAAATTCAATAGCACTAAAGAAAGAAAAAAAAAAATCCCAAACCAAAAAATCAGGATAAATTAAGAAAGAGGTTTAGCAGATTCATTTGCACAGCTTTGAAGGAATAGCCTCTGGTATGGGCTGGAGGCCAAGGTTATCATCCATTCACACCAGCTCCCTCTGGAGCACCCACACACCTGGCCGCAAGGAAAGGCAGCTCTGAATTGAATATGGTTATCATGGAACACAGACATGGGCATAATCCCTATGGATGCATACCCTGCACATGGACAACTTGACACCCTGTGCTTGGTCTAGCACAGCCACCGATCCCACCTACCTATGTGTGCCACTTGTACATCGCATCAGATAGACAGGATGGTGCAAGGTCTTCCAGTTAGTAGCCCTGTTATGGTTTGCTGTAAGGCGAGATGGGACTTCTAAGTGAGCAGGGCTCAGTCTGCATTTATGCTGCCTATAAGGAAAGTGGTCTGTGGAGCACACTTACCCTAAAGGCACAAACTCCAGTGGAGAAAAGCCAGGAACTACCACGTCTGACTCTTCAGTTAGACTGCGAGCGACCTACCCTAACTAGATGGCAGGTATTATGACCACAATGCACAACTTCTTTATGAGGGAACAGCAAAGTTCTATGTGGATTACTAATCCATTATAACTGTTTTATAACTGCTTCCTTCTCCCCTTTCTTTTTCAGAGACAGACCACATAGTAGGTACATGATTGAGACAAAACAGGTTCAGGTCCTCAGCAAAATTAACAAAAAAAAAAAAAAAGAAAGAGGGAGAGAAATACAATTTAGAAAATATCAATGTATAAGCTACTATTTGTTATTTCATTATTTATCCACCTCTGAATTTAATAAACATCTTTAGTAATAATGACTAGTTTTCTATATTTATAGACCAACAGCACTCCATACATATTCAATTTTACTGTTTAACCTATTTATCCCTAGTTCATATACAACACATGTAAAAAATAGGTAATTATCACTAGACTATTTTTACAGTCAAAAATATTCAGAAAGACAGTTATTTACCCATTAAAATGCAAATAACTAAATTCCTTTACCCTTCATGTTTTACATCCTTCTAACATGTGAATGAAAGGACAGAAATGATGGGTTAATTCCAGTGCTAACTGGAGAATCATCTTTAATGGCAATAAAGGTATTTTTGTTTACATTTCTAGATCACAGTGTTAACAGTAAGAGACTACCAGTTTAACTATTTCATA
>NW_010972764.1:6641137-6641406 GCF_000737465.1 Haliaeetus leucocephalus | reverse complement strand
AGGGACCTGCAGCGATCATCTAGTCCAACTGCCTGACCACTTCAGGGCTGACCAAAAGTTAAAGCATGTTATTAAGGGCATTATCCAAATGCCTCTTCAACACTGACAGGCTTGGGGCATCGACCACCTCTCTAGGAAGCCTGTTCCAGTGTTTGACCACCCTCTCAGTAAAGAAATGCTTCCTAATGTCCAGTCTAAACCTTCCCCAGTGCAGCTTTGAACCATTCCCACGTGCCCTGTCTCTAGATAACAGGGAGAAGAGCTCAGCA
>NW_010972764.1:6617220-6640503 GCF_000737465.1 Haliaeetus leucocephalus | reverse complement strand
ATTTTTTAATTTAGTGAGTCATAGTCAAACTTCATTTACAACAGGCAAAGTCTGTAACAATATAGAGATGGAAAGGAGAATAATCTACATTTTAAAAGAGGAATATTTCTGTATTTGGTAATAGCATCAAAGAACAACTTATCTCTGCAGGAGCAAGGGATAAAGCACCGGTTTGTTCTTTTGAAGAAGTTTGCAATGCAATGACCTCCGTTACAAGACAGGAAAATCAGTGAAGTATAAAATATCTACTAATTGTTATATTCGTCTTGTCAATCTGTTGCCTTAAACCAAATCTCACCCTTCCAAGAAACTACTGCTTTGCAGTGAATATAATATATATGCAGTAAATGTTCTAGCTTATGGCACTGGATTATAGGCTACTGAGTTTCCTGGTGAGCAAAAAAATAATGGGAGGGTTGTTCTATTTCACAAGATGATAATCCAGTTTGAGCAATAATTTATCAAACAGCTAACACTACGTTTCCAGGATTAATAGCTTTCATTGACATGAACTACAATCTTGTCACATAACTACTGCCACAATTAAAATTACATTATTTTAAATAATTTTCCACTGATTTTCTTTCTTCCTTAGTTTAAAATAGACCCCTCTCACTTTTACTTCTTCAGCCTATAGCTGAAAGGGGAAAACAGAGGAAAGAAATGCTGAAGCTCAATGTCATCAAGGAGAAGAAGATTTTAAAACAAATGTCTTGGGAACCACGTTGCTTGTGGGTTTTTATTTTATGGCAATTTACATGTTTAGACAGAAGAATAGACAACATGTTCCCATATCAGTTCACTTTTCCCCACTTCTAAGGCTTTAGATTCAAGTTTGAGCTATGCTTTATACAAATGCACCAAAACATGATACATTTTGGAACTAAAGCCAACATTCTCCATTTGTCCTAGAAAGAAAACTTCACTCCATCATGATATCAAGCATCTTTAATCTTTTCAATATGTCAGGTTCTTAAAAGGCCCATAGCAGCTCTGTGGAGAAAAATCTCCACACCTACACTTCTGCATAAGAGTAAAGTGATCAGATATTATATACCATGTGCTCCACAGAGAACACACTGCTGTGGTGGATGTGATCACAGAAGGGAAGGTGGACTGTGGCCTCCACAACGTCCTTAGTTTTCCCTTCCACTCCCAGTACAGACTTGCTTTACAGAATTGACTGTTAGTAGAAAGAAAAGATGAGTCAATGAGTTCATTTCAGTCAGTCCCATGCTTGAGAAAAACTTTCATGGCTATCACTTCTGATTTTAACTCCTTCCATAGATTCTTTTCGTGCAACCTGTCAACTGCACTGTCATTAGAAGATGATGTATTAGATACTATGGGAAACAGGACTTCATGCACAGAAAGGAAGTCCCTGTGGGACTTTGTGGAGCTGTATCTGTCTAGTCATTACCAGCAACTTCCAAGCACAATTTCATGACTCTTGTAATACATGGAAGAACTCAAGATAAATGTTGCCAGTGTGTCTATTTGTACTTTCATTTTCTGTCAGTTTTTTGGATACTGATATTTTATTGCTTCTTATATGCTTTTCTTTTCAAGTTTACATGCATCTTGAGTGTTTTAAGTGTCTGATTAATGAGACAAAATACATATTAATACCTATCAAAAGCTCAAAAATAATAGCAGCTAAAGTTTCCAGTGTACTGCTTTAGTCAGTGTTCTTGATATGCAATGAATCACTGAAAATTAAACCATTGTAACGTAGTTTATCAGATGATCAAATGTAAAGTTGTATTGAAGGAACAAATTTCAAAACATAATACTACACTAAGCTATGTTTCTTTATAGGAACATGTAAGGTGACACTTAACATTCAGACACAACAAAACTTTTAGAGATTCTATCCTTTCCAAGGGACATTCAAAAAAATGCTGCAGAACTCAACAACATTGATCAAACAAGAAAAGGAAAACTAATATTGGATTGGAGATACAAAACGATGTCTGAGAGCAAGGAACGATTTACTTTGCTGTAGAGATCTAGCAAGATCCATTTGTCACACATACCTAGGTTTAGTGGAAACAATCTTTATAACAATTCAAAAAAGTCTTAGTAGTACTGAAGAGCAGCTTTAGTTGTTTTTCCTGTAAAAAGCAGCTAGATGCATACCATCCCCTTATTTTTCAGTTCCCCAGTATGTAGTCATTTATACAGCAAAGACATTCACCTTCTTAATTTCTTAGTTTCTTGTTTAGGTGTCAAAATTTCATGTCCTATTTCCTTTCCATGGTGACTCTCCCTATTTATTAAAATTCTTTGCCATCTTAATATGAACGCTATGAAATAAATACTCTTACACTATTTGGCTCCAAAAGTATTAAGTACTGTTTTCAGTATGGACTACATGCCAGAAGGCACACTTGAGTTCCTAGACACACACAGTATATGATATTGCTGCAGTTTCAAATAAATAAAAAAAATCAGGCATGAAAATCATATCTTCCTGTTGTTAAAAAGTTTGTTTGAATTGGGGGGGAGGGGGGAGTGATAATAAAGGAAGATACAAAATCATTCGTACCTCAGAACATCATAGTACTACCACAACACATGAAGAAACATTTCAAAAAGGCCATTTCCTTTTCGAAAAACTTGTTTTAGGCATTGTATTTGATCTTCTAAAAGCAACCTTGGCTTAACATTGTTAATGTCATTAGGCTAGCTTGCAAAAATAAGATAAAAACTATAAAGATTCTTTTATATTTAGAAAACGTTAAGATAAAACTATAATACTAGATTATTAGTTCCACAAATGAGCTCTGTAACAAAAAGCCCATTGATAAATTATTTTGAGACAAATTCAAAGCTAGTAGCTTTGCAAACATTGAGGAAGCTTGCTTCCCCTTTTCAATTGTTCCAACTCAGGATTCTTCTAGCCCCGTGGACCTGCTCACAACAAGCTTCCATTTCATATTCACCATATCACATTTAAGGGAAGAAAAAACCAACAACATATTTTTAGTTCCTCAGCATTCTAAACAACCCTCTCTAATTTTCATAACTTGTTTTATATCACCATATAGTACGACAATATTTGCAGTGATAAACTGTCCTTGCATAAAACTGCTTTTGTGATTATAATAAACTTCAGCATTTTATCACTAATAAAAGTGATTTATTGCTTCCAGTACTCTGTGGGTGAAGCAATTCATGAAAGAACCCTAACATCACTTCCCAATGTTTTAATTTAACCAGCTGTAAAATGGAGATACTAAATTATACTGTCTTGCAGGTTCGAAGATTATGTATGTTCAGTGGTCCATGAAAAATCTAAAAAAAATATATTTGGTTCTTATTTTTTATTAACCATCTACCTCACTTACATTGCTAAGTATTAATCCAGGAGAATGATGCTCTGTTTGCTTTACTGTACAAAAACCTAGTTATAACTGTATAAAAATTAAACTGCTATAATTAATGCAAATGCAGCTTGAATGTTAAACAATTTTCTCTTCCTTATTCTGAAAAGGATTTGTGGTCCTGAACTTCATCAGGACTGTCACCTTGCTAGTTAGAGACAGCATGCTGCTTTGCTCTGCTTTCATACTAATTTTCCCAGCATTCCAGGAATAATTCACTGACAGAAAGATGAGAAATATCAGATGTTTGAATGCTTGCAAACCAATGAACGTCTAACATGGCAAACCCATTAACAGACTTTTTGTCTTAGGAACTGCTTTGCCATCAACCCACAGTAGTCACTTGTGAGTATTTATTTAATCAGCTACCTTGCTAATACTATTGCTTATAGCTAGAAGCTGGAAGTACAAAGGATCAGAAAACCAGAAGATTTTTACTAGAGAAATGAAGACTAGGCAAACTCTATCAAGAATTAGTAAAAATATGTAAAATCCCATATTACTTTTAAGTGGTGGATGTTCAGAGGCATACAGGTCATATTCCAACAGCATCATCCACTTTAGACAGATCTTTTTTTTTTCCTCTCTTTTCTTTTTGGGATAGCATCCGTATTCCCATTCCAAGTTCATTTATAGCACTTTGCTCACCTGGTGCTGGATCTCTCGTATCCATCACATTCTACACATTTTTTCACCCTACCATTTTTTCCCCAGCAAGTCCTTCCACTATAGTTTTTCTAACCTACAAATTTGATCAACTGATTCAAAAACATTTCTCCTCCCATATCTAGGGTAACAGTCCATAACACAGACATTAGAGAATCATTAAAACAAATAATAATTTAAAAAAACACCACACAGAGAGAGAAAAATCCCTAAAGAGAAACCAAGTTTCTTCCTCTCATGTGAAAGTCTTAACCAGACTTTATAGCTATGCTCACTCTTCCTTTTCTGGCTCAGTTAATCTTGAATCGGTTTTGCACGGTGGAATAGATGGGCGAGGGACATGTTGCTGGGACATGAAAGTTGGGATTTGAGTTACGTTATGAAAGAAGTATTTTTCACCCTTAGTTTTCTAGTCCTATTAAAACTGTATAGAGAGGAAGAAGGAGAAATCTGTTGCTCAGCATCGTGGGAAAATGGTCACAGTTTGAAGTTGTAAAGGAATTCTTCTGTCAACATATATTAAGCAATATTCAGAGCATGCCTTTTAGTATGGAAGCAGAAAAAAACCACCTTTTGTGAATCCCAAGGGGCTCTGAAGTGCAGGATTATCCCTGGGCTACTTAATGAAAAAAAAAATTTAAAAAGTTTAAGAGGAAACACTTGAAAAAGCCTACCTAACAGCAGCCGCTTCAGTTACATTTGAAGTTATGCTCCCAAGTTGTTACATCTTTAAGTGCTTTTTTGACAGTAGCATCACAAAAGTGAAATGAACAGAACTAACACATATTCCGTGGTTTTGTAGGCTATGGCGATTCTCCAAAAGCAGTAAAATAACTCCTTAGTTCCCGACAACTTCTTCAATAAAATAGGGGTAGCTGAACAAATGTTTTATCTTAAAAAAGATTTACTGCATATCTAGATATCAAAAGTCAAAATACAGAGAAAAACAAAACCAAAAAACACACACAGTGCCACCATTATGAGGACAGAATGATGCAAGCAGGCAAGAGAGGCAATGACTTTGTTAAGGGGATACTAGAATATCAGGAGTACGTTTACAGCAAGATGAGTTACAGTGAGCCACTGCTGAACTACCTCAGCTGGTCTTCCTTCCTGCGTATGGGTAGATATTTTTTATAAGTCTAACTTAAAATGATTGGCAGGTATTTCCTTTCCTTTGAAGGAAAAATCCAATGCGTACTGAAGTTTTGCAATCAGTTTGAATATATGCTAGATGAGGCTACAATGGGTAAGTCTTCTTCCAGTGCAGGTAAATACAGTAAACAAGGCTTTTATGTGTGGAAATGACGATGCATATTGAACCCCCCCCCTGCGCTGCCAGGCCATTTAAAGAACTTTAATCCAAAGTCTGTTGCATCATGCACTCATAGTACTGCATCTGACACTACTTAAAATAAGTACTTAATAACAGTGTAGGAAATTCTTCTGAATTAAATGGGATAAGCAGTTTGTTCCCATTTTTTAGTTATAGAAAGAGTTTACCCATGATATGCAAGTCAAAGACTATCTCTAATAAATGTATTTTATCAATTTGCATACATTCCACTATGCAGTTTAAAACTGCTTGATAACCTTGTTCATACAACAAAAATATCCCCAAAAGAAGATTACCAAGACATTTCAAGTGTATCACATGACAAGGTCTGCATTTTCTTTTGTGTTCAGGTGACTCAGGTGTGTCAAGATGATTTTGACTTAATTACCTCAGAAAAAAATATGGTCTATAAACTATGCATAAGTTCTTGTTCAATAAACTGAAAAGGCTGTCCTTTCTTCATGCTATCTCATATTTTCCCTATATGGCATAAATATTTAAAGCTACCAAAAAACCCCCCACACCAACAACTGTAGAGTTTTAGGGGTTTTTTTTAAAGGAATCTTACACTTACTATCTTAATTTGAATAATCATTTGCTCTCAGTGTCTACTGAAAGAAACCCTGGTTGATTAACTCAAAGACCATCATATAGCTGACACTCTTAGTTCACTATTAAAATTAATATTTGATTAGAATTATACATCACTCATGATAATTTGATGATGAAACCACAGAGACAGAATTATTTCTTATTCAATGGTCTTACCTTAACTATCTCTGCAAGTGACCTAAATTGACATTCTTGTCTATAAAGTGTAGCCTTCTGCCATGGTTTAACCCCAGCCAGCAACTAAGCACCACACAGCCGCTCGCTCACTCCCCGCTCCACCCAGTGGGATGGGGGAGACAAATGGAGAGAAAAAAAAAAGAAAAAAAAAAGTAAAGCTTGTGGTTTGAGATAAAGACAGTTTAATAGGACGGAAAGGACAAAAGCAATAATAATAATGATATTACTGCTACTAATAAAATGACAACAATAATAATAAAAGAATTGGAACATACAAAACAAGTGATGCACAATGCAATTGCTCACCACTTACTGACCAATGCCCAGTTAGTTCCTCAGCAGTGATCCACCCCCAAGGCCAACTCCCCCAGTTTATATACTAGACATGACATCCCATGGTATGGACTACCCCTTTGGCCAGTTTGGGTCAGCTGTCCTGGCTGTGTCCCCTCCCAACTCCTTGTGCCCCTCCAGCCTTCTTGCTGGCTGGGCATGAGAAGCTGCAAAATCCTTGACTTAGTCTGAACACTACTTAGCAACAATGGGAAACATCAGTGTGTTAGCAACATTCTTCTCACACTAAATCCAAAACATAATACTATACCAGATACTAGAAAGAAAATTAACTCCATCGCAGCCAAAACCAGGACAACTTCAAACACGTACATAAGAAACATGTATGATTTCTAGCTGTCCCAGATTGTAATAAAGTTTTTTCAAACTAATACTCCCATCTAATATGGCAGTCAAACTAATGCTTAGCAATAAGAACTACAAAATGGCTTGTGGGAAGATTTTTTTCCTTCATTCTTTGGGAGTGCTATAGCAGGATGCTGAGACTGCCATAGAGGGAAGTATACTGTATGTAGTAAGATAGGAAAAATTCTTGATGCTCAGTGATGAATCTACTGGTCTGACTCAAGAATAAGTGAGGAATGGTAAAGTTTGGTTTGCATCACACACAAGAAGTCCAAATTGTTTTCCTTGGATTTACATGAAATGAAAACAGCAAGAACTGACACATTATCTCCAGAATCCTTTTGCTAATGGCCAAACCCAAATGATTTTTAAAAAAATACCTAGTGTCAGATTTATATCCATGTGTACCTCTCCTGTAATTTTGTGAATGTCACTACATCTTTTTACATTAAATAAATAGCTGTCATAATATGCTCCAACTACTCAGTGTATCAGTAGAATCTAAAATCTGCTTACATCCTGAATAAAAAAAAAACCACAAACCAATAAAAAGTTAAAAATCTTTTGCCATTTCTTAAGAAGTTATTTAGTATTATGAAGCTCAGGATAAAATGGGCAAAATTTAGTATTATTCTTGAAAGTGAAATTAATTTTTCAAGTTCATTGAAGAACAGAGGGATTGTACTAACATCTTTCATAATACAGATAACCATCTCCTATAATATAGTTAGTGGTGGCTCTTCACTAAAGAGACCACTTTGTTTCACTTAAGTTTGGCTTTTGCAGCCACTTTAACATTGCTCATCATATCCATCAATCTGAAGTGAATTGTTTATTGGTATGAGTTAAATGCATTCCCATAAAATGGAAGATGGAATTGTGCGTATCAAGAAAATGGACAATTGGTATCTCTGTAGACATGACAAACAAATAAAATTTTTGAATGTTCTTGAAGTGACAACTGTATTTAATAGAATTTTTGGGTTCTGCAGGTTCTCTCAATTGCACCAATTATCTAACAAATAAACACTGCTCCTTCAAGTAAGATATTAAGGTGTCCAGACTATGCAAAAGTTGCTGAGGTATTTCAATTTATCTGGCAAGATATCTGACAAATAACTGTGTTCATTCTTTGTTATAATTGAGAAGCAAAATTATTTGGCACATACATTTTCAAAGCAATACACTTCCACAAGGAGATACAGAATAACTGCCTAGATTATCATATATTGCTGTGACTCCATATCCCACCTGCCTCCCTTGAGTCTTATAAATTTTTTTTAAAATAAACACTACTCTGGGGTATTTGAAAGCAAATTTGTACCATTCAGGTATGCATGTCTCAAAAAAAGAAAAATACTTAATTTGCTCTGCCCTAATGTCTTTTAATCCCAGATATCAGTGATATTCACATCCTTCTATAATAAGCTGTCAGGATCTAGTTAACTGCCACCAGGCAGTAGCAGAATGACCTACTATAAAATAAATCACAAATCAACCATATCTGGAGAGTCTATTGAAACATTTCTAAATATCACGTAAACTACAAAGCTAACCACTTTGTCTTTGCATCCCCTGATTTTTAGGACATGGATGAGTTCCCTGCTAGAGCATAGCACAGTTCTGGCTGTGCAGATCTGTTTCAGCTGGACTCCTCCTGGTTACAGCTGTGCCTCTAACTGAAGAGCAAGATGCTTGCCATGGAAGAGACCTACCATGCTAATAATAATTCTACTGCAAACAAAGAAAATATTATTAAAAATATCTTCTCTACACTCTTGGATTAGCTCATCAGCCCACTGATGATATACTTTGACATGATTCAGGTCCTTCTCTCAGGAGACAAACAGAAATTTTGGCTAGATCCCCAAACTTTATACAGTTGTTCTATCTTTTACATACTAGAGTTCCCAGGTATTCCTTTATTACCAGTTGTCTTCCCCTTAAGGCTCTGACTTGTGGACACCCAAAGACCTTTCTGCATTTTCAATTTTCACAAAGCAGCACTTCCTCACAGCCTCTAAGTGCCACATAAAAAGCTGCATTATTTCCTCTACTCCAGAGACTACACCCTCCTTTTCAGTCTCTAACATTACCGAGCTCCAGCCAGCATTTACAAGGCACAGATGGGTTTCTGTCCCATGGACACAACTACAGAAGAGACTTGTTCATAGGCCCCGGCCTCCTGGGACAGATCTCTTAACTTTCTCCTTAAACACTACTGGCTTTCAAGGTATTGATCTTTTCAAATTCTTCTAGGTCAAGGGAAACTGTTACCACCTGCTCCTCAAAATGTATAACACTAGTGTAACCATTGCTCACCTCTAATAAATACAACTGCAACCAAAAAGATGCATAGTTTCATAACAGTTTTTAATGAGTAGATATATCCCTTTGGAAATTCCACATACAAGGCAAAGCTATATATACACACTCTCCAGTGGTCTTCCTTGGCTACTGTCAATCCCTTGGGAATATGCTGTGACATACAGGATGAAAAACACTCATCAAGACTTCCCAGTACTTGGATGTGACTTGTCCTGAATAGGCTGCACTGTATCTGGGGCTCAGTTCCTGTATTTGGAGCTTGTATTTTGCAGGTTTTGAGTCTATGGAATGAAATGACACACCTTGGATTTTATTAATACAACTATGTTTGCTAAGTGGCTTAATAAGCATATGCTGAGTATAGTTACATTCCCATCAGGAAATGTAAAACACTATTTAAAACAGTGAAATTACCATAATTGAAAGAACACAGATGCTCTTTAATAATCTAGTAGATTGCGCCCTCAATGGAAATGCTCATTAATTCTATTTTAAGACAGTGTGATTCACCTGTATGTCAGATAATTATCATTGAAAGCTAGGTAAGCAGAAAGGTTACATATTCAGGTTTGACGACTCCCTCACAGAATATGCAACATTTTCCATTTGGCAGCAATATGCCTATTCACTTACTTCTCCCATATCATGTCACTTATAAGTAGCAAAAAAAGTTGGCAGGAACATTAAATTCTTCTTCCACAAAAATCACTTTCTGAAGTCAATTTGACTCCAAAACCTTACATTAATTAATACAATAAAATATCTGCAATCCAAAGGAGGAGGTTACGATCCCCATAACCTGATTTCCAAAATCCAAAAGTGACCTACAATAGTAGCAATAAATAAGTGCTGCTGAATTGCTGCAAACATGAGGAACATAAGAGTAGCACGCAGTCAGCAGCATACAAGGATAGAACATGAACCAAGATTGTCATTGATATCTTCCATGCTATTTTATACAGGTGTGCTATAAGGCTCTTCAGTAGTCAAGATCCTTTAACAGATCCTAATGCATCATGGTGTAAGTCCATGTTTCAACATCGTTTAAGCAATTACTAAATTGCTGCCAGAGACATCATTGAACCTGTGTTCCTTTTACCTTATATACGACTTCCATATCCATGCTACAAAAATGTTCAAGTAACTCCTTAGTTGTTGGTTTACAGAAATTTGTGAAAACTCCACAATCAAACTTCTGAAGTCATTGGGAGGGGTAGCTCAAACTCATTCATTGCTCACTGAAACAACCAAGTATTTCTCAAATACTAAATATTTTTCTAACTTGCTTTTGCTTTTCTACATTTCCTACTTCCTGAAAGGAGTATCTTAAGCCTGCACACAATCTGCAGATATGTGCAAAACACTACAACAATAAGTATTAAACACCACACACACATACTATTTGTCATAATCTATTAAAGCAAGTTAACTGCAAACACAGAAGAAACAGAATTTTCCTAAGTTTGTTTTTGCAAATATTTTATATACCTTTAAAATATATTCTAAAATATATTTTAGGTATATGTAGATTAGAAGAACCTGAACTTTAGCATGTTCACAACTTACTTTGTGCCTCTAGTTAATATATGCTTTGACAAAATGCCAAAGATAAATGGGGTATCTCCACTTACCAGGGAGAGTAAAACTCATTCATCTGCCATTTCAACAATGTAGGTGTATGTAATACTGTACTTATCAAACACTCCTAGAGAAGTGTCCTGGTTTCAGCTGGGATGTAGTTAACTGTCTTCCTAGCAGCTGGTACAGTGCTGTGTTTTGAGTTCAGTATGTGAAGAATGTTGATAACACCGATGTTTTCAGTTGTTGCTCAGTAGTGTTTAGACTATAGTCAAGGATTTTTCAGCTTCTCATGCCCAGCCAGGGCACCTGACCCAAACTGGCCAACAGTGTATTCCATACCATGGGACGTCCCATCCAGTTTAGGAACTGGGAAGTGGGGGGGCAGGGATTCTCCACTCGGGGACTGGCTGGGTGTCGGTCGGCGGGTGGTGAGCAATTGGCCTGCACATCATTTGTACATTCCAATCCTTTTATTACTACTGTTGTCATTTTATTAGTGTTATCATTATCATTATTAGTTTCTTCTTTTCTGTTCTATTAAATCGTTCTTATCTCAACCCAGGAGTTTTACTTCTTTTCCTGATTTTCTCCCCCATCCCACTGGATGGGGGGGGAGTGAGTGAGCGGCTGCGTGGTGCTTAGTTTCTGGCTGGGGTTAAACCACGACAAGAAGCTGCTCAGATTGTCTCAAAATAGTCTCCCACATTCCCATATGCCAGTTCAACAAAGGTGGTTTTGAGACGTTTATACTTTTCTCTCCTAGACCATTGTTCCTTGCTGGTGTTCAAAGGAAAGAGACTGGGAATACCTCTTGAAGGTCAGACGTTCAATCCACCCTACAGAGCACCTTCCCAGCCTCCTAATGAAGCTAGGATAATTCGGAGATTATCCAGGAAATAAAAGCTTGTTTCCTTGAGCTCTCCCTGTTCCTCACGCTCCCCTGCAAATGATACTGGCCTAGAGCAACATAGCAAAAGAACCAAGCATGCTCACAATGGAGTGAGAATAATCTTTCTGCATAGCTCAGTCTGATACAGAGCTGGGGATCCAATCATGAAAAGCTTTGCTATAGAAACTCAATGATACGTTAGAGTTGTTTTATGATTGTAAGCACTCCCTTTAGTTTTTCATATAAAAGACTAATTTTATTCAGGTACTCCACTGCATCACAATGTTAACTCTATGCTTAAAAGGCATAAACTATCCAAATTTAATAAATGTGAAAAGATAAGGAAATACAGCAGAGTTCCATCACATTACCCCCCCTTTTAAGTAAAATTAAAAGTAAAATTCAAGGTGAAATTTAACAAAGTCAGAAGTTGTAACCTCATTGATTCCATAAAGAAGTCTCTGAACAACTGGAACTAGGATTCTGGAAAGTTGTTGGAAGGGGTTTTTTTTGTTGTTTTATTTTAATCTTTGCAGTAGTGCACTAAAACCAGGATAAAAGAGAAATATCTGCTCTTTACATAGCAAAGCCAACAAACCAAGAAAATAGAATGCATCTATTCTATGCTTTCATGATCGCATTCAAGACATTTATAATAACTTATAATGGGTTATGAGCCTGACTGACTATATCTGTGGCAATGATATGTTTCTAAATTCCACAGAGAAGCAAAGTGAAGGGGACAAAAGAAAAAAAAGGAAATTTTTTTCTCTAGCAAAATAAAGACATTTGCTAAGATCCACTGAAGACCAGAGCTGTAGGAAAATGTAAAAAAATCCCAAACAACCCCAAAATAAACCCCCAAACCCCAACCACAAAAACCTGAAGAGCAGTAATTTCAAAGAACAAAAGCTTACGCAAAATCATAGAAGTTTTCAATTTGCTTCTAAAAGTGCATATAACGTCTATGTTAAAGTTGTGGAAACTGCCATACTGTACATGAAAAGATAGTATGTACCAAGGGTACATTAATAAATAAAAACCCTTTAAAATATAGGGCATTATTATTAAATTAAACTGAAAAATTTAAATTAAAAACCAAATATGAAAAGATTGTGTAATTCTCATTCACTGTGAGAAAATACAGTACAGAATTACATGCCTGAAACGAGGACAATGCCTCAAGTCAGTCTTCTCTTGATATCTCCTGGTTTACTAAATATTTTATAAAATGCAATATCAAAAGTAAAAAGAGTGACTGAACCAATTATTCTAGTATTCAAAACAAAGAAATAGCTGTTTTCAGGTTTTGCCAGTGATCATGGATAACCTAAGCACATTTTACGAAAGTAAAGAGGAACCAGAGTATGTTATTGTTCTGGGGAAAAGAAGTTAACTCTAGAGTTGCTCAAATACAGCCAAGCATTAACAACATCTGTAGGCCATTTCCAAATATGTGGTTTTTTTCAGTATCATATCTGAAAAACAGAAGGGAAAAAAAAAAACCAAAACCCCCTCCTCTGAAACAAATAAACTTACATTCTTCTAGCTTTTATTGCACTTACCTTTCCAAGATGCAAATCTAAAAATATTTAGAATCTTAGTAAATCTTTCTAGCCTGGAATCTTTTTCTGATCCTCTTCCACTCCAGAAAAAACATATTCAGAATCTGTAAGTAGAGTACTAAAGCCTAGAGGTAGTCCTCTTTCTGTACCAGTAAGAGGAAGCAGGGGGGGGGGAACAAACAAAAAAAAAACAACCAACCCACAACCAAACTTTTACCTTGAGGCCCACAGGTGAAATTCCTCCTTTCTATCATCTAGCCAGGAATGTGAGACAGAGTGAGCACACCTGTGCAAATGGTGAGGGTCAAGGACATATCCATTGTTTAGTGTCTATGACCTGTAAGTGACCTAGAAAGGATCAGGCAATTTTAATTAACAATCTAACACTCCTGTGTCTGAACACAATACTACTGATGACTGGAAAACATTCTGTCAAATGCCCTAAAATAAACACATAACTGAAAAACAGCTACTGTCCAAAGAGACTACTTTTGTATTAAAACGAAAAACAAACACTAATGTTTAGATTTTTCTAAAATGAAGATATGATTCACATCTTGTAGGCTCCTGCCTAATTCCTATGTGGTCCTTAGTTCTAGCAAAATTAAAATAAATAGACACAATTCTTTTAGTCCCAACCCTGCTTTGGTAAAGCAAATGTAAATTTTACCAGCAGATATTAGGAATAGCTTTTGTTCTGCTTATTACACATATTTGGGTATGCTTGTTTAATTTTAAATTTGCTGGTTTGTTAACAATGTTATCACTTTATTAGTATGGCTAATTTGCAAAGTAGCCACAAATGTGAAGCCACAGCTGTGCTTTCAAAAAATAAATATATATACAAGAAGTTGGTCTTTAAGAAAGAGAAGTTCTTCTTATAAAAAGGAACTTTGCAATAATATCATGACCTTGTAGGCTCATTAAAAGAACGTTTCTTTTTCTTGACAAAAAGTATGAACTTTACAAAAAACAACAGAAGACTCAGCAGAGACAAAACCACAGGCTTAATATCTCAAGGAGATATTAAACTGTGGCATCATTGAGTTAGGATTCCTTAATAATGTCTGTAAATCAAAATGAAACATGACAGCACTAGTTACAGGTTTTTCTTTATAAATGCATTGCCTCGTCTTCCAGCAGATTTCATCAATGCCCAACAGGACTTTACTCCTCCTAACTTCTTGACCAAGTTTTACCTTGTTGGAGTGGTACAGCAAGCCAAGCTATACTGCCTGTACTGACCATTACTGTGCTTCAGCATACCAGGTCATGTTTAGATAGGAATTCTTCTTTTCATCATTTTAAGCTTAAATTATGAACTTAATCCATTTTAATATATATCTCAAGATAACCTCATCTGTAGGAGCTTAAATAATGCTATGGGGTGGCAATACTGGTACAACTGCAATTTGTGGTACAGCTGTGTGCAGGGGAAAATGTTTGAGATCAGTCCCTCGGGCTCAGACATTCCAGGAGAAGGTACCTGCAATGCTGTTTTTCAAGACCCTGAAAGGACCGTGGAAGTGTAAGAAAGCACTAGTGAAGGGGCAGCACACACAACTGACAGCGTAACACCCCTTTCTACCAGTGCAGCTGAAGAAAGAAGTTAAAAAGGCTGTCACACATAAAAAACAACTTTGGTGGTTAACTGTAATCTTACCTGAATGTCTATCCCTCTTGTCTCCAAAGTGTAAGAAGGTAATTTTCATATAAACCCACCCTTTCTCATAAAATCCTCTTGATGAACGCCACACACAACCATGCAACTCAAGTTCATACAACATTTTTTGAGACTAAAGGTTCATTAAAACAAACAACAAGGAAATAGTTAATTATATCCATCCCTGTATTTGCTGGTATTACGCTTCTGTTAAGAACACCCCAATTTCAGACCCCTATTGCCTATTTGTTTCAGGTTTGTGTGGCAGGGTTTTGGTAAAGGGGCCACAGGAGTGGCTCCTGTGAGAAGCTGCCAGAAGCTTCCCCGGCTCTGAGTCAGACCCGCCGCTGGCCCAGGCCGAGCCCATCAGCGACGGCGGTAGCGCCTCTGGGAGAACAGATTTCGGAGGGGAACCCCCAGCGAGTCGGGGGATTGGGATGGGAGAGGAACCCCTCTGCGGGTCCCGAGGTCAGTGAGGAGGAGGGGATGCCCCCGCAGCCCGCGGTGAGGCGGCAGGCTGTCCTCCCCAGCCCACGGAGGGGAGCGGGGGAGCAGATGCCCACCTGCAGCCCAGGGAGAGAGGAGCCCACGCCGGAGCAGGGGGTGGATGCCCCCCAAGATGGCCGCCGCTCACTGGGGAAGCCCGCGCTGGGGCAGGCTGGGACTCAAGATCGGCCTGTGGGAAGGACCCACGCCAGGGAAGTTCGTGAAGGACTGCAGCCCATGTGAGGCACCCCGCGGTGGAGAAGGGGACGAGTGCGGAATCCTCCTCCCCCTGAGGAGGAAGGAGCCGCAGAGACAGCGTGTGGCGAGCTGACCCCAACCGCCATTCCCCGTCCCCCTGCGCTGCTGGAGGGGAGGAGGGAGAGAGAACCAGGAGTGGGACTGAGGTGGGAAGGAGAGGGGGTGGAGGGAAGGTGTTCTAAGGTTGGGGTTTACTTCTCATTATCCTCGTTTTGTTTTGATTTGTAGTAAATTAAATTGATTTTGTGTTTTCCCGAAGTTAAGTCTGGTTTTTGCCTGTGACCATAAGTGGCGAGTGATCCCTCCCTCTCCTTGTCTTGACTCACAAGCTTTTCTTTATTTATATTTTCTCCTCCTCATCCCACCATGGGGTGGGGAAGGAGTGAATGAGTGGCTTCAGGGTGCTTGCTTTGCTGCCAGCTGGGCTTAAACAACGACACTATTGTCTTGAAACTTGCAGTTTCAGGCTGTTTGTTTCAAGAAGGTTATCGTCTCTCATCTCCTTAGTTATGGAATGACTAAATCACAAGGCAGTTAGGCAGTCAAGTTCGTCCCATAAAATAGAAAGCTTACATACTTACAAAACACCAGGATCTGCTAAAATTCATAGTGAAACTAAATAAATGGATTGTGCGAAAACTCTATGCCAATGGATTTCTAGCGCCCCAGGGTATACACTGTAACACAGTGTAGTCCTCTCAAATAAATGGTAGCTAATAGAATAAATGTGTTTAAAATGAGATTACTCATTTAACAATTTTATACTATGTGTTCATTTTTCACATAGCAATTACTTGCAACTATAAAAAGGAGAATTACAGAAAAGTGAATTTAAATTGCCCTGCATGGAACAAAATGCTAATTCACTGCTATAAACAAACCCAAGAACTGTAAATAAATTGGCTTTTTTCATTCTATAAAGGAAGACTACCACTGCTGTTACTTCTGCTCTCACCTCATGTATGGAACAGATCACCAAGATGTCATGTGAAAACTCACTCTGTAAACAAATGACGTCCTAAATTTTGGAAAGATTGTCAAGAAAAGATGGCCTAAAATGTGGAGTATAACAAAGTGCTGAGGAATTCAAATAGAAATAGCAAGGCATGATGAGTGCTGTATTGTGTGTATTAGATGATTTTACAATATTGAGAACCAAAATGGGTAAATCTTGTATAAGCAGTAATGTCAAAACACTATACTCAGTGCTGCTTCAGACTATCAACAACATTTTAGTATTATTAATTATAAAATTCAGTCATGCTGCTATGTGTTCATGAGTCACTGTGTTACCTGACTGCCAAAACCAATAGCTTCTTAACATCTTTTAAATTTGACATAGAAGGACATAGATGGTGTCCACTTTACTGCAATAGTCATTCCAAATGCTGCTCTGTGTCTCTTTCTCTGAAATTTTAAGAAGAATCATGGAAGAGAAATGCAAAGAGGAGAGCTATTGAAAAGGAAAGGAGTGTATGGCAGAAAGGGAAGAAAGCCTCCACTGAATAAAGTACTTAAATATGCATATATTTTTAGGCAGATGCTTAGACTAGGTTTTCCAGAGTTTCCCCCAAAAACAAGTTAGGCACAGGCTGTACAGATACCAGATTTTACTTAGTATGCTATTAAAAGTTTTAGGATTACTAGTAACATATAATGTAATGCATTCACAAGATTTACAAACTATTAATGTGCATTGTTAGTCTTTAAAGACTGATTCTCAAATTATACAAATGGCAGTTAGTCAATCTACTGATAATGGGTTTTTCAAACACTCACCCCACCCATCCCCATAAGGATTGGGCTCAAGGGAGGATTAGGTCAAGATCAAAGGAGATGCCAGTAAGGGTGCTGTTGTGGTAGGAGACTGTTACAGACCACTTATTAGGATGAGAAAGCATAAAAAGTCATTTCCAAACAACTTAAGGTGGTCTCTAAATCATACACCCTGTCTCTTAGGAGGGATTTTCATCTTACTGCAATCTACTGGAATGGCAACACAGCTAGAGCCAAGCAACTGAGCAGATTTTTGGGGAGGTGTCAGGGCTAACTCCTTGATAAGAGTAATGGATGAGATAATTGCAGGTGATGCACAGGTGGATCTGCTATTCACTAACAAGGACAAATTTATTGGGGAGATAACAATTGATGGCAGCTTTGGCTGTGGTGGCTATGAAATGGAAGAGTTCAAGATCCCCAGGGGAGGGAAGAGAAGAGAAGGTGGCAAGTAGCAGACTGCAGACCCTGGGCTCTAGAAGTGAAGAATTTGACTTATTCAAGAAACTGGTACGAGTGACCCAGTGAGAGGCACCTCTGGAGGGTAAAGGAGCTTGTAAAAGCTGTCAGGTCTTTAAAAGCAATCTCTTCTTAGCTCAAGAATGGTCCCTCCCAGTAACCAGGAAAAGAAACAGATTAGCAGAGCAGTTTAACAGGGAATTCATGAGACCGTTTCAATGCAAAAATGCAGTACGCAGGAGGGGGAAGCAGGAACAAGCTACAAGGGAGCACTATAGTAATATTGCCCAGACACCCAGGGGTGGTATGAGGAAAGCCAAAGCTCACCTAGAGTTGATACTTGCAAGGGATGTTAAGCACAACAGGACCTTCTAGTGCTGTGTTAATAGCAAAAGCCTGGCAAAGGAAAACATGGCTGTATTGTTCTATGGGGTACTTGGCTGTGGTGACAGCAAACACAAATAAGGCTGAACTACTTGATATCTTTCTTGTGTCTTCACCAACAAGATCTCCCAGGCCTCTGTGTGTAGTGAAAGCATTCCAGGAGGTGAGGAACTACCAGCAGTGGGTAAGGACCATGTGTGGGAACTCAACCCACAGAAGTCCTTGTGACTTGACAGACTGCATCCAAGGGTGCTGAGAGAGCTGGACAATTTCATAGAGGCCATTATCATCTTGGAAAAGTAGTGAAGGTCAGGGAAAGTTAGCAGTGACTGAAAAAAGGTAAATGCTGAGCATGAGCCAGCAGTGTGCCTTAGGTGGTATTCACTGTGGCACAGCCAGGATGTCCAAGGGAGAAATTATCCCCCTCTACTCGACACTCATGAGAGCACATCTAATAATTGCTTTCAGTTTTGGACTGCCTGGCACAGGAAGGATGTCAATTAACAGAAGCGAGTTCAGTAGAGAACCCTTAGGGTGATCAGGGGCTGGAGCATTTGTCCTGTGAAGAGAGGCTGAGGGGGTGGGACTTGTTCAGCCTGGAGAAGAGAGGGTTTCAGGGTGACCTAACAGTAGCTTGCCCATATCTGTGTGCTGTTACCGAGAAGGTGGAGTTGGTCTTTTCACAGCAGTCCCTGGAGGAAGGACAAGTCATGGCTGGTAAGGTGTGGACATAAGACAAAAAAATTGCACCTGAGGAAAGTGGAGTAGGCTGCCCAGAGAGGCTGTGTAGCCTCCATCCTTGGAGGTTTTCAAGACTCAACCAGATAAAGCCCTGAGCAACCTGGTCTGACCTTGTATCTGGCCCTGCTTTGCACGGGAGGTTGAAGTAAAGAACTCTTGAGGTTCTTTCCAGTCTAAATTATTCTGTAACTACATAAATTTGTACAAGGAAACCAGGAAGAAATAAGCTTGATGAAGGCCTTACAATGTAACAGAAAGAACGTTGTGCAAATAAAACTGTTCTCCTTATTTTAAAACAGTTTGTGTGTGCACTGCTGAATGAAAGGGGGTTCTGATCAACTCCACAGCTGTGCAAAGAAATGAAATCTGAAGATCAGAGCTCTAAAGAAATACCTTTTAAAGTAATTTCTGAAGTGCAATGGGAGAAGACAAATGAATAATTGCATATAAAATTTAGAGTTGTGGTATACATTTTTTAAAGTTCAATAGATGTAATAAATAGCTTGTGAACAGCTTATATAAGATGAGCCCAGTTGCTATAATAGATGTTTTTCAGAGACTTTTGAATCAGACACCTAAGCAGCTACTTCCTCAAACAGATGCAATTTTTCTAATACCCAAACTAAAAATCAATCAATGGCTATAAGACCTGACCTTGATAAATCATTCTTTCCCCCTCCCTGAAGACATTGCACAACACACACACTATTGTGGCAGTTGAGAAATTTAATAGTATGGTAAACACCACTAAGATCTTTCTGTGCCTTCAGGGAAAGCTGTAAATATCAGTTCAAAAGGCGCTGATGGTAAGCTATTAGGAACGCCTAAATAATTTCTACTCTTAATACCAATTTGTAAAAAATTTGCTAGAATGACAGTGATAAAATTCTCAGTGAAATTGGCCAGAGTTCCTTGGACAATATTAGTGGTAAACTATTCCAAGAGAATAGAGAATGAAAAATAGGGGAAAAGATGTATAAAATAATGTATCATGAAAGAAATAATTGATTAAATCTTACTGAAGACATTAATAGTACATATAAACATAAATACCATAGAAATGTGGAAAAAATCTATAATTAAAAGACAATTCATCAAGTGCAGCAGCAAGCCAAGAATATATTGCTTATCTGGAGCATATGTGACAACCAGAGCCAGGTAGTAACTTTATGTAGTACATGATATTGCTCTGAGGATTTGCCAAGGACAGGAAAGGATTGATGGAAGAAACATTAGGCCAGGTGTCTGAAGCCTGTGTTTTTGGAACTAACAAACCTCAAGTTTCAGCATCGGTTCCTTATACAAATATGTTTGTTGTCTGTGTACTGGCTTCTTAGCAGACAAATCAGCATTTTTCAATCCTAGGGACGCTAACTGCCTGACAGGAGGGAAAAAAAATAAACAAGCTATCCAGGTTTGTGATTTCTGTGCTCTATTCTGTCCATGACAAGTAAACAGGTCTTACTCATCTGGAACAGAGAGAGCAGCAGCAGAAATGCATATGCACAGGTAAATGTAAAATGAAGCGCAGGGGAAATGTGCATATGTAAGTGATGTATAAATGAAATGATGGGCCCCAAGCTGATTAGGTGGGGACTGTGGGATTGTGATAACTCTGTAAAACCAGCAGCTCAGTACTGACTAGCAGTCAAAAACTCAAATGAAATGTTAGGGATTATTAGGAAAGGCATAGAGAATGAAAAAGAATATTATTATTCTGCTATTTAAGTCCTCCAAAGTAAGATCTAATAAGACAGGAAAAGGCCCAGAGCACATTGGTAAGAATGTTCAGTGGCATTGGACTCTTCCCGTATGAAAAACAACAGACTGGCTTGGCATCTTCAAAAGACTCTTGTCTCTCGAAAAGAGAGAGAGAGAGAACAGAGGACTATGAAATCAAACTGACACAGAGACAGTAGATATGGAGAAATTGCACACTGTCTCTTCCAATATAAGAACTGGGAGCATAATACGAAACTAGTGCAAGCCAGATTCCTAACAAAGGAGGCAGTTGCTCAGACAATGCAGGAGTGCCACAAGATGTTGTGAATGCTAAAAGTTTACAGAGCCTCCAGGGTAAACTGTAAAATTACATGCAAGCAAAACACACTGAAACCACATTTGGTTCAAAAAGTCTTGTGAGCCAAAACCAGTTCAAAACTGAGAATAATTCAAATGAAAATCATTATGTGCTCTGTCCTTATTACTAGACATTTGTTCTATAAGCTCTGATGGGCACAGGTTAGTAGGCTAGACGAATCTTCAGTCTGACCCACAACAACCTTTTTTTCTCTTATATTAATGCCATTTTCTGAACCTTAGTTAATGCATCACCTTTGTGCTCTTAAATTTTAGTTGAGCAAAATCAACATTGACTATTCAAAGTTCACATTACATCTGCCATGTGAAAATTTCCTCTCTGTACCACTCCATTAATGAAATGAAACAAGAAATCCCCACACACCTACAGCTCAGAAATTACTGTTTTACCAGATACACTTTCTAAAGAGTGTTGGGTAACCTTTGTACACTTTTTTAACCTTTAATTTTTTCTTACGCAAAGACAATGAAATCCTATTGTGCTATATAATGTGCATATATATGCTAAAGGATAGTTCCTCACCTGAAAGGGTTTGCCAGCTGAAAGAAGTCATACAGCAGGTGTGGGCATGTGTATAAAAGAAATCTCTATCTGCATAGAGATGGAAGCAGATAGATAACACAGGATGTAGTGGATAACAAAGCAGATGACAAAACCAAGCTGATTCTAGTTCTATATGCAATTGTTGGACAAAAAGTGCCAGTACCCCCAACTAGCTTCTCGTGAACAACTGATTTGTGGTTACAGTAAGAACTTAGGTTTCCTTTGGAAGAAGGAGAGGAGTTAAGGAGAAACTGCTACTAAATGGGAGGTAATTCAAGCCACTGTAGCATGAAAAGTGTCCTTCTTTTTTCTTTCTTCTCCCCAAGAGGTCTATGAGGTTCCTCTATGGGGGATTTTATAGAAATGCATCTATTTATAATCTGTTAAGGTTACTCCTTCATGAAGACCACAGCAGGAACTACTTTCAATATCTGTGGCAAATAAATATCTTTACTATTAAACAGTATGTTTCCTGAACCCACTTGATCCATACTAAAGACAGTCAAAACCTGAACTACCATTTTTTCCTATGTGGGCTACACTTACCACATAAAGTAACAACTGGATTTTAATGGATTAATTCTCAGCAGGTTTCTCCCTATCTGCCCTACAATGGATGGAGAGAAGAGTGTGATGATGCAGAGAGAGTCAGGACTTTTTCCACCTGAATATAAAAGGTGATCTGAGAATAATCAATTTAGAGACCATATGTACATTGTTTGTACGGTTTTGTTTGCAGTTTGCTTAGTGCAGAAAACGCTCAAACAGGCACTGTGGGCTTGGGTCAAATGAGCTATAAGTGAGATACATTATACATAGCATTTCAGAGATGTCTTTGTGACTTTGGTAAAGAAAGATACTCTAGTCCTTGGAAATCACATGTCAAGGTACATGGTTAATTTGATCTGAGTTATTGATTTGTCAGGTATATGAAATCTCACCTTAAACAAAGTCCATTACCCATACACAGTGGAAGGGTGAGTTTACTACCAAGAAGATAAAAGAAATTGCACTAAGCATGGTTGACTGAGTTCAAATTGAAGATCCATTTAGGGATTCAAGTTAAAGGGATACCTTCTTTTGCATAGGCATGGATAATCAGAGTATCCACAGGAAAAAAAAATGGAGCTTGAGAAAACAGGGCATAAAGATCTGTGATGACACATTTTTAAATGGCTTATAATCAAAGTCTGACCTGCAAACATTTTTAGCTTGTTTTCCCATGGAAAACTTGCGCTATTTGCCAAAAGCACAGAGATCTGAAATACATTAGGTTTCTAGCGGCTACATGACAACAGGAAACCTGGCAGAGAAGAGAGACTGTATTGCTGCTTAATGCTCAGAAGGTGGCTGAGCTCATGTGACAGTTTCTCTTCAGACATCAAGCACCCAGCCAGGAAAGAGCTGAATTGCCCCAAAGCATGTTTAATTCAGCATTATACCTTATCAGACATTAGGAGATATAATCATGCTTTGTTTCTAAAGGACAGTGGGCCTAGTAAGGCCCACCACTAATGATAGGGTTTCTTACTTATAGATGTTTGTTGTTAACTCATTTTCAGGTTTTGAAGTTCTTGCTATAAAATTGTCCTGGTTTTGGCTGGGATAGAGTTAATTTTCTTTCTAGTAGCTG
>NW_010972764.1:6513350-6616757 GCF_000737465.1 Haliaeetus leucocephalus | reverse complement strand
CTCTCCCCCATCTCACTGGGTGGGGGGGTAGTGAGTGAGCAGCTGAATGGTGCTTAGTTGCTGGCTGGGGTTAAACGATGACAAAAATCATAAAATCCTGATAACACACAGTTCTGTCACTAAAATCTTAAGAGGTGTGAGTAAATATCTTTAACCCTGAAGAAAAAGAAGGACAAACAATAAAATCTTTCCTTCCTGAAGATGTTTCATCTCCCTCAAGGCTGAATACAAAAGCAAAAGAGATAAAGATACTGCAGGGTCAACAGGGACTTTCCAAGAAGAAAATCATCACAGACTCTTTTTTTGTACTGCACTGTACGATGTGGTGCCATGAAGAATTACCCGAGAAAAGTTGAAACAACTTTTCTCAGGTATCGAAAGTAATACAGCTATGCTTGTGTGGAGATCTGTGCAGAATAATTCATTAGGTTTTTCAGTGGCATAGATCTATAAAGTTGGTGGCTGCAGTTGAATGTTATAGATGCCTGGAAGGAGTATTTGCTTTAGTAGTTCACTGACCCCCCTAATGGCTAGACAGTACTTCCCAACTGTTTGGAAGGACAGAAGACATCCACTGATGTCCAATGACTTTGGCAATTTCATGAGATGTAGGAGTTGCCTCATTTCATTAATGCATTACATTGGCACTTCTTTCCAAAGGCATTCAGATTTCTTGGGAAATGGTTGCACAAAAACCTGAAGATAAGGGAGTTAACATGTTATAAAAGAATTCCTTTCAAACCTCAAATGAAAAAATGTGTTTTCACTTGACAGGATTAGAGTTTACAGCCCTTCCAAAAGTCATTCTAACCATAGCCACCTGTCACCTATGTATGTCTACATATACGTATCTTTTATTCAGGCTAAAGTCCTACCCTTCAATTATCTTTGACAAGCAGTATCAAATATTATTTAAATTCCATGGGAAAGTTTTTTTTCATTTATCAAATTTGAACAAGTCATATCTAAGTTCCATTACACCTGTCCTGACTAAGTAGTGTAAAAAGACAGGCGTTGTAACTTCATTATTGTAAGCTTTTGGTCTAATGACACAGCATTTACAATATTCTTATCTTGTTATATTTTTGTTTTTCATATCCAAACTCAAATAGTCTTTATTAACAGCATCTGCACTGATAAGAAATTCTGGAGACCTATCATATGTCAAGTAACCTATCACCTATTTAAGTCTACCATGTCACCTTTGATGCAGGTGACCAAAACAGAAAAGTACAAAAGAGATTAACAATATGCAGAATTTTACATAATCTGAGATAGTATACAAATGCAAACCTCTTCTATAGTGAATATTCCATTTCAAATGGAAAGGAAAATCTATAATTTTACTATTAAAATTACAAGAACAATAGAAAACAAGACAAATTAACACTGAAAAGGTTTTTACTCTGCCTACAGACACAGCTGGCAAATGTCTAGGGAATTGAATACTATATAAGCAAAACAGTGGAGAAAAAATATGCATGAGTAATCTTAATGAATCACTGGAGACAGCAATGGACCTTGAGAGGTTATCCAGTTCATACACTTCCCCAAGCCACGATTAGTTAGAAAAAGAAGAGAAAAATCACTCCAAAATTTCTGAAAACTATCAAGATAGACTTGCATGAACAAATATGTTTTCTAAAAGACAAAACTATCAAGGTTAATGGTGCTGAGAGAACAAACAGGAAAGCTGAAGAAGAAAAATGTGCAGAAGATTTTTGTAAATAGTATTTTTCTCAGTGTCTGGAACTAGTATCTTATTTTTGGCAGTGTCTGACTGGATATCAAATATCACTGAAATAGCATGTCAGAGCACTGATAGGAAAGCTATTTTTTTTTTTTCTTTTCTCTGTGCACTGTGCAGGTAGGAATATTTGATTTCATACATCATTTGCAAATTGCTGTGGGGATTCCAGAAAGCCAATTTGGCTTCACAAAATTGATGAATGAGAAAAAAAATACTGCTGGTTTTGTGTCTGTTGTTTTTGAAAGCTGTGCACCTGGGACTTTGGCACACTGGGCATCACTAATGATTTATTGTCACAGCGCTACAGTGAAAATGCTGAAGTTTCTTTCAACCTTCAGGGAACTTGTTCATCAGAACGGGTAAATTATTTGCATTTTACTGTTCTTTTACTGGTCACCCTTACTAATAGCAAAAAAGAAACACTACAAAAATAACCTATTAAATCTGATAAAGCTTCTAAATGAACATGTTCAAGCAGCAAAACATGAGGGAGGATGCAGTCCAGGCTGAACAGGGAAAGCAAACAGGACTGCAAGGGGGCATGACGTGCAACTGCTGCTGCATCAGGCACGGAGAGCTGGTTTGCATAGCACTGTACACAGTGCTGATGGGAAAGGAGACAGCAAGAGACACTAGTCCACTTTGGTTTCTAATGACTTTAACAGAGCTACATTAGATCTAAGTTCAGAAGGAATTTAGAAGATCATCTGATCTATTACATCCACAAGACCTGGAAACTAATCCATTTACATTTTGTTTGAACTGCAGCAATCATCATTTAGCACACTAAATGAAACAGACTTCCATAAAATAGTCAGTGAACTACAAAGCAATCATTCACAATTCAAAAGAGCAAAAATGATAGGCATCCTAAACCGAAAAGTGTTACATAAAGGTTTCTATGTGCTAAAAATACTGAGAGAATTTTGCAAACCAGAGAGAGAGATTATTTTATATAGAAAGGTGTGTGGTTTTACCACTTCACTGTATAATTACCAATCTATGTTCTACAGACAATAATCTGCAGTAATTAATTAAAATAATTAAATACAAATTAAATATCTGATACATGTCAGTTCCTTCAACCATAAGTTGAAAGAATAAATTTTAAAGTTATTAAAGTCATAAGGAGAGACAGCAGTGGTGATCATCACCAAGTCACTATTGCTGCTTCCAGCTCAGGGGAAGCTGGTATGGTCCTGCTTGGCGAAAGGAGGCAGCTACAGATGTTACAAGACAGATGCTTCCAAAATTGCTATTTTTTAGTCGCATCAAGATGAGAAAGGAGCTGCCCTATTACACGTCCATTGTGAAGTCAGTTGCAGGGGCCTGAACACTTGGTGTGATCATGTGGATTAGCCAGGATCAAGAAAGGATTCCTTTGCATGGGACGTGCGGGCTACTCCATAGCCTCCACGGAACAGAGTCAGATAACCTGCGGGTTAACACCATAAAACTGTCACGGCTCAGATACACTGCGCACCTCAGTCCCAGTAGGCAGCATTCAGTAAAAGAGATGAGGACAAGACAACAGGGAGCTCATTTCCGAACAGCAACCAGGGCTGAGCCTTCACCAAAGACCGTGTCAGGTTAACCAGTCTCGTCACCCAGCAGAGGGACAGGACAGATGCTTCCTGCTCAGGCTGGTCACGCTTCCTCCCCCATCCCCATAAAACCCCCAGTTTGACTGGGGAATTATCTGGGAGTCAAAAAAATCTCCATCACTTACTGGTTAAAATGCATGTCTGGTTCTTCAACATATACATCTGAAATTGAAGTCTTTTGGGTCCTACTGAAGTGTCTGTGTCCTCTACCTGTACTTCTAAATCAACAGGTATAACTCAGTCCAGCTTCTAACAAGAGTAAAATGGGAGTGCAGCATTGCCTAACCCTATGCACTGGATTCTGAAGAACAATCCTGACATACAATCCATTAAGTTTGAATACACTTATTAAAACGTACTGAAATACCCATGACAAATTGATAATATGTAAGCGGTGAAGAAAAATCTTCAAAATTCTAATATGGGAGTTCATGCAACCCTGAGGTTATATCAAATGCAACGCCAAAAGAAAATGTCACATTACTCCTCGAAAGCTATGTAATTTTCATTTTAAATCTGGACACTATCTTGATATAAAATACAGGAAATGCTTAAAAAGTTACTACATGAACAGATATCCATCATCAGATATATCTGCATTAGCAGAAATATTCCTAACTACTTTGTGTATCCTTGAAGTAAACAAAAAAAAACATGAGTGAAAGAATACCACATCAGATTTCACATGTCCTTGTTGCGCAAACACTTAATTAACAAATATGTAAAAAAAAAAAAAAGGAAATACACAAACATCCCCCAGGTTTCAGATATCAGAAAAAAGCTCCTTTGTTCAGTCTTGATTTATCCAAGAGAACCCCGGAGTGCTAGAAAGTGAAACTGGTGGGAAAAATACATGTCCTCATTCAAATAATAAACAAGCTTTCTGGTAAGTCATAGGAAAACAGAAAACCAAGAAGAAGCCCCCAAGACACAAAAGGGCAGTGACCTCATTGATTTTGCTTCTCCTACCATTACCCCTTTCCCCAAAAAGCTACCTAAACTCTCTCAATAAGCAAGAATAAGTATGAGCTGTGAGTGTGTATTAGGTTTGTGTGGCAGTGTTTTGGTAGCAGGGGCGGGCTACAGGGGTGGCTTCTGTGAGAAGCTGCTGGAAGCTTCCCCCATGTCCAATAGAGCCAATGCCAGCCGGCTCCAAGACGGACCTGCCACTGGCCAAGGCTGAGCCCATCAGCAAAGGTGGTAGTGCCTCTGGGAGAATGTATTTAAGAAGGGAGAAAAAAAAACCCAAAACCTGTGAAACTGCAGCTGGAGAGAGGAGTGAGAATATGAGAAAGAAAGAGCACTGCAGACCCCCAGGTCAGTGCAGAAGGAGGAGGAGGAGATGCTCCAGGCACCGGAGCAGAGATTCCCCTGCAGCCCGTGGGGAAGACCACAGTGAGGCAGGCTGTGCCCCTGCAGCCCAGGGAGGTCCACAGTGGAGCAGATCTCCACCTGCAGCCCAGGGAGGACCCCACGCCGGAGCAGGGGGATGCCTGAAGGAGGCTGTGACCCCGTGGGAAGCCCGTGCTGGAGCAGGCTCCTGGCAGGACCTGTGGCCCTGTGGAGAGAGGAGCCCATGCTGCAGCAGGTTTGCTGGCAGGACTTGTGACCCTGTGGGGGACCCATGCTGGAGCAGTCTGTGCCTGAAGGACTGCAGCCCATGAGAGGGACCCACACTGGAGCGGTTCATGAAGAACTGCAGCCCACAGGAAGGACCCATGCTGGAGAAATTTGTGGAGGACTGTCTCCCTTGGGAGGGACCCCATGCTGGAGCAGAGGACAAGTGAGGAGTCCTGCCCCTGAGAAGGAAGGAGCGGCAGAGACAAGGTGTGATGAACTGACTGCAACCCCCATTCCCTGTCCCCCTGCACCACCCAGGGGGAGGACATAGAGGAAACTGGGAGTGGGGTTGAGCCTGGGAAGAAGGGAGGGGTGGGGGGAAGGTGTTTTAATATTTGGTTTTATTTCTCATTACCCTGCTCTGATTTGATTGGCAACAAATTAAATTAATTTCCCCGAGTCAGATCTGTTTTGCCCATGACAGTAATTGGTGAGTGATCTCTCCTGGTCCTTATCTCGACCCACGAGCCTTTTGTCTTATTTTTCTCCCCCTGTCCAGCTGAGGAGGGGAGTGATAGAGTGGCTTTCGTGAGCACCTGGCATCCAGCCAGGGCCAACACACCACAGAGTGAAACCTAAGATCCAGTTTTAACAACAGGTTAATATGACTGGAACAAATCCCTCAGATAAATCCTAAATTTGCAGTTCCAGGAACAAATGCTTTGTATGCATAAGAACTCAAGCAACAACTGTTACAGGCTAGTACCAGAGCAATTCCTAATGCTCAGCAACTGAGAAAAAGGAATATTCAGCTTCACAAGCCACCTCAACAAGGCATCAAGCATGCTTTCCACTTCAAAGAATGACAGAACCAAGCACTAAATTAAAATGAAAGCAAAATCCACTCACGCATATCCACTCACACAAGCAATATTGTTCCCCAAGCTCAGCAGCAGCAGCTCCCACTCCTGAGCAGCAGAGCAAATAACAAAACCCCTTAACGCTCAGTAGGCCAGACTGGCACCTGAAATATCAACGTAGAAGTTGCTGGCAAGAACAAATTAAAGAAAACAATAGAAATTCTACAGGTCCCCACTACAATATTAGCACAGAAACAGACTACTTTAGCACAACCAAATATGCAAAATTAGGTCAGACCAAATTCAGACTGACCTATCTCAAAATAGGTGAGGGTATAACCAGCCAGCAAATACTGGCTAAATCCTGTGCCCCTTTCTTAGCTTTAATAAATGTTTTTATGGCTTATTATTGCAATATAGTCTTAATTGCACTGAATAACCTATACTCGAAGACCAAACAGGGGAGACAAGTGTTAGTCCAGTTTCCAGTCTTTTGGGAAACTGGATGGAATTGTAGCACTTCACAGGAAATTCTGCTGTTTCACATTGGTTTTTACACTGAACCAGAAAAGCAGATGTCACTTGAAATGTACCAATGAGCAAAGTTTCAGAAAAAGTGTTTTATATGAGTAAGTCTATTTTTACTAATTAAATATTTTTTCTTTGCTTTATTCCACAGTACTTAAACAAAGTTCCAATGATTATTAAAATAAATGCCCACAAAAATAATTTCACACTGTAACATTAAAATGCCTGTAATATTTGACTTCTTTTTTTTTACTTCTGTCTTCTTAATTCTGTTCCCTGCAGCTCTGCAAAAAAACCAAGTCCAAAACCCCAACAGTTTTTAATATTTTTCTGATTTGTATATTCCAGGACAGCTTACTAATGCCAGGCAAGAAAGGGAAGTGTATGCAAATCCTTATTAAAAAAAAAAAAAAAAAAAAGCCTGTGAATTTTGAATTCCAGGAAAAAATAGTTATTACTAAGTTTCAACTCAGTTTTTGGCTTTGACATTATTCATTAAAAAAGTATAAAAAGACCCTTGACTGAACAAAATGTTAGTATAAGTACATGCAACTCTGAATATGGCTTTAATTAAATGATTTGTAGCAATTTTAAATCATAGGCATGAATTTAGAGAGCACAACTCATCAGTCAGAGCAGCAATGGCTACTTCTGCCACACTATCATCCAAACAGTAATAAAGTACAGTCTTGAAACTCAAGATGTACTTTACCTCAAATATGTTTTTTTAAGGATTTTTTGACTAGATGAAAACATTACTGAACTCAGAGGTTAAAATACAGGACCACTAATGAAGGGAAAAGCAAAAAATAACTTTGTAGACCAGTATCAGCAGAGTTTGCTAAACAAAACAATATGTTTGAAGGAATATTTTTATTTCAATCTCCAAATTATTAATATTCTTACATGTAGAAAAACTGCTCTGAGTCACCAGTGCTTCATAATGACTTTATAATCCATCATGTAATTTAGAAGAGTCTCTTTTAAAATTAAGAAGTGCTGTTATGGCTTACAGCACATGTTAATTAACAACCATATTTTTTCATATCAAAGGTAGTAACAGCTGCATTTTAGAATGAACTGAGGACGAGAAGCATTTGGATTAAATAAACTAGCAAAACTTCTCTCCCTGTCAAATCCCTGACTGTTTCTTTTATTTGGTTCCATTTTGGCTGTATGTCACCCCGCCTTGTATGTGTTAAACTTCAACTGTTGCAAGCAAAGTTTATTTTATTTGCTTTTCATCTGAGTTTCTTTTTTGGGGGCAATCTTATTGTGTTTGAGAAGGATTATCAAGAAAGACATTAATACACATAAAATAGAAAATTTAGACCTCAGGGCATGTTTATTTTTCCAAGAAAAGCCCAAACTGAAATATGTCATCACATTTGTTAGGTAAATTAAATAGGTAATAACAACGGTTTCTGTGCTATGTTTAAATTTAGATTACTAGAACTGTTAAAAGATGGAAAATACAGTCAGAGAATTGCATCGGCTTTTCCGTGTGTTTTCTTTGAAGGTAAAGCTTGCAGAAAGAAACAGAAAATTTGTTTTTTGTTTGGTTACCTAAGAATGTTCTAATAATTTGCAGAAGTCTGTAATAAGTAATTTGCAAAAGCAAACAATTTGCAAAGGTTTGCTCTCAATGCTCACTTCAAATCCTTTCTAGAAAATCAACTATATATTTCAAGTCAGAACTCAGTTTGCAAATCAGTCTGAATAGTCAGTGAGTAACAAATGCTTAGCTTGTTTTAAAATCATTCAATTAATTTGAATGCCAGAAATCAAAAAGCACATTAGAAAATGTTTTGTAATTGCTTTGGTCTTGTCTCAAGTCTTTGTATATTTTTAGGAGCCACAATGTCCTGTGGCTGCCAATTCCATTGCTAGACTAACCAATACATGAAGACCTGCTTTCTTTTGTTTATTGTGAATGTGACTCCTAATAGCATAAATCGTTAGGCCAGGTTCTTCTATCAGAAGAGAGAGGGCATAATCATTTCTTTCTGCTCTTCCTATGTAACCCATATGAAACCTCAATAAACCTCAGTCACATCCTTTCTGAGACATCTCTTTTCAAGGCTGAAGAGTCCTAGCTTACTTAATTCTCATGTGGAAGCTTTTTCCATATCTTTGATCACCACTACCATGCTTCCCTAAATTTTCCAACTTGGTATCATTCTTTTCTCTCATGCTAAGGGAGAACTGTACAAAGCATATATCCTCTGGAAAAGCATGCAATTATACAGTGGCTTAAAGATTTTCTCTGCTCTGGTCTCTATTGCTTTTCTAATAATCCCTAATTCTTGTGTGACTGCCAGTGATGAGCAAGCTTACATTTTTGAGGCTCATTCCTTCCTAACTGAAATCTACCATCTGAGTGCAATAATTGGGAATCTATTTTAAATGGCAAGTTAGGTTTGTCCGCTGTCTTTGCCATCAGCACCACTTTACATTTATCTATCCTGAATTCCATTTTATTATCGGTCACTGAGTCTCATAAGATTTTTCTACAGTTCATCAGAGTCAGCCCTTGTCTCACAAGCAAGGTTTCATTGTAGACAGATTCACAAAAGTCTTCTGCAGCACACCACAAGTTGCAGTGCACTTTGCATAATCTGTGGGATGCAATGTTATTCACACAGTCCTTCAGTGTCCAAAACATCCCAGGCAGCCAGTCCCATGTAATTTAGAAAGCACCCACTAGCTTATAAAAGTCCTTGATGGGGTAAGCAAAGTGGAGAGAGTAACAAAAGGTCTTGATCTATTTGCATCCAGGAAGAACCTTCAGAACTCAAGATATAACATAATTTTCAGTTCCCGATGTTGTGCATAAGATTGGGTCAGATCTCACCTAACCATCCTGTTACTTGTAACATGTCATTTTAAGATACTTAACATATTCTGTAGCTGCTGATAATAAATTGCACATTAGGTGACTAGTGATATAATGAGTCACTGTATTTGTACTTGGGATTGTCATGGTAAACTGGAATAGCTATTTACTGCCATTGTAGGGATTCTTTTGCTCATCTTGTTATCATGCAGTTTCCCTTTTTGAAACTGAGTGGGGATGCAGTGATTTTTGATTGAATCTGCGGGGACATTGAATATAAACTCATCATGCTTATTGTTATAGAGAGGCCCTGTAACTGAAGATTTCAGACCTGTTGCATCTTTGCTCAAGGATACAGAATTTCTGTGATTTCATCAACAACAGATACTCTACACTGAATTATGCTCTTTCACTGTTGCTGACTTTACCGTACTCTTAAATTTACATATAAGCTAGTCAGTTTTCAATTTCAAAAGCCCTAGTTCTTCATTTAAATTAAGTTAACCTCTTTTGTATAGGCTTTATTACAGAGGCATCCCCAGCGTCTGGAGAATCTGAATTCCTGCTTACCACCCCGTCGACAGCCAGGCACTAGAAATCTGCCTTTCAGCCAGTTTCCAAACCAACATAGAGTACTATGAGAATTTAAAAGAATGCTACTACAGGTGTCCTGGTCTTCAACTGCCTTCCTGAAGACCCATATTATGCTTCTGTAATAAAATGACTAGGGGAAAGCTGTGGATGCCAACTATCTTGACTTTATCAAGGCTTTCAACACTCTTTCCCAAATTAAGGTCTGGATGGTTGAACTGGTAGATGCACAAAAAAAAGGGTGGATGATTGGACTCAGAGTATCATGGTTAATGAATTGTACTCTACCTGGAGGCTTGTAACAAGTGAAATAATACCACAGGGGTCTGTATTGAGACCAAAGTATTTGACCAAAATAAAGCATAATTCACTGTAATTGGTTAAGCTTCGAGACCTGCTCTCTTTATGTATGCCCAAAAGAAGAAAAGAGAATGCAAAATGAAGAAACTTACTTGGCAATTTATGTAAGTGGTCCCACACCTGTTCTTCTTATGTCTTTTTCCTTCACCCTTTAATTATTTGAATTGCCTGTACTTTTCTGTGCTTATGGATTTCTCTCCTGATGCTATCTATTGTTTCTAGTTTCTCATTCAAGTCTCTTCTCAATCTATTGCTTTCAAAAAAAAAACCCAAAGAGTATAATTTGAGTCCTTCCTTAAAGTTGAGATAAAATTTCAAGGAAGTAATTAGAAAAAGAAGCAGAAGCCTCTAGTAAAATGGTCAATATATGAGATTTTATCCTAATACCATGCAGCTCAGTCACACTGTTTTGTTTGTTTATTACTATAAACCATATTTCTCATCTGGTTTGATTTGATTATAACTTCTTATGGCAAGACTGTCTTCAGATTTACTGGTCATATAATTATCTTATTGCTGATAAGTAATTATACTGATAAAACTTTAACTGTAATTGTGGCAATCATCTTCTACTATGGAAAGACTCCCAATGATCTCAGTAGCACTGGACTAAATGGAAGGAATGGAAGTTCTCTCTGTACAGAAATAAAAGTCTAGTTTCCTAATTTCCTGATTTGAGAATATATGTTCTTATTTCAGAAGACTACAGTCTATTCTGATGAGATACCAATTCTTCTGTTCACTTCAGTAAATTCCAACCTGCTACAGTCACATTTAAAAATGTAAATAAACATTATGGAAAAGAGTAAATAGTTAGATTTTCAAGGATTTTGCAAGGTGAAATGCAATAGAATGCTTTACTGAAATCTTCTATTTGCTGGGTATTTTTACATAGTACATTCTGGAAATCCCTCATGATTTTTACACTGGTTTCGTGACCAAGCACATGGCTGTACTTACCTGTCAGTTCAATGTTGTCTATTTGTTTTAGTACCTCCCTATATTTTAAACAAACACAATTGAATTTTACAGGATATCTGTCTTTTCTGATAAAAATGTTTGCAACAAAGTATCTCCAAGGCTTTCACCTAAGTCTCTTAGGTAAATACAACCCTCAAGACTAGTAAAGCAGACCTTTTGGAATTATTTTACATACTGTAGTATTTGTTTCCTAAGAAACCCGCATATAGAGCTGGTAAATACATCTATTTTCCAGTTTGCTATATTAATAATAAATCATGATCAGATTTAGTTGCTACAAAGTAGGTAGTAAAATGTAACTGCTGTACTAGCTCCCCATGTAATTTCAAGCTGTGGTAAAGCATGCTATTAGCAACACTTGCAATTTCACATTAAACCTACACAGTACAGCAGAGATTATTTATCGTATCTGGTGTGATATGGGAAAAGAAAAAGTATTGTCAACAGTATTAGAAACAGGACTTGGTATGTTTCTAACCCTTAGATGAACTGGTTTACATATTATTTTGAAAAAAAATTATGGAGAATGTAAAAGTTTAAAAGAGAAGATTAAAAGAATTTCACTGATGGATCCTAGATATGGTAGCATTACAGATGATGGTGGTACAATCTGTCACAAGAACACAAACAGAAACTAGTTCTCTCCCACCGAAATGCAGTGCCACAACAGGGAAGAAAAACCAAGTGTTTCTCATATTATGTGTTCAAATCACATACATACTCCCCAATGTGAACGGGCTGGCTATCTCCACCAGCCCCCTCAATGGGAACAGGCATTTTGAATCTTCTGGGCTTGCCTCATAAAGTATTGATTTGTCAATAGCCAGTTGCAAACAATTTTGGTGCAACCATTCCCAGAAGCATGCTTAGTACAGATAGCCTAAAGATCCGTCTAACCTCCCACCATGAATTTTCCTTGAATTCCAGCACCCTTGGGAGGTCCAGCAACTGGAGCTAACTTAGATCACAACTGCAGCAAATTGCAAACTCTTGGGAATTACCATTCCCTCACCTTTACGTGTTTGGTAAATGTAACTTAGAGCCACCCTTTGGTTTAGAGCCAGATTTTCATCCGACTTTTCCTGTAAGAAGGAACAGGTTTTCCGGAGCCGCAGTCTCACCCAACGAGCTGAGCGGGGACCTTATCTGCAGAGCAAAGCCTCCTGGTGCACTCAGGGACTGATGGTTGATTTCCATTTAGATGTCTAATTAAGGTGAGCTGTTCTAACTAGCTCATCCCTAGTCTCCTCTGTGCTCAAGTCTTTTGCAGTGGACAACTCCTTTGCCCACGAGCTGCAGCCTGGACCTGAATGGGGAGGGCTGATCTCATCTGGAAGCTGGTGCTTTCTGCTGCCCTCTGTGCAGCCTCCAGTTCTACCTAGTCACCGGCAACTGGGCGCTGAAAACAACCCTGCCTTGAATGAAATACTCTCGGTGAAGCGTTCTACTTACTTAAAAAAGCTGTAACAAATAATTATATAAGCCCTTACAAAACTTCAGTCTTAAGAGTTACAAATAACAATAAAGTCTGCATAAGTTTTCATGATGTTTCTTAATCACACCCACCTCATGACGTTGTGATCAATCAGACACATATTATGTTTTAAAGAACAGATTCTGTATAAAGCATTTCTGTTGCTGAAGGCAGCACAGGAACTTTTTAAGGTATCGCTGAGAATATTGCATTTATTTTTTAAATTGTATTCAGAATGGATTTCACAAGAATCATCTGGAACATGCCCACAAAAACCAATTATAAAAACAGGCTGTTATACCATCAGCCTCACATGCCAGGGTTGGGGTTTTTTTACACAGTCCCCCAGATCCTGTGAAAATTTTCTCTTCAGCACTGTCCTTACAAATGAGAAGATCGGCTAAAGAAAATACTCTAGAACACCTAAATCTCAGAGAAATTATGTTTTACCTGCATGGCAAATTGGATTTACTTAAAAAAACACACCATAATAACAGTTAAAGTTTATAAATATAAATATTCATAAATAATCATGACAAATTGTGATAAAGGTGGTGATCTTCATGTAAAGAAAGGATTATAGCAATATGATCCACCATAAGGCGTATACCTCTTTTGGAGACTGAGTTGTTGTTATGAAAAGAGTATGCTAAATGATTTTATTTTTCTCTTTACACTTTCCTAGCAGATTAGAAATCCAAATCCAATTCAAACTAGCAGGAAGTTCTTTGTTCTGCTCAGCAATCACCCATCTCCACATTAAATATAAAATGTTACCTTTTTAAAACCCTGCAGACTTTTACCTAGTATCAGTGGCAAACTTGCACAAAGTTTTCATGAATAAGTGTATTTCAGGGTGGTTCATACTTTGAATGCAACTAGGCTTTGGTGATTAAATAGCACAAAAAATGCAACATCCCAACAGTGTATTACACAAGCTCAATTAATATATTTTTAGTTGCACATAATGTTATTCTATCTTTTAAATGTTAGTGGAATAAAGGAGAAATCTAATATATGTCTAGATTAGTGATGAAGTTTCTTCTGAAATAACTTTCATAAAAAACTTGCAGTGTTTGTATTTTTCTGCAATGCCTTCTAACTCCCGAAGTAATTTTCTTCAGGAGACATTATGGAACTCTAGATTAATCTTACTGGTTTTAGGGTTCAGTGATTAAAGCAGCACGTACTGCCCAGTTACTCAACAGCTCAGCTTGTATGAATGTGTTCGTATCTCTGCACCTGAGTAAGGATTTCTAACTTATAATATGTTTTTGTACATCAATACCAAGTCAGAGACAGATTTAGCTCTATGGAAGAGATTACCACTTTCAAACTGTTGTATATAAGCTATGGTAATCTTCAAAATAACTCCAGGACTACCTCCCTATTTTAAAGATAAGGAAGTAAGAAACAAGGAATTACAGAGATTTGCTCAAGATCCCACAGAAAAACTATGTCAGAGCACATAACACATTCAATCCTCTTATATCTCCACCTCGCATCCCAACCTTACAGCCAGGCTTCCTGTCACTGCTGCGGATAAAGCTGTAGGGTTTTGAGAGGAAAAAGGCTTTAAGGTCTGGAATATAGTCCTGCACAGGTAACAGCTAGAAACAAGTACTCATTTACAAAATAAGCAAAGCTGGAGGGAGGACAGAGGGAGAAAGAACAAAGGGCAAGCCTAGGAACATAATTCGGAAAGGAACATTTTCAGAAAGAAATATTCAGTCTGTAAAATGCCAAACAAGCTTCAAAAACCTTAGCTTAATCAAGTGCTTTTCCACAATTGAAATTCAAAACAGAATGAACAACTGCTTTGTCCTCAGAATACATGTAAGGCAGACGATCCCCAGGCCAGAGCAACTCTTACCACCTCTTATAAAGTTCAGTGAAAAACTCCTGCTAACTAGCAGCTCCTTATGGCGACCGCTTCCGAGACAGCAATTTTTGCCATCCCCATGGTCAGGCGCAGGAAAAAAGCACCCAGGTGCGCCTGGGAGATATTCCCTGTCCTGCACTGAATTTGGGCTGGCATCTGCTGAAGTGCACTTTCTGTTTTAAGCACGGTATTTTTCTTTTGAAGTGTGATCTCTATGCTTTTAATACTTTGCAAAAATTTATTTTCTAAAAGAGTGACATTAATCAGTTGCCCAGAAGTTGCTTAAAATTCGAAGGAAAATGACACTTTGAAATAGCACTAACTATGGATATGTATGAAACTTGCCTCAGACTACCTGTAAATTGCCACCCTGCCAACAGAGAGCCAGGGGGAAGGCGTGTAGCAAGAGCTCCCCAAAGCCGGGGAGCTCTGAGGACACCCCTCTGGCTGGCTGCACCCAGGTAGAGGTGCCTGGGCTGTCAGGCTCCCCAGCACATCAGCACAGGGCAGAGCTGGGAAGCAAATACACACAAAGCCATACTCAGAGCAGCTGTCAGAACAGGAGTTTGGTTGGGGTTTGTTAAGATTTTTTGGTTTCAGGGGTAAGATCGTGTCTACGGTTTTGAACTTCCCCTTCAACTGATGCTGAGTTTTGCTATCCTTCCTCTTAAGGGCAATGCTGGATACTAAGCTTTCCCCAAACAAATATCAAGAACTGGATACTTAAAAGTGAGGAAGAAAAAATAAGTATATAGAGCAAATATGATGACATACACTCATCTTGGTGCCAATAACACATATTAAAACTTACAGACTGGTAACACTGTGTTTTTTATAACACACTATTAAGATTAATGAGATTTACTAACATAAAATATTTGAAACCAACAAAACACCAAGATTAAAATCAAGATACATTTCTGAACTGTTTTCCTAGCTGCCTTTCTTTCATCTTATTACTGAAAAACATGTAGGTCCCAGCTGTATTTATATTTTCAAGGTTCAAAAATAATTTTTTTTTTAAATCAAGATTTCTTTAGCACACTGCTTTACCCCCAGCACTGCCTAACATGAATAAATAAATAAACGAGTAAGGGGGCACTAGACCACATTTTGAACATAATGACTATGCAAAACTGACATGACTTCTCTATTAGATTAAAACATAAAATCTGATAGGACTCTTATTCCACTAAGGACTTAAATTCTACCAAATATATACACAAAAGTATCAGCAATGGAGTGGAAGAGGTTCTAAACTTGGCTCTTCCAGGACACATTACTGACAATAACAAACACAACTTTGATGACAATTACGTAACTTATCCTAACAGGATAAATGCTAATGGCTAACCAACAACCAAATATCTTTAAATACAATATCATTCTATAGTTATTAAGTATATACCATTTAAAAAAAAATTCAAACACAGATGTTTAACATGAATTTCATATTAAGAGGATAAAATCATTCACTGAGAATGTTCAAGAGGCTTCACATTGTAATTGAAATTTTGCATTTATTCTGTTTACTTATTTTCCCCAAAAGGCTCCGAGATAAAACCGAACAGTCAGAATTAAATTGCAACCTCCATTCTAATAATTACTTTCAAATGTAGCATTCAGTAATACAGTAAATTGCAAGCATCTAATATGTGACAGGATAAATTTAAAGCAGCAGACTGAGACTGGGGAGGGGGGGAAGAAGCAAAGTCAATTTGCTGATCTGATAGAATTCAGAAGATGATGTTATGTAAAACATTTTGAAGTTAACCACCAGTAAGTTTGAATCTTACAAAAGATGTCTTGCAGAAATAATAAATACAGGAATGCTGCATTCAGAGAAAAGTATGGCAGCAAAAAAAGAAATGCAAAGACTATGCTGATCAGCAAGGATATCCAAGTGCTGCTAAGGAATAGGATCCCAAAGTAAAGTGTGTACCCTAGACAGACTTAAAAACCCCACTTTCAATGAGGAAAACAGAATACTGTTCTGTAACCTTGCACTGGAAAGGATTGAAATACTACTGCTTACCGAACCAACTGAAAGCCAGATTTCCTTATTCTAGAAAGGGAGAAGAGCTTCATTCTGAAGAACTTGAATCAAGAGAATACCCAGCTACAAACATCCTCCACTGGCTTTGCTAGATCAACATGATAAACTCCTTTTTGCTATTAAAAAGCATTCCTTACTAGGCAGAGCTTAGTCTTCTTACAGGAAGAACTACTGTCTAATCCTAGGAAGCATCAGCATCCTGGCACTTAGATGACGATCACTGAAATTCAAGTGAAATATTTTTGTCACAAATAAATTTATTTTAAAAAATATTTATCTGTCAGGGAGTTAGAGATTTCTGTGTTGACAGTGTCTAAAAGACTGAACAATCAGGTCACTTTCATACTTCAAAGTACTTATTGGATTGACATTCAGTAACAATACATGTTGCCAGTGGATAGTTCCTATTCACTATCAGTCATTATCAGTACGCATTCAAAGCAACTAGTCATTCCAAATGGATTATAAAGCCAGAAAACATAATGCTCTTTGATGGACTCTGACATGAAGAGTGTGACTCCAGTGATACCCTGGTCTCAAGTTCTCAGTGTCAGGACATTTTTCTGTACATCAGTTATTGGAATCCGCAACAGCTGAGGATATCTGCTGGACTGCTAAAAGTCCGAGAGGTAGATTTGGATTGTGGATGATGTGGCCCATGCACCAATTCTGAAGAGTGGCTCTTTAGTTGCAAAATAAGGGGTCACCTCATTTATTGCTGCAATAACAGACAACAGCAATGCTGATTGTCATGAGTACTTCAAATTGCAATGTCTGGAAGAAATGCAGGATACATGTACCTGGCCGGTCTGAGTTTCTGAACACTACTAACATATGATTGACAAGTCTTCACAGTACAGACACCTTGACCTATACATTCTTCTGGCTGTGCTCCCTGCCCAACTATGCATGAAGGAAAGATTATGCTGTGGTTGAAGGAGTGTCCATGAAAGGACATACTTTCCATACACTGCTTAGGTCTTTTCTTCCAGTGCATGGATTTATGAGTGAATTCACATGTCTATGGAGCACATATGTTTAAACTAGAGACAAATTTGAAGGGTCACCTTCTTGCACCAAGGGGTCATGAAACTACATACTGCCATGTAGACAAGAGACCTGTCAATGTATGGTGGCTGGTGTATACAGACAAGATGAGATTGATCAAAGTCCTAGCTGCTGTAGGTTTCGATAATGCTCCTAAGAGTTCTGCCTGCGAGTGTGCTAGATGTGATTTTTGAACGTTCATCCTGTGGTTCAGAGAACTCAGGATTCCTATGGTTTCGTTCATGGAATTCACTGTTTTGGGGAAAAGAAGACTCATCTTCTATCAGCCAGTTATCAAGATAGGGACGTAGCTTTAATGTCTGACATTTAGGAATCATAACCTTACCCGCTGTGTCACTCTTGTTCAGGCATCTTCCACATCATGTGGCAAACCTCTGCTATCAGGATATATACGGTGTCCCTGGTGGCCAGCCAGTCGCACACAACTAGGGAATGGTGGCCTCCACTGCTTCTCAGAATGAGCCGACCCTCATTCTTCCCAAATTGCTATCTTCGGTCTCCCTGCTTTTTCCTTAGTGTCTCATATATTCTTAGTTTTTCTTTTGAATCCTCGAGCTGCTAACCGTCACCATCTCAACAATTTCAGTTCTGTCTGCATTCTTCCTTTTATTGTCATACATGCTTTAGCTCACGTCCCTTCTCATGCCTTAGCAACAGCCTTCATAATAAAATTGATTCAAGACCACACCGCTGTGCTGCACTATACGAGGTCTGAAGTGACAGGTTGAAGGTTACAGCATGCTACCACTGGAACTAGGAATGCCAGTGAACACCTACTCATTAAACACCTTCAGTGCCATGTGAAGACCAAAGGCCAGAAGCATGAATGGATAATGGTCCTGGCCTATTGTGAATCTAAGGCACTTACAGAACAAAGAGCTGGTAGAGACCTGGAAATAACCTTCAGATTGAGAAATGGGAACCAGTCTTTTTTCTGGAACAAGGGGGTTATCCCCACAAAGTCACTATCCTGAAACTGAATTTTTCAGTACATGTGGTTCGGGTTGCTCAAATCTGAAATGGTTCTTTAATAACAGGGAAGTTGTTAATGTAAAGGGTTCTACTCAAAACATTGCTATGGGCAAAAAAGAAACACATCTCTCGTGTAAAGCCAAGATTTAGTTAGTATAACTGAAATCCTAAAAGTTTGATTAATGAATTACTAATAGTCCAGTTCTAATTATAGAAAAAGAAAGCTAAAAGAAAATAAAATAATACTATTCTGTGAAAAAGTCTCAATAATAATAATACAGTTAAAACTACACACATTTTTCCAGTAGCTACCCCTTTTTCCAATGTTATAGTCACTGTCCTGCTCTCCTGCCAGGCCCTAAGGTTGATATCTTCAGTCCAGACTGGGGGGAGGGGGTAAAGCCAAAACACATTATGTCCTTAGTTCTTTGCTGGGAGGTCAATGTTTGTTTATCATGTTGATGGTTTCCTCCTCACTCCGGGATCTGCTTGGGGTCATTTTTATATGTTTGCTAACAAATTCTACGCTTTGTTTTCCTCACTGTCTGCAAGTCCATGTTGCATTGAAATTTACCATTTGTGCAACATTTATGTATGTTAAATCTTGTTCTTCATTGTTACTCCTCTAACTGCCTTACTCCTGCTCCCAGATCTGATTTTTTTGACTGATCTTTACTGAACGTTTTACAGCCCTGGGTTCTGCAATGTAAGCATGGGTCTGTTTTACTTATCATCCTACATCTGTACACCTCTACACTGTCCCCCCAATTTTAAGACCTCTGCTATTGTATCAAGCATGTATTCCTCTACATCACTAAGTTGTAAATATTTACTTCTACACAGAACTACTTGTTACTGCTATCTATATAAAACCCGTGGCTATACCATGCAAAGCTAAGCAAAAGTAAAACAAATGGGGCATAACCACGTGGTCATTACGTAAACTGCCAGTACAGCTCAACAAGCTAAAACAAAGCTCCAGGAAGGCCGTGGTGAGTTCAGATAAAGCAGTCCTGGCAAGCCTCAGTCCTGACGCCTTGCGAAGTCAGTACAATTCCTGCGACCTGTTACTAGCGATGATAATATTTTATTTGTTGGGCTACAAGACACAAAGGACTTTTCCAAGTCTGTTTTGTTGGCTTGTCCATGACAGCTTCAGCAAGAACTGAACTTTAGCCAAAGCCAGTGGAGGGTCCCTGAGAGGGATAGAGTGGGAGACATAGACATTGTTAACCTACATAGTTGATACAGTTAAGAGGTATGAGCTGTAACACCCACGTGGAGATGAGAACAAAGTTAGAGGGAATGATCTCGGAAGTAAGGGTGATAGTGACAATGGTGACAGCACAGTGACATTCAGCAACAGTGATGACATTGGCTGTTTCTCCCCCTCCTCCTGGGGAAGGGAATAGGGAGCAGGAACAGACGCTGCTGATGTGGCAAAGTTAACAATGGTTGGCCACTAGTTGTTTTATTTTGATATGCCAGATATGGTCTTTCCAATAATGATGATGATTATTATTAATAATAATAATAAATAAAAATAATTGGAGAAGGCTAGCAGATTGGCTAAACATTATTTCCCCTTTGCAAATCCATGCTGACTACTCTCAATCACCTTCTTGCCCACCCTTTTAGGGATTGAGGTGAGTCGGACTGGCCTGTAGTTCCCCAGATCCTTGTTCTTGCCCTTCTTGAAGATAGTGGTGAAATATGCCTCCTTCCAGTCCTAAGGAACCTTTCATGATCACCATGACCTTTCGGAGATAATCAAGAGTGGCCTTGCAATCACATCAGCCAGCTCCCTTGGCACTGTTGGTGCTTCGTGTCACATCCCATGAACTTACACATGTCCAATTTGTTTAAATGTTCCCTAACTGGATCCTCTTCCACCAAGGCTGTTTTTCTTGCTCCAGACTGACACAAAGAAGGCATTGCAAACTTCAGCCTTTTCCATGTCGTTTGACACCCCGGCCGCTGTCCCATATAGAAGCAGATTTTCCCTGGTTTTCCTTTTGCTGTTGATGTACTTGCAGAAGCCCTTCATGTTGCCCTCCATGTCCCTCACCAAATTCAATTCCAGTTGGGGTTTGGCTCTCCTGAGGTGAAGACAGCATAGTGTTGGCAAGTGACAGTAATCACCTTGGAGAAAAGTTTACAGAAACTTCTTTTTGTGTTCCCTACCCTCACAGCAATTGGGACTGGGTGGGCTTGGCCACTGGTAGAGAGAAAATACTTTGGAAACTGATTTTCTGGTCTGACCCAGTATGACTTCAGTCACTTTCTCAGTAAGTTGCAGTGGGTAGTCCATGTGTGAACTGCAACAGGCCTGGTGCCTCTGTGAGATGAGGTGTTTCTAGAAGCTCCTTTTGACAGCAAGCTCTTTGTAAAAGATACAGTTTAGCCCAATGCACAGTTTGGATGAAAGGAACAACAGACATAAAGAAATAATATGTAATATAGCTCCTCAATTCAGAAATATCTGTTGTACAAAATGACCAGAAAGGCAGACTCTGCCCAAACTGGGAGGATAGATCAAACTGACAGGAAAAAAATATGATAGCAATAATTGTTATAAGTCTCCAGGGCTCAATAACGAAACTGGTCAGAGATTTGGGACTGACTTATGAAGAAAGCAGATAAAACATTTATCATAGCAAATTTCATTTAGCTTGACAGTCAGGAGCAAATATGAGATGTGGAAATGTTAAGAGATGGAACATAATTTATTGTCTTCACTGTCCAGGAGAGTATGCAAAACAAAGAATTCAGCCTTTCTTGTTTTTAATGAGAGGGACATAGAGGGACATTGTTCTATAATACACCAAAGTTTATGAATCTTTGCATTTTAAGAATAATTGGAGCTTTAGTTGTATGAAATGCTAGCCAAAGTGTATTATGTTCAGGCCTTTCAAAGGAGAAGCTGATTTACATGACCAGATATATTGTCCACATGTAACAAAGCTTCTATTGTAAGATTGTGCCTTACATCAAAATCAGGAAAAAATACATAAACATATTATTATAGTAAAGGACTTACACAGGAAGTATAATAAAATGTGTGTCACTGACTGAAAGCTTTATTTCAATTTATGACATCATTACTAAAGCAATTATATTTGTGAATGAAATGCCTGTATATACTATACTGACTGCCCATTTCTTTTCAAAACTTGGTAAAAATTCCATTTGCATAAAAAACCCAAAACACCTCCCCCTGCCCCCCCCCAAAAAAAACCACTCAGAAGCAGGCAACTCATGTAACTCTTCTGAAAACCACTGTCAGCCAGCAGAAGGGGCATGATTTCTCCCAGGAAGTTACCATGTTCCTACTAAAAACCAATAAATAATATTTTTAAATAGGATTTTTAAAGTCTGTAGCTATAGTCCTTATGTGGACAGCCTCCTTTAGGATCAGCACCTATACATATCTTGAAACCTTTTGTCACTCCTACTTACACTAACCAGTAGTGAAGGTACTGAATTCAACTGGAATGTGTATCGCACAAGGTCAGATGTGAAAGAATAGTGAAAGAATAAAGAAAGCAGGCAACAGTAGATCTCTTCGGAAAGAAAGAGAGTTTTTTGTTGTTTGAGTCTTCCCAGGCATTGAGTTCCACCTTGATTTAGCTGTATAATTCAGCATCTTAAGAAAATGGAACCAATCAGACCCACCTACTCTGGCTTAATGGTGAAGCAAGACAAGGGGCAATTGAAAGTTGGTGAAAAAAAAACCCTTCTAAAATACAAAATAGACACATACTATTTCTGATGTTTTGTCAACTCTTTTATTTATTTCCCACCAACATTCAAAGATAAATGAAGCTGTGAGTTTTTCTACACTGCTGACTGAAAAAAAAAAAAGGAATCAATGCTTTCTGCTGTGATAGAAATAGATAAATGGATTTTGTAAAAAAAAAAATCTCATAATTTTAGTGGCAGTGATTGCAGGTTTGGTTGTACACGAAATTTTGGGGGTAATTTTGTTCCAGTTTATACAGAAGATAAAATGTAACACAATGTAGTAAAACTGACAATTTTTAAGGTTTTATGTAAAATTTACAGTACAAATGTTAACCTGGTTACTCAATGAACCATTCCAATCACTTGCAAAATCTGTTTGCAGAAAACTATTGTCCTACTTAAAAGCTATTTTGTGCAATGTGATTTCTATTAATGGATAATAATTATTTAATAATAACAATCCTCCTTAGGGAAGAAATATTAATCATATCAGATAGGTGAAATGCAAGCAATTAATTGTACACCTTAGTGATCTTGTAAGTCCTACCTACCTAATACTCTAGGGTTATATGTGATATAGGCAACTGTTACTCGAAATACATGATGTCATTACAAAATTCAGATATTGTGCTTTGAAATCTTCAGTAAAATAGAACAAAACCCAGATTTTTAAACAGCCCACTAAGATTTGTCAAAGTAGTCTAGGTAGCCTAGCAGTAGTCTACTGACTTGTGTTGTAGAAATAAGGTTATGCATCAGATATGTGTTTATACAGCACACTGTTTCATAACTCCTCTTTACAAAAAGGTAGTGAGGGACAGAACTGGATTTCTAGCCCTAACTGTGTATTTTAACTAGCCATATGTTAACAAAAGACTGCAACTATCATGCTTAATTTCATTTCTGTTTTATCAAAAGCCTTCGTTCAGGGTATTTCCCATATCTATGCAATGTGATGTACTGATGTACCTTTAAATTTTAATAATACATAACATACCCTCCCTCAGGTGAACCCATCTCCAGATGCTTTACATGGCAGCTGCATTTTTATATGGTAGAAAGAAACATCCTCATAGACTGTGTAAAGTGTGTAAATTTTGAGAACATGCCAGTGATATTGTCATAACTAGTAGATACTTAGATTGAACTATTTATTAATGACCTTTGAACAAGGGTGTATGTGCAAGTAGATTTGGCTACTATAGTATTAGTTCTGCTGTCAGGACGCTACAGCTTGAAAGCTCCAGAACTGGGAGTTTTAAGAGGACAAGCAGAAAAAAAGTACAAGCAGAAGATGACACCAGATACTCTAGGACTTTAGACACTGATTACAGGTGGTCAATTACTAACAATTACTACTGATTCTAGGAATATAACTTTGGGAACAGGATAAAACTGGGTTTAGGGATAACAAAGAACAACTCTCCAATGTATCCATAGATAGTAAATTAGGAAATGACGTAGTGTTATGAAGCAATTAAAAAGAATCCCACTTCCTGCAGAAGACTTAGAACCATAGGAGCACTGGAGGGGTAAGAATAACACCAGCAAAAGAGGCAGGCACTAAAAAGTCTATGATGTAATTTGTGATTCAAAACCAGACTCCAAACAAAATTCCTAAAACCTTGAGAAATTCCAAAAGGCAGCTGGGGCTACACTCCACCATTTCTTACTTACATAAAAAAAAATTAAAATGTTGCATTAGAAGGCAAAAAAATACATATCTTCTTCCTTTAATGCAACCAGTTTTTCTTGCTCAGATCTTTAATGCTGTCTATGGCTGCCTTCTTTGTAAGTTTTAGTATTAGGCAATCTTTTCGCTTAATAGTCTCCTACATTGTAAATTTCAGCAAAACGCTATCATTCATGCAGTCTTATTCACACCTAAATAAACAAAAATAAAATCTACTTATATTTCTTGGTGAGTTAATTCATTACACTGGACAATAACGTACACTGGTTAACATTTTAAAATGTCAAGCAGATTTGTCTAATTGCACTAGTATCTTTGCAGATAGGAACATACAATTTTGACCTTCTGAATGGTCATATTAACATTTAAAACAAATCTACATATATCAAGCTATGTAGAATATTTGTTGTAAAGTTCAAAATATTTTGAATCAATTCATGCAAGATTAGATAAGAAAATGCAAAGGGCAGAAGGAAGATGGAGAACTGCAGATTCAGCTAACTGTTGATTACCAGAAATACAGAGGTTTCAATCTGAATTTGAAATGTTAATAAAGCATTATCTCTTGTGTCAAAAATTTACATGCAAGTGTAAAACCAAAATATAAACCAAAACCACTAAAAAGAGCTGTTACATTACTCTGTGTAATCTATTAAAAAAAATCAAAACACTTCACCATTAGGTAATGTTAAAAATTGAACTGGTATGTGTTTTAAGGATTGCCTTTTGCAAAATAGAACATTAACATCAACATGCATTCTTAATATCTGTGCTTGTGCATTAAAATATAAATATGTACACCTTGAAACTTCAACAAAGATTATGGAATTTTCAGTGGTTTTATTCACACCAAATTTCCAAAGTGTGTTAGCCACATTGATGAAAGCCAGTTTCAAAATTTACAGGCCTGGTGGAATAGAGGAATTCATTGAATGCTGAAGCACAAATCTAAATTGAAAAGGAGTAGACAATGTGATATAAATATTCTAAGACTAAGATTCACAAAGACGGCTGCTTGTACCTAACAAAGCATGCATCATCTCAATGGTCATGTTATTTGCTATAAGCTTTCATTTTCCCCTTTTTTCCAAAATAAAATTTTAGGAACATCCTTATCTTTCTTGTTCAGAATACAGTATACGTGAATATACTGTGAAAATATATGCAAGTATATGTACTATAGGTGTATCATACATGAACATATAATGTGTTTCTCTTGTGAAAAATTCAGCCCACTGTTATTATATGTACCATGTAAGACTCATCATTATTTACTTTTTTAGCTTGTAGAATGGTAGTGCCCAAAGGCTTTAAGATTTATACTGGGTATTGTACATACTAAAGAATAAGTCCTTACTCTAAAGACATTGTTACTTAGATAAGCAAGAAACAATAGAGTAGGGAGAATAGAGAGAGGTGTAAAACGATTTGCCCACTCACACAGCTGCAAGTTAAAGATGTACTGTGGCATATACCCACACGCCCACCCATAAATCAGTTCTGGGGATTACCTGTGCTAATACCTGTTATTAGGAAAATAGGTTTTCCTTAAAAGCTGTAAAATTGTTTGTCTGGTTTGTGTTGCCATTTATGAAGATTTTCTTTCCACCCAGCAGCTTTGCTCTCAGTAGCAGATTGAAAGCCAATGCAGATCATAGTGACTATGCCTGTGCCTACAGCTGCCTACACTGCCCATGAATTTGGTTCAAACCAGAATGATTCTCTGCTTCCTGGAACCTCCATTTCACTCCATTCTGTTAAATTTCTTCTAATGCAATATAATCTTTAAACCTCTGGAAAAGCATGTAAAATGAGTGTTTCATCCTCACTTTTTATACAAATTAATGGCAATCCGAATCTGGCCAGACCAAAGAAACCACACCTATTCCATATTCGCAGTAGTCCGCCGCCTTCTGTACTTACACTGTAACTGTTCAGTATTGCAAGAAGTAGGGACTCAGTTCATCTCAGGGCATAATACAGGACTGAACAAAGATACCCAAGATAGATTACGCAGTGACAACAATATGGAGCTCTGCCTAGACTGATTAGCCCTTTAAAAAACAGGAGCCTTCCACCAGACTTGAATACCACACTATGAAAGAGTTAAACTGCTTCTACCATGAGAGCCCTGAATCTGGCTCTGAGCAAGCTATTTTTGGTACAGCTCTTTATTGTGCAACATAGACATATCCTTTCTTTTAACTGCTGAATGAAATCCATGGATGTTTATACCAGGTAAAGTCCCAACCATTTGGACAGTTACATTACGACCATAAGAGTAAAACTAAATAGAAATGCAGTTGTCTATACCAGTGGATGATTAGAGCACTCCCTGCTATGATTTTGGCCCCATGTCAACCAGCATTCTCCAAACCAGCTCCTGGGTGCAGTTTAACAGAGAGACTGCTCCAGGAAAGACATCCAAGAGACAATTTCCATGCAGCCTCTCTGTTCTGGATGTTGACAGCATAACTCATGCAGCTTTGGGGTATTTCGTCCTGAGGTCCTAGAAACAACTGTGGCATTCCTTAGTAGATGTAATTATATTGCTTCTGTCAGTCTTTGCACCAGTCCGTCAATGAAAGTTAATGGAGGCTTAGCTGAGGATTCTAAGGGCGGCAGAGTCCATACTAAGGAAACAGATTTTCAGAGAAAGAGTATTTGGTGAAAATAAACATATAACCTTAATTTTGCTTCAGTGTTGGTCCCCAAAAGGTGTTTGATTATACCTATAAATTCAAATTAATTGAAGCTGAGGTTAAAAGCACCAACATTCCTTAATTTGACAGCCTCACCACAAGAGAGGGTTGAGACTGGATAGCTGCCTACACCAAGCATTATTTTTCTTAATCTAATGGGATTCCTTTTAAAACTTATCTTTTAATTTATTGAGTTCATATTACCTAGTTTTGGAGTGTGCATAAGATTAAGGTTTTTTTTTTTAAATCTTAAATTATCCATGCATTCTATTAGCAATAGCATCTTAATTTGATTTTCCAGAAATACCTGTTACACTGGAAAACTTCTATGCTCACATTATGATTAAGAGCACTTAATGAAGAATTCAGATTTAGAAAGTGGCCTATTAGGTAGGCAAGTTATACAGTATTTGAAGTAATATTTTCTGATCTCTTGTCTTCTACTTGATTCCATCTATAGGTTAAAAACTGCTTAGGGAATGAGGCAGGTCTTCATATTTTATTTTGTGTTTGCATCTTTCAATATGTACAACCAGACCTTACTATTTCCCATACTGATGCAGGACCAGGAATAGAACTAATAATTTCCTGTTGGGCTTTTCTATAGTACTGCTTATTGTTGTATCTAGATATTCATTTAAGGAGTTTAATATTCACAACACACCCATTAAGCAAGAAGGGATTATTGTTCCCACTTCACAGTTGGGGTCTTTGTGCACTTAGTTGAAAATACGTTATTTGAATGCCACGAGGACTGAATTCCAAATTCAAAAAGTATAGGGTTTTTTTCAGAATTATTGGTCATTCACAGCTCTCATTCTCAGTGGAAGCTGTGACTACTCATAGCTATGCTAATTAGATCACAGGTATTTTCAGTCAAGAAAGGTTTTCATTATATTCTTGTTCAAGACAGAGGAAAGATCTGCTTGAATGATGCAGGATTGAGTCCAAAACAAGAGAAATAAATATTATGTCCCTCTATCAAATCTTGCTTTAAGCAATTTCTTTTATTATTCAATGGAATTAGAGAATAATTTAAGTTGGAAGGGACCACAGGAAGCCATCTAGTTCAATTCCTTGCTTGGTTGTCCAAGGCCTTGTTCAGTCAAGTTTTAAACATCTCCATGGATGGACGGTCCACTGTTTTTCTTTACAACCCGTTCCAATAAGTTTGATTACCCCCATTGGAAAAATTCATTCTATATATCTAATGGGAATTTCTTTTGCTGCAACTTGTGTTTGTTGACTCTTGTTCCAAGAAGTGCACTTAGGCACTGAGGTAGAATGCTTCTAGAAAAATGGTATGTGATCATTTGCTGAGCAGTGAAGAAGGGGATGACAGAAGTTCCCCTAAGAAGCTCTGAAGCTGTTTTGCAGATGAAATGAAGAGCAGATAACTGCTTTCTATCTGTTGTGTGAATTCTAGTGTTTCCTGACTCACGGTAAATTACTGAGAAGAGATTAAGATTTTCTGAGATAACAAAGTTCCAATTCAGCTGATTACATATCAAAAGATTAAAAAAGACAAATGTACAGTAACTGGATTAGACAAAATTTATCCTTCCGAGTTGTGAGACCTGGTAAACTAGAAAAATACAAGACCAGGACTCAGAACTCCAACAGTAATGTGGTAGCAATCTAGCCAGAATAGAGAATAAAAAAAGAAAAGTTGTCTCTTGGCAGGGGAGCGTACCTTAATTGTATATTTACGTCATGAAGGTGAGAAGGCTTTAGTTATTAATTATTTTATTAGTTAGACACAGGTCTGATTTCAAAATGGCTATGGTTTACTGTATTATAGCTATAATGACTATAGTTACATTAATCTAGAAAATCACAAACCAATATAAATAATAGCTCTTTAGGAGCCAATAGACATGAAGTACATAACTATTTTGCAATTCAAAATATTGTCAGAAATAACCACTGTGAGTAGCAGTACGAGAACATTATCTTAGGAATGGAAAGTTTCAATTAAAACAATTTGCTCTATAATAGAAGACAATTCCATTGAGAATATAATTTTTAGATAATTCCTAAGCCAAATGATTTAAAATGGGACATTTAAAATTCATGAAAAAATGTCTTCATAATTACTATTTCCCAAATATGGAAATGCCCTTTCATTTAAAAAAAAAAAAAAAAAGGCATTTACAGTAAGCATGTTTCTGAAAAATTATGCAGAAAATGAGTACTGATTTGCAAAGTGAACTATCACATGACACTAACTATACAAGAAGAGAACATTTATTTGTATTGAGCTCTGGGAAACAAAATCTCAGAAGATGTAATCTCTGTGAAATTACTTTGGCCTCCAATGCTTTTACCTAATGAGCATGAACAGATTCATTTTAAACTTAGAAACATGTACATAGTAATGGAAGACCATAAGAGATTCTAACTTTAGGACTGCAATACTAATCTTCACTAACTCACTACACACTGATTTTACTAGTAAAGTGATAAAAAGACACCCTCGTACCTAAACTCTGCTGACCTCCTCTTGGTGTGCAAACAGAGCAATTTTAAAAATGGGAGAAAAATTCCTGAAATAAAGTTTTTTTACAACATGGAAGTTAGGCTAGCTGGAAAACCTATAAAAGAGCTCAGAAGTGATTTTTTTTCCTGGTCTCCATGCCATTCTTTAGCTTCAGGATCTCAGTGTCTACGTAGGAGCTCTTAAATGTTCTGATTCTCACACAGTATGAACAGGTATCCTGGACTGTATGTCCTCATCTAAATTCTTAATACACAAGCACATTTGTGGTCTTTCTTAAACTAGAAGAAAGGCTGTGGTGTTTAATTATGAGAAGCTCTGCATAAAGGAAATCATTACATTTAACAAGAAGCGGTCCTTCTGCTAGAATGAATAGTCATCTAATATACTATACCAGCAATACGATTTCTACTGGAAGTATGATTTTTGCAAGATAATATGTCATTTATCCTCACTCTGTTCTATGACTTCTATATTTGGGTATCAGCGATGAAATTTAGAATATACATAGATTATGCATGACATGTTTTCTCTCTTCTAAATAGATTTTAAACCCCTAGAAATTCATTAAAAGGTAACACTGTTGATATAAGAAACAGAAACCTCTAAAAAAAAAGGAACAGCAATGTTTCCAGAACATCATCATTGTGGATGTTTCTGCAGATGAGACAGAAACATTTTACTAAATGACCATGCCGCAACTGATTTTAAGCCTTCCAATTAAAGTTCTTCCTCAAATTATTCCCATGTTTAACCACTGGGGTATTATGAACACTACATTTCTTGAGATTTATAATCCAATCTGTCTCATGAGGCTTCTGATTATAATTCAAGCAACTGCAGCACACACAAGATATGAAAGGACAAGCTTAGTTTGCAAGAAATTGGGAGTAGATACTAAGTCTGCATTTTCTAGGTAGTGTATATTAATGATTCCAACAACTTAGCATAGCAAAGACCTTGGTACAATTATATTATTATACCACAGTATCTAACGGACTACCCAATAAATACTAATATCATACTCCAATTCCTATGCTAGGTGAGACCATAAGTATCATTATAGCTGAGTAGTTACCCAGTAAAACTGACTAAATGATACTGGTCGTTGTGTTGGCCATGTTTCATTGCATGCTCATGTTCAATCTGGCATTCACTCTCTTAGCCTTCACCACTGATTTAATGATAGAAATTTCCTCATAGTTTGTTTAGTCACTGGTGTGATATGTCACAGTCTGATATGTTAACTAAACATGCACTTTCAATCTCATCCTGCTGATAGAAGCCAGAACACAGGGCAACAAGATCACTGGCTTTACCCAGCAGGATTTTTATTCATACATACATATATGCATATTTTTTTATATATATATATATGCACACACTTATGTTCTATGAACCTCTTTTAAGAATTCATGACAGAAAAATAATTCATGGCATTCCTTCCACACCAAGATACTGTAGTGCCATCTTCAATGTATTAATACTTCCCTGTATCTATGTAAATGTTTTACAAAGACTAAGACTGTGTTCTCACTCTTCATGGCAGCATGACGTTGATGACCTAGATCTATGATGTGGTACACAAGAACTCCTTATTAAACACCTCAAGGTCCCAGTCTGCAGTCAATACTCTTGTTACTCCTCTGTAATTGCTATCGTGCAAAATGTTATGCCACTTGTACTATCATAATTCTTCAGGCTATTCAGTTCTTCCTTGCTAATATTATTATCTCCCTGCTTTGGTAAAACTTCTCACATTTGTGCCTGCAGGTATCTTTAGCCCATTTCTACTTTTCCTTCTGTGATGATTCTAAACTGAATAGAAACTTCCCAAAGAGTCAGTTTTTTAAAGATATCCATTAGGAACCTTCCCCACCTGTTTCCTTTTAGGTGCAAACCCTTGTTGTCTCATATAGCCAGTTCTTCAAGCTGACTTGCACAGCAACTGAGTAAGTGCTACTTATTCAGTTTAATCCATTACTTCCTATTTGACACTATACCAGATGCTTTATGGATGACCAGATTGCATCGGCTGAATTTAGCTTGGTCAAAGCCAGAAGAAACAGTAGAAGAGGAGAATCTGACATGATGTCTCTGGTATATTTGATTTGTACCATTTACTTCCCTATCCTTTAAGATTTGAGGTTGAATTTATATGTTCAAGCCAATCCAATAAGGTCCAAATAATAAAGACATGTGGTATAAAACCCATTAATGCCCTGTCCTACTTCAGTATGCCTGCATCCTTGATCTTGCATTTAACACTGGATTTAAAAAACACCTTAGAACATTAATCTTCTCCCTTTCCAATGAAAAAAAAAATAATCCATTTTAGTTGGTTCCACCTTTTAAAATAGTCCATTGTATGAGTTTGGTTACCCTTTGATGCCTTCTTCCTTTTAATGTCTTCCTAATGTTGTGTAATTGACCAAAGGAAGCATCAGTCAGTCACTTCACTGACTGAATTAATTTCTGCAGATAATACAGCTCAATTTCTTTCCTCTGCTATCGCTATTGTCAGTAGTAATATATGCCAACAAAATGCATATGATTTATTTTCTTATTTTTACTTCAGTAGGCAGGGAAGTCATATTGAATGTTCAGAATTTAAGCTTTTATGTAACGCATTGCAGCTTAGTCCATCAGTGAAGAAGATAAAACACATATACATGCACTTAATCATCGCCAGTGCTATTTTTGCCAAGTTGTAAACTTATTCACTCAACTTGGTGAGAACACTTGTTGATTCTTACAGTGAGAGTTCACTCTTCCCATCAAGAGCAATTCTACAATCACAAACAAATGCAAGAGAAATTAGGAAGTTCTATGTGGGTGTGTTTGAGATGCAGGCAAACTGGAAATCCAAATCAAATCTTAATTTCAGTAAGTTCTCCATCTTACTTAGTGAAAGGCTAAATCTACTTAGTATGCCCAAAGTACTTCATCAGTTTTCTCTGGAAAAAATCCACATCACTTGCATCTTCACTTTTCCATAAAAACTATTAGCCCTGTAAACAGAACACAGACAAGGCAGTCTATAATCACCTTCTGGCCTCAACCGATAGTCCTTTGCAATCTGGTTAGAGTGAAAGCACAGGGTAGCTTTCAGTCTACTATCCTCGATGCTCAGCACAAACTAACTAATTTTTAAAGTATAATTTTATAGGCGTGACAATGTACAGGCACTTACTGTTACTTATAGAAATTTATCTTTTCTTTTTTTTCCCCCAAATTAAGTTACTGTAACTCTAGCTTCTCTGAATCCACACTTTTTTCACTTCTTCTGCCTCTTATCCTACAGGCCATATACCTAGTTGATCAACAGAATCCATAAATAACAATCCTGAAGACTGCAGTTGACTAAAGTTCAGTGCAATTCCTTTAGCTGTACTTCCTGCACTTGACACAAACCATACTTTTCATAAGGCGTGTTATGTACAATATGAATGTAATTCCCCTGAAAGTCTTTTACTTCCTTTCATTCTACTCTTTTCACTTTTTCTTGGATGCTGCCAACATGAATGGCTTTATATTTTGAAATTGTGTCATTCTATACTTGATCCTTTACAGAACTTTGATGTATGTTACTCTGTAGTCTGTTCATTTTTTTAAAATGCTATCTGTAAGTGTATATGACAGCTTGCACCAGGTGCAAAAATCATTATTTGAACAAAGGTGTTCAGTAAAACTACTGCCACTGCTCAGCTTTGCAGAACCCATCTTGATAGGGCTAATTATAATACTCTAGCTTCCTTCTTCTAGTCAGCTTTTGACCAAAGACTCCATCCCAAAATTAATACTCATACTTTTGACCTTTTAGGTTAGGCTATGTGACACTTTAATCAGTCTTTAATAAAACCTAGACTACATTCTACTGTCTCCCTGATATTTATTTTTTAAAACCTTTCAAAAAACCCTATCAGAAACTTTGACAAGACCTGTTCTTTGTAAACCCATGTTGGCAACTGATTATCTCATTCCCAATTCTTTTTCAAACAGCTGGTCTTTATATCACGGTGGATTATAAGCCTTCTCTGACATTGAAGTTCTCAGCCCATAAATAAAGAAAAAACCTCTAGCTTTTTATGACTTTTTTTTTTCCAAAATAGAACTTCCAGTAGGTTACAGATATTTTTTTAAAAACAAAATTGCTGTATAGTACATGACATTAAAACTTTCAGTAATGGAACTGTATACTCAAAATGTTGCATGTGTATTAAAGCTAAAAATGAGAACATATTCATTAGCTAAAATGTCAGGGAGTGGCACTTCTCCACGCGGGAGGATGAGATGGAAGCCATGGGTGATCCCAACTCAGACAGTGCCCTCACCAGCCAGGACACAACGGCACAATATCTGAAGGCCGTGGGCAGAGCATGGTGTGGGAAACGGGCTGCACTGACAGTCCCAGACAAATCAAAGCAGTGAACTGGGTCCAGAGTGCATCCAGGGAGCCCAGTCAGAAGATGGGACCAGAAGCACGACTGGAAACAAGACTACAACATAGATCCAAGGTTCATCCAGGAGCTGGAGCCAGAGATAAAACTTGAGAGAGGCACACCTCTAGCAGGGCTCTGACAAGGAGGGGGCACCCGGCCTGACCTGAAAGGGGCTCCTGGACCCACAGGCAGGGGGTGAAGGACGTGCCCAGGGGAGGCTGCTCAGGACAGTTAAGGTCTCGGGGTGCACCCAGGGTCCTGACACTTAACTAAGAGACTTTTTCAAGTTTCTGCATCTTTCTTGGTATTGTAGCCTAAAAGTTCTACCATTCTGGGTTTAGTTAAGTATCAGATTTGCACTAAGGAAAGGCTTAAATGTAATAAATCTTGGACCTCGGAGCCAAATTTTGAAAATATAAGAAGAAATTTAAAAAGTATACATACAAGGACGTGAGTTTCTCCTGAACTCATTCACCAATCTTTTCCACATAGCTAGTTTTTGTACTGCCTTCTAAAACATTCTCTGCTACTGAAGTTCTCAGCCAACAAACAGAACATAATGACATTAATTTATGCCATTATCCGGCTGAGCATTTGTAATCCCACTTCAATTGTCTCTACAGCTCGAACATTTTTTTCTCTCCTAGAGATCTGTTTCATCTTATGATTATAGTTTATCTTTTAGTTAATTTCTTTAAACTCATCAAATAATTATCCCAAATTTTATTCAAGTTTTACAACAATCACTGACTGCATTTGTGTGCTCTTAGCTTTTCATTTTTTTAAATGCATCCATCTTACCAATTTTGCACCACTTGGGACTTTGCAGTCAATAAAGCTCTTATAAAGGGAAAAGTGGTTGGGTTTTTGTTTGTTTGTTTGTTTGTTTGTTTCTCCCCCTGCAGGAAAAATCATGGGCATCCTTTTGTATAAAAGAAATAATTCCACAGAGTTTTAAAATTTAACATTTTGAAAGTATCTACAAGTAGTATTTACTTAACTTTTGTGACTGGTTTTATTTTTAGGTCTGTTCATCAGCAGTTTTTTTCCCTGATATTTATGTGAATAAAAATTTCTTAATGGAAGCACTGTAGAAATAATTTTGATTACCAACTCTCCAAATTACTCTAGGTATCAGGAGGCAAGACCACCAAGCAGTTGTGTACCTTTGACTCTACACAGCTTCCGAGCCATGCAGTGTCATCATTTCTAGATATGTGTAGAAGTGAGTGAGGCATCTGGACAGTATTTTTTCTAAAGAGATCATCTAATATTAAGTATATAGTCTTCATCTATTTAGTTGTCTAAACAAAGGCCAAATGTTTCAAGACTATTAGCTGGTTACCTCCCTCAACCGCACAATCCTGTGCAAACACTGGAGAAACCAGGGAGACTTCTATATTCATGAACCCAAAGGTATACTTGCTCTATACTTTGGAAGTGGGAAATTTTTAAGCATCATACCTTAAGAATGAGGCAGAGACTGGTTTATGGAAAGGAACAATTTAATTACTTTCCATTGGTGTTGCATTACTTGCAAGATCACTGAATTGACCCAGTCTCTCATGCATTCAAGAAAGGGAGAATGAAGCAGCACATCTGGCATACTCACACCACCACCAGAGTTCTGTGGCCAACGAGTAGTCTTTCTCTTGCTGTCTAACACCTATTCTCAACCTTAAGTCATATTGTTCCAAGAATACCTTGACTCATTAATTTAAATGAATATGCATTTCAGTCAAATGTCACAAATATGCAGTCGTCTTTGATATTAGAGTTCAAGAACTGCCATATGCTTCCTTATCAAAACAGAAAGGAAGATGGAAGCACAAATAAACTAAATTAAAAAATTACATTATTTAGTCATCAATGACGTATCATTGTATGAGTCAGTTACAGCTCAGCCAGAAACAATTTTCTAGTACTAACATTCATTAAATCGACACATTTCTGCTACTTTTAATGGAGCTATGTTATCTTCCTTAGGAAACTGACATTTGTTTCATGAAAAGAGCTTGTAAAATAATATGCTCCTCCATGACTGTTAGTAGCACAAGCTTAATCCAAATCATGAAAAATTTCATTTTCCTCCACACTTAATAACATATACTCTCAACTCTCCACCTGGACATTAACTTATCAACATAAATACCCAGTTAACAGAAGTGAATATTTAAAACTATAAATCAGATCCATGTGACAAGGCCCTGTGATTTAAGCAGGGCTGAACCTTAAAATTCTGCTAGGGGAGCTGTAGATTAAGGGAAAAAGTAAGAAGAAAAAAATGACAGAGATTTATGGAAGGGATATAAGAAAATTTGATTTGAAATTCAAAATGCAAAGCCTCAAAACACAGTTTAGACATCTTAAGTTTCTCTCAGAGAGGGTATTTACAACACATTTCTCCTTCGTAGTCTTCTTTCTCAGGAATGATACATCAGTGAGAGAGCATGACCTGGGAGCGACCACAAGCATTTGGCAGCAGAATGCCTTCATTAGTCACAGATGTCCTCCTCATTTGGGACTGCTTGCCACCAAGGGGATCCTCATGAACACATGATAACACTTTAATTTCTTTATCTACCACCTGGTGACCAAGCACACAGATAGTCTAGCAGACAGATGAATACAAAGACATGCCAAAAACCCAGTGCCCACATCAGGTTGAAGTACCACATGTGGAGTCTGTAAACAAGTGTATCAAATGCAGGCTTCTGATAAACTACAGCCTTGACATATTTAGGAGTATTACAGATTAAATTTACTTTAATCACCAATGATTGAAATGATTTAGAACTATAGTTTTTTAATACTCCCTAGGGAAGAGGGCAATTTAATACATTCACACAACTATCCAGTTGTTCATAAGAGCCTTCTGCAGATATGGAGACCTCATTTAAAAAAGAAAGCTAAAAACAGAAAGTCTAAAAGGCACAGGACATTTTATATACATAGAAGCATTGTAATGCTAACAAAGATGTAGCAAAGCTCAATGTAAGATCTTACAAGAAGGGAAGGTGAGTTTATTTTAAAACCCAGTTTTATTCACTCACACTCATGCTCTCTCATATATACCAGCAACCACCAAAACAATTGAGTCCAAGGAGTCTGGCCAGCAGTTTGGCTGCAAGATGCATGGACCCAAGTGGTCTGGCCAGTACTGAAGCACCAAGACATATAACCAGTGGTCTAGTCAGGATTAACAATGACACTAATAACAAGTGACAAGAGCTATCCAGTCCTGCTAATCCAGGTGCTATCAAAATCCAGCCATTCTTGAATCTTTGGCTGTCTGCTGATCTCACAACTAGACATTCCCCTTCTTTCTCTATTCATATCAATCTAACATTTCTACTACAAATGTCTACATAAAACACAGACCCCTGACACAGGGTCCTAGCTACCATGACACGAAATTCACATTATTCTCACAGTTGCTCAAAGTCTTGCTTAAGAACATGGATGATCCCAGAATTTTGTGTTCAGTCCAGCTGATGGCCTGACCTGTTATTTCTGAATCACTGATAATTTTTAAAAATGATTTTGTTTTATGATGGTTTTAGAATAGCCATAATTATAAAAAGCTCATGTTTATGATAGGCAGTTCTAAGCATTGTCATTAAAGGATTAAATGCAATTAGACTGTGATGTAGATTCATAATGGGACAATAAAAATACATGATCAGAAAAGGCTAGTAGTGCCAGTCAGATTATACAGACTGACATATAAATTAAACGAGACTCTGCTATCATTCAAGCTAGAAAGAGTACTAGGTTATTGTGTTACTACACAGAATTTATGAAAATAAGTGACTGCACTGATGCCAAAACAAACTACACGTATGTTATGAGACTGGGAGTATACTGAAGGTAACCACGGTCTGTATAGTTTCCAAAATCTTCTTGGATGCATCCTGCTACTGATAAAAAAGGAGAGGAAAAATAACCTCCCAACAGAAATAACACGAATTTTACTTCCATGGGCTAATGACATCACTGATACTAACACCAGCACTGATGTGCCTATCTTTCAAGGAACCATTGAAAATTTATACACATTTCCTTTGCGTTTATGAAGTCAGCAGAGAGATCTGTGCAGCCATAGGGTAGTAATATGACCAAAAAAAGGAGCCTCACAGTGCTAGTCACTCAAAATGACAAGCCCTCAAATTCTGTCCAGAGCTGATTCATATACTTGGCACAAATGCAGTCTTTTATAAGTCTTCCTAGCATTCATGCTCTATGGCATTAGCTCCGTAAAACACAGAACCCACTAGTACAAGGATGCTGAGAATTTTTACTTTGAACAATTTTGTGGAAGAATAAAAAAGGAAACATTTTGGTGCATTAAACTGTTAGCTTGACTTCTGCATCACCATTTGTTAGTGGCATGAGTGCTCATCTCCAGCAGGCTAAAGGGTTCTGCTGCTTGAATGGCTACTACTGAAACAGAAAGTTGTAAATCTCTTGCTATAATACATGTCACTGTATACATTGCAAGATCCTTGACTCCTCCCTAAAGATTGCAGCCTGAATGATGAAACACCTACAATTCAGGTAGGCAGTGCATCACAGAAAACGAAGCAGAATAATGAACAGAGCCATTAAATACTGTATTATTGGAATGCAGCTTGGCTAGGACTCATTTTGTATTCTGTATTGAACTACAGAAGTGCACGTATTACAATGTACAAATTGCTCTGAATAGCTCTTCTGTGTCAATGCAATCCATTAACACTGCCTGTAAGAGGGTTTATTATAAGCAATTTCTTTTAAAATATTAATTTCAAAGCATCTATTAGACTCTTGTTAAGCTTTGACTATATTACTGTTGATAACCTTCCCTCGTAACTAACTATATGGGTTATTTCCTTTACCATTTTCATTCTTTTGTAATTCCATTCAAAGGCTAGTCACAAGGGATACTAGAAATGCAGCACAGCTCAGTTCTTGATCTTTCCTGAATATGTCCCGGAACTTCAGAGCCAGAAAAAAAAATCTAAATTCTGCAATGATTTCAACAAAAATTAGAGAAAACATTAATTCTGCCCAGGAGTATAAAGAAGCAAAATCTATTTATTCCTATCTTAACTGTTTACACAAGCTTTTAAATCCATTGTTAGTTGCAGGCACTCAGAAGCTGGGAGAACTATACTGCTCCCTTTTTCACCTCTTTCCTTCTTCCCTCACCCCCAATTAAAAAGGAAAAGGCAGGTTGTTCATGCCACAGACTTAAGTCTTCAAACCTCTTAACAATGGGAACAAAACCTTTTTCCAGCTTCACAAATAATGAAACTGCTTTCACCTGCTGATTAGTACCACCATAGGTTGAAAGGTTGAACATGCTCCAGCTCATGTTTCCTTTTTTTTTTACCTATTAGTTCACACTGTTTACATTGATAATTTTCCCACCCATCCCACCCCCTGTAAATACTAGTTAATTTTTTTCTTTTTATTTCCTCATGGGCTTGTATTCTAGAGATCTGACAAAAATAGATTTCCAGTACTTAGTGTTCTCAAGATTTCAAATACCGCTTTGACATTGTTCTTCTAGCCTGTCTCTTTTTTTAGGATATGTACATTACGGAAAAGGAGTCTTACAAAATTGAAATCATCTACCTGTAATTTCCCCCCAAATAAGCACATTTGGTATTTTCAGAGCTTTGTTAGGAACATTCTTGTTACTTGCACCTGTTACAAGCAGCTTTTGAGAAAAACTGTAAAACACTTTCATCTATGTTTACTCAGATTTGGTGTGGTGGTATCAATCACCTTGTCGCAAGGGAAAGCTAGCGCAGACCACACATGGATATTCCTCTTTAAAACTGTCATTTGCTTCACCCAGTAACATTGTGAAAGGTAGAATTTTGTTTGTGATTGTTAAGTCTTTGATAGCAAAAGGTATGAGTCGAAAAAACCACCCGCAAGAGGCAAACCCGAAAGCTGTGCTTCCTTTACCAAACACGAAGGGGGAACCTGCTGTACCAGCAGTGATGGGAGGCAGTGTCATTAAGCACAGGAGGCAGCATGCGAAAAACCCTTCTCTTCTTTTTCTTCCTTCCTCCTGTACTTATAGAGGCTGTCACTGGCCTTTATACCTTCTTGTTATCTCTCTTTTTGTTTTCACCAAGTCATATTTACATATACTGGCTATATATTTTTTTCTCCTTGCTGTGTCTGAAAACCAGTTGCACCCAGTTCTCAAAGCTCTATTCCCTTAGTAAATGGTAACTGACCATTTTGTGGTCTCATGCTTTTACTCCTGGGGGCCTGTGGCACCATCTTGGGCTGATACTCAGAAGCCCTTGTTATGCGCCATGGTTATAGTACAAGAAACGAAGTAGGTGCATCAATGTTTAAATTAAAACTATAACATTTTCTACACACAAGAACTAATGTATATCAAAGTTTTTAATAAGCAATGTGATGTTAAACTCAGAAGGATTTGAAAGGTTCCCTTCCAGGCTCTCTACACTTGTAACTACCATAGCTTGTCTCTCAGCAAGAAGCATTAGCTTTTGCTTAGTACTGCAAGCAGTAAATTGCAGAACATATGAAGCTTATATATTTCACCAGCCAGTCCACACAGCTTCTGTTTGGACAAAGCAAATTCCAGTATGATTATGAAAGGGCATACCCTCAACCTCTTTCTACATTGCACTCCTAGTACAAACTTAATGTACAGATTTGTAGGTTCACTCTTCTTCCCTCTCCCAAGACAATCATCTTGCTGTTTTTGAGTTAGGAAAAGTTAAGCAATAGAAATTGTGGAGGTGAAGAGAAGGAGAACTCTAGGAAGACTGAGTAATATCCTGTTGAAAGGAGCTAAAAAAGCAAAATTTGGTTGCGCATGTATCTACTAAGAGGAGAGCAAAAACAGCTTTCTGGCAGTAACTACTCCAAGCTGGTTTTGGGGACAAAACCTAGTTCCGATACATTTGAGCTGCAAATGAGATGATTGAAGTTCTGTGATCAACGGAGTTCTTGCCTTAATGAACTCTAATCATGTAGAAGAGACGTGAACTTGCCAGCAAGCTTTAATGAACATCTGTAATTGTTTTGAAAGGACTTTCATGATAGAATATTTCAAAATTTATTTTAAAAAAATTCAAAAACTTTCAAAACCCAGCATATTTCAAAAGCTTATTTAAAGTCTCACACATTTTAAAAACTCCAACAAAACCATAATGAAATAGCTTCTTTTTGTGTTAAGAGGACGTCAAGTTTCAACATGTTTAACAGAAGAAAAAATTATTATAATGTAAATTGCTAATCATCAGAAATGAAATCTTCTTGAGTTTCTAAAATGCTACTTTTGAATCATGGAAACATGACTATAATTATAGTACTTATTTTCTGTTGGACATTCCTAGAATACCTCCAAAACTATAATGGCCTACATATTACAAACACCAAACTACTTCAAATTTTTCAGAAAAGGTCTTGAGTTAGCTCAGAGTTCCATCAGTCTCATACAGAAAACTGTAACAAAGCCTACATCACATTTATTTAGGTTGTGTATCTCCACAGGAGGAATGTTGCCCTGCATTCAATGGATTTGCTTTCTCCCCTACCCCCATCTCCCAATAACTAAAGTAATAGACTATAATTTTGTCACAGTTGGGTGTTAAAAGAGATGATTAAAATTTTCCTATAACTTTGCTTCACTGCACAATTGCAGTAAATGTTCTCTTATTCTAACAGAGCGAGCTGTTTTGTCATAAAACCACTTAAATGACAAAGAGGGAGAAAATGTTTTTTTGCCTTTTTCACATTTCTTATAACACTGAGGAAGTCATTCATCACTGCTGAGATTACTGAATTTAGCTATGTGTCACAATGTATGTGATATCCTATAAATGAAAACAATGCAGGAAGTATGACCTCTAGATACTCACTTTTTAATACGCAGTTCGGTCTGCAGATTGCCCAAGAGATGAAGAGTGCATTGCAATGTGAAAATGCATTCTTCTCCAGAATTCCCAGAGTTCTAAGGAAAAAAGAAATCTGAATGAGGATAGTTTGAGACAATATATAAGCACAGAAACACAAACTGGAAGAGATTACAAGGAGCTATTTGCCCCTTTAACAGTGTTCAAAACCAGAGTGTTTTATTAAGTGAAGTTGACTTCTTTCTGGAAGCTGTTGAGAAAATTGCACTCACACTACAAATGAAAATCCTCAGCATACTTATCAAAAAAAGGAGTTAAATCAAAATTACCTGACCACACATACAGAAGTATATGATATCTGCAATCTTAAGATTTTTCATAGACCTTGATCTTTTTTTTCAGTTCCTTGTAAGTTTCAATCACGCCAAATTATACACAAGAAATATGTAAGATTTTAGTGTTTCTGAATAAAGTCTGCTTTCCAATAGCTGAATAAGTCACTTTACAACAGTCACTAAGTCAACACTTTTTGGCCTATTGATGAAAAATATTCTGTAAATATTTTTATTATTTCTGAGAAAGTCCAGTCATCACAGAATAGGTGGCAAAGTAAACTTTGGATATATGACAGCAGTAAATTCAGAAATTCAGTTAAGTTTCAGGTTAGCTAAATTTCAACTACCATACTATACTACCAGATACAGACAAATTATTATTTTTTGAAAACAAGATCACTATATCACCTTCAGTAAAACACTGTTACAGTCTCATCTGGTAACTATGAAAAGATGGAGTATATAAACCTGTTATTTCATGTGAAGTACACAGTTTTACCTCCCATTTTTGCTTAAACATCTGCCTATATATATATATTTAAAGGTGGACATGGCCCATAAGGCAATACAGATAATTTGCATAATGAAGCCTGTGTTTGATCTAAATCTACTGGCCTCAGAAACACTTGCAAGGAGCATCTAATTTTTCAGTGTTCTCACTTGTAGCTTTTAATGCTGCAGCTTCATGACTCTTGTTACATTTAAAAAATTATTTTTGGTTTGCACTCATTTGCAAAGATTAATACCTGAAATTTGCTATTTGCCAGAGGCAGCTAAGGCGGCAACATAAACTGAAACTATTCCCAAACTGTTTAAACAAAGCACAGCTCTCTCATCTGAAGTGGTCTGGTTCTCGTGGTAAAAGGAATCAATAGCGTTAGTCATGTCCCATTGCTACGTATCAAGTTAGGCCTTTGAGGTATAATGAAACGCACTCACACTGAAAATTAATATCCTGTGAGGTGTCATTTTAATGGAATGAATAAATAAATACAAAAACTTAATAAGGAGACTTCATTCCTATTCACCTGATCCTGCTTCTCTTCCAAACAATCTCTAAACTTTTTGTGATTTCAAGACTATCCTGAAAATGGAGTAACTACAGAAAAGAACTTCAAAGATCTGTGATCAGTCTTTTTGGCATATCTTATTATATGTAAGGGGGAAAAAATGTCAGCTGCTTTTCAGATGTAATCTATCAAAACCTCAAAGTTCTACTCTTCAAAACACTTTTTAAGAAGAAAACAAATCAATAAGATAACATTATTCAGAAAAGGGACTGAATTCTAGCAGCAGGACAGTAAGACAGTGATTCAGTTCCCCTTCTTTTGAAACCAAAGACAGGCAATACAAAACAAACTATTACTGAGGAAAATATTTCACTGGGACTTAACCTTTTAAAAGCATAATTTAGTATAATTTAGTTTGTGTATTGCACACCTTGCCTTTACTCAACTCTTTGACCCTACCTACACACCTCAATGCATTTTACTTTGGTTATGCTTTCCACTTATTTTTTGAATCCTCTGATCTCTTGTTTCTACTCCAACACTGCAAAAAATCACCAATATTGTATTGATTTCTTATTCAAACATTGTCTTCCCTGTTTCTACCAGGTCTTTCACTTACTCCCTGGATTCAGGTACTCTTAGAACTCCCCTATTTGAAGTCCCATTTGAAATCCCATTCTTCCATCTCTAACTCGCACATTCTCTTCCCCCAGGGCATATAGGTGGTCTAATTATATCAGAGAGTTTGAGGTGAAATTAAATCAGTTTACACGGGAAACACACATGAGAAAGCAAAAAGACGGATTAAACCTCTTTTATATCACAACTGTCCCTTCCGCTATTAATATTGTCAGATACAGAAAGGCATACTGCAAATTCAGTACACACTCAAAAACTTCTGTGATATATCAGTCACATCTCATACAACACATTTCCTTTCCCTGTATTTCCATGTGACCAGGCCACCTTATGGTAGTTATTAACGTGTTATTTTTAGCAGTCATTTTTATTTTCTATTCAGATGGCTCAGAACTCCACCTCTCAGCATAAGGTTGCTTTACTTACAGAGAATAAGGCAGATTTGTGAAAGCAGATATCCCTCTCTTTGCTCCAAGATAGCTTGAGGTAAACTGCACCAAGAGCCACATCTCTTCTCAGCCTTATGTAAACTCTTCAAGGGACTGATGCATTTAAAAGTTGCATCCTATAAATCTTTTTGTAACACACCAAAATGGTAAGGCTACCTAGCTACTTGACATACATGTGGTTTTACAGCATGATGCTGAAAGTGCAGCTGCTTGTTGATTTGTGTTGGAGGACTGCAGCAGGCAGAAGGAATGAGATCTGGTATAGTTCTGCCCTTTAAAGTAGCTCCTAGACCAACTGAATCACCCTACATTTTGTTTGGGGGGAAATCTCACTGCTAGACTGCAGAAAGTATCCTGGGAGTAATGGAGCATGCACACAATATGGGCACCAAAACAGAGTGATCCAATGTGAAAAAAGAAAATACACTGGAAGAGTAAGAAAAGAGCAAGGAGAGAAAGTACTTGTTAGGCATTTGAAACCAGCCATTTTGCAGGCAGAACAGGGTACTGGTGTGCTCCTTTCAGTGAGTATGACAACAAATATTCACTTTTGTTAAAAAAATATGCTCGTAGTATTACGATATTGGTATTGACAAAGGAGAACCGCAGTGGGTATTGATTGACATACGGACCAATATTAAAAGTAAACAGGTTAAACATATTCACAGAAAGTACAGTTTAAGGCTCGGAAATGTAACGACAGCAGATGTAAATTATCAGTGAATCAAGAAAATGCAGAAGAGCACTTTGTAGCCTGAATTCCCACATCCTACTGGCACAGGATTGGGGCAGAGAGGGAAGTTTTGTGCATGACATAGAAGCATCATTGGGATAATTAGGCAATCAGAAATGCAGGGCATATCACAGAGGGTACCTGCTTTGAAATGTAGACATAGCCCTTATAATAAGAGAGCCCCATGGTATCATTCTTTTGACAGTTTCCTCATCTGACAGATGTGCTCTCATAACTTTTCCCAGAAGAACTCCTTTGAACTAGTAGATTGACATGGCAACAATACAAACCACTGGAAATATTTAAGAGTTTTACCAACCTGTGCAGAAATATACATTCTGTGCTCTGTAACCTATGTTTGTGCCTGGTTTTTTGAACAGAGCATGCAATGAAGCCATGTGGTTTACTTAGTGTGCCCAATCAAACTTGTATATCCTGGGTGACCAGGAGCCTTTCTTTGTATTTCAGATTAGTTTTCATCAAAACACTCGGTCACACATTACTTCACTGTTTTCGTAGGCACCTTCCTTTGCATTTTATTTTCTCCTGTAACTTCCAAGTCAGTGAAAATCACTTTTCATTTTGAATCTTAGTGATTCTAGCCATGTAATGTCCAAAGGCCCAATCTGTTGTTGCATGAAGCACTGATGACTAAATCCATCCCTGTCTTCCGTCTCAACACAGCAATTCAGATCAACTTGAAATCCTTGCAGCCAATCTGTTACTGACTTGATAATTAGAAGACAGGGTTCACTGACTATTCAGAGCCTACTAAGAGGTTGTCACAAGAACAGTAACAACAATAAAAGGCAGACACTCCTCACTCCCCCACAGTAGTCTTTACGTATCTTTCCTGAAAGAACCAAACTTGAAAAAAAGTAGAAGTCTGTAAAGTCCTAATGATAGCCCTTCTTTTAGAAGTAAAAGACACAATGCTTTTCATTCAGGACACTTGAAACTTACTTTGGTGTAATAGCTGATTTTCTGCAATGAACAGTCTATTCACTACTGTCACTTAAGTCCAATGTCTCTTCAAATCTTTCTTCCCCTAAACACCCTGGTTTCTACGTCACAGGCATCCTGTAAGCCTGTAGCAGATTGCAGTGTCCCACCTGAAGTGCAGTCTTCTCTGCCAACTAAGAACACTCCTCAGCTGCTGTTTTGTAGGCCTCAAAACCCAGCATTTCTAGAAGTCCATTACAGAAGAATTATGTGAATATTTTAAAGGATAAAATTTTATCTCCTGAAACTTCATACATTTTACACAGCTAGCAAAGTTTGAAACAGTTTGTAGACAAGGAATTTTTGACCACGGAGTCCATATACCATGGAAAACATGCTGTTTCCAGAGAAGAATAAAAAAAAGAAGAAAAACCGTGTACATATTGGAGTTCCAGATCAGTGCAGAACTTCTAAGAAACTATAGGTGCGGAAGTCTCCAAGTGTTGGACTTCTTTCCCTAAATATATCTTTCATTTGTATCTAGTTCCAGTGCACTAACAAAGAGCACAGCTGGAATCTCTCGTGGCTCAGAACTTGTGAATACAAGCAGAACTGCCTCTCTCTTCAGTGCAACGCAAACCCAGGAAAACCAGCTTAGAGGTATAAACTGGTGTAGGATGTCATGGTTGCTGCCAGTTTTGCTTTCTACCTAAATGATGTAACTCTCAGTTATAAACTGGGGTGTTTTCAGGCTACATGCACAGAATATTTTGAGGAAAAACAGAGCAAGCAATAATTTATGATCACATAAACATATTCAGCCTGTACTAAAGAAACACAGGTAACTACCTCTAATTCATCCTGTTCATCTCATTAAGTTAATTCAGCCTGGAAAAAAAGATCCAAGAAGAGAGCTCAAAGTCATATTCCTACTCAGTCTGTTTTCTGGAGAAAAAACCACTCGTGCTATGTTTTACACAGATATGAATCTTGCACCCAAATATGACACCCATCAATTTTCATTATGAGTTGTGTATTTTGCTAGCTAATGTTTAAAGGGGTTTAGTTCAAGTAGTACATATCTAAAGAATGTAAATATTTCAGAGTTAGAAAATGCAATATTTACAATTATCTCTGCAACCCATGCACTTTCCTTTTCAGATACCAGTTTGTGAACTGAAACAGACCAGGAACCTGTGAAAAAAGTGTATTATAAGATTAAAAGTGTGTGTACAGGTGAACTAAACAGAAATAACACTATCAATACTGTTTGCTTATTTCTGAGCACTTGGTTTTTCAGCATATGTAAGTTTTAGCCTGCATAACATTTTTCAGCATAGAATATACTCTTCTGGATACAATTTCAAAATATTTCCTCATCTAACACTAATAATCTCAAATGACTGTTGACTGACCATATGACCAGGGTTTGAACTCTGAATTCATTTGCAGCTTCCTGGTTGAGATACATGAGTGGTAGATCATACAAATATACTGAACAGGATAAAACAATCTCTTCTTTTACATCACGACTGTCCCTGCCAACAATTCTAGGTAGTCTCAGAGCAGGGCACTTCTAATGCTGGAGTGGGACCTTGAGCATTGGAACATCTATGTTGTGTGGTCATAAACTGTGAACAGTCCCAGCTTTCTCACCATTTCCTCATAGAAGAGATACTCCAGTCCCTTAATCAGCTTAGTGGCCCTTGACTCTTTCCACTAGATCCATCTCTCTCTTGTACTTGGGAGCCCAGAAGCAGACACAGCACTCCACACGTGACCTCACCAGGGCTGAGTAAAGGTGAAGAATCACCTCCCTTGACCTAGTGGCAACACTCTTTCTAATGCAGCATCTCTGTATTTCTCCTGGATCACCTGATCCTGCTTCCACCTTTTTATAACTGAGTTTTCTCAGGAGCCTCTTATTTATCCATGCAAATTTCCTGCTACCTTTGTTTTAATTCCTGCACATCGAAATGGAATATTCTTGGGCTTGGAGTGGATGAATGTTGAAAATCAACTAGCTTTCTTAGACCCCTCTTCTCTTCAGGATTGTATTCCATGGTATTTTTCTAAGCAAATTCCTGAACAGGTCAAAGTCTGTTCTCCTGGCGTTCAGGGTTGTCATCCTGCTATTTGCCTTGTTTCCTTCTCTCAGGGTCCTGAGCTCCACCACCTCATGTTCACTGCAGGCAGCCAAGGATGCCCCTGCCCTTCACATCTCTGACCAGTTCTTCCTTATCTGTATGTATCAGGTACAGCAGAGCATCCTCTCCATCAGCTCCTTGATCACCTGTGTCAGGAGGTGCCTCCTAAGGCCCAAGGCCTCCAAACAGAAGGTTTCTTCCAGTTGTCTGAAGATGACCTCATACATTACTTTGTAATCAGGTGGTCTTACAACTTTGCACATGGTCTGCCCTTCAGTCCTGACCCACCAGTTCTCTGCTGGCTCATCATCTGTTCCCAGGCAGAGCTCCACGCATTCCAGCTGATCTCTCACACACAGAGCAACCAAAGGCATTTCACTTACTGTGAAAAGTAGCGCACACATACATACAGATACATGACACAAATACCTCTGTATTGTTCTGCAAAAAACAAATACAACATTTTAATAAATTCACTCATTTCAGTTTCAATAGATAAAAAGTTTATAGCATAACCCATTAATTGATGTTTTTGCATTCAACAAATTTTCATCATGAATCATTCCTGAACAGAAATATGAAACAAAAAAACTTCCACTGAATAAGGATGTTTATAACAAGAATAAATACAAGCTACAAGTCAAAATCCCATTGTTCTAGCTAACAGTGAATACCATCTTGTTTCAAAAGTAACTCCAGTGGCTTCAAAACTACTGCACAAATGGCTCTACATGAGAGCCTTTATAATGTCTGTAGCAGGTAGAACAACTTCTCTTTCTGCACCACAGAACACTATTCAAAGCTAGTTTTCCTGCTTTGCTGGTTTTGACAAGCAGACTGTGAAACAGATTTGCAAGACAATATACAAAATCAGGGAACTGCAGAGTTATTTCAGCATCCCTAATTACAATGCAGAGTCGGAAATGCAAGGACTGTCGACGCTTTTCTTCGCAGAGCTCAACTATCTATCAGCTGAAAAAAGCCTTGTTATAGCAAAAGTCAACTGGATAATTACAAGTACCTCCAACACCACCGCACAGTAAAATATCTCATGTATATTTCATATGAAAATCTACTCAATTATACTATTATTCTTAGTAAATCTACACAAGAAGAAAAGATTTAAATTTCAAATTAAAGAACCGACCTAAAGCACGAAAATACACTGCAACTGATTTAATATATGGGAATTTGGTGAGGTCCAATGAGCAGACCACGGACTGAAAGTATTTCTCAGATGAAATACTGTACAATTTCATCAACTTCAGTACAATTGTACTGCCTTAACAGCCAACCATCTTCCTAATGTGCCTGCTCATAACAGCATTATCATGAGCTTTGATGTTTAGCTGTTGCTCCAGGTAGGACTGTGGACGTCCCAAGAGATGGTACATTCTTCATGGCTGCTGAGAGTAGATAGCTGCAAACTTCTTTCCATACATCAATGTCATTGTGCAAGTCTGGCTAGCTGTATTGAAGATATATCAGAGCAAATCTATGGAGTGTTTGAAAGCTCCATTTTTGTTGACTACTCCTTTGCTATGAATTTGGGAAAGGACTTAGGCAGAGCACAGCAGTGGAAGTTTAAAATCAAAGTGGCTGAACAGAAATCAGAAAAATGGTACAGTAAAGTTTAAGAGAGGCATATAGAGCAACAGAACTAGAGCTATCTCAAAGTGAGTGAAGGCCCTCAGCCAGGGTCTGTACTGAATGTACAAATATCTTCCCATATTTGTGAGGGATAATAATAGATCTAGAGGACTTATTATTATTATATGTTCACTACTGTGCTCCAAGGTTGATACACAATTTAAACATTAACTCCAAGGTCTTAGCACTTTTCAAAAAAGATGCTGCTAAGTAATTAACAATAGACTTGAATATTCTGAAGAATCTTCAGAATTAAATAAATCCCCAAGTCATAACAAAAAATTACATACCTCATGCAAAGTCATCTGAAAAACAAAACAAAACAAAACAAAAACCCAGTAGTACTCCCCTAAGACAATGGATGGATTTCCTCTTTACTTCTGTTTCCTGAAAAGTGAGATGAAGAAGCTACCTCTTCTGCTCTCTTTTCCTTCTGGGGCTTTATCTTAGTTTCCATATTAATTGATAAACAAGAATTTATGAAATCCTACATAAGAAGGTATTACATCTATTAACAAAAATAATAAAAGCTTTTCTTCTGTAAGACTTATGTCTCTCAAGGGATCATTTTCTTTTCCCCCTAATTTGACCCTTATCCATATTAGAAAAAAGTAAGGCAAGTTATCTGGATACAACCTTTGACTGACTCTCACTTCCAAAAAACCAAACATCCCCCCCCCCCCCAAACAAGCCCTTATTTTTTAAAAAAGTCCTGACATCGTTCCCATTATATGAAATTTAAATTGATACAAGGCTGCCCTGTCAGAAGCTTTCTCTTCTATCCTTCCTTGCCATCCCCTTGATGAAGCACTGCATCAGGGAAAAAGGGTTTTCAGAACGAACTAAAAGTTGATTGTGAAAAAGTTGGAAATCCTGAACTGGCAAGATTTCTTATATCTAGTGAATAAATACTACAAACCGGAATATTCCTGAGCTGGATCTGTAAGGATCAAGTGATCTGGAATTGATTTAGCTGAGAAATGGAATCACAGTTATACACAACAAAAATAGTAAAGAGATGCTCTTCTCTGAGCATCTGAATATAGCTATATTTCAGGTGGACAGGAGAGTCTAAAGAAAAATATGTGAATACAGTATGTTTAGTTTATTGATTTCATAAGTCAAACCAAGAACTACAAGAGTCACAGGTGCTTTCCAGTAGTTGGTAAAAACATACCAAGAACTGACCTCCAGGAGATGCTTAGCATAGAAGATGACTATTGTATGGCTACTACAACAACAAAGCTCTTCTTACAAAGGAAGAGGTAGAAGAGACAGAACAGGTGTTCCTTGATGGCTTTCAGACATCATTACTTTAATCATGGCTAAGTATTCAATAAGTAAAAATTAAACACTTCAGGCACAGGAAGAATAAAAATATCTTCACTAAGAGCTAGAGCATAAACCCTTTTGTTAAATAGAAATGAGACAACACAAAAGATTTTACCTAGATGTAAAAAAAATTCTGTAATAATGCTCTGCTTCTCTTTGGATTTATTTACATCTTGTGATTATTTCCAAAAGGTCACTTGTTCGACCACCATAAAGGGATTCTGTTCTTTACTCTATATAATCATGCCCAAGGAGAGGGGTGTCATGCTAACACACCCTTATTTTGTTATTTTTTATTGACTGTGATCCTACTCTCCTCTTTCCAGCTTTAACAGGGCCAGATGATACCATGTCCTCTGCTCTAACTTGGATTACAGAGTGGATTGTTTCTGAAAACAAAGTATGAATTTTGGTGCTCATTTGAAAAGCTGCTTCTATTACCATTAATCATCAGATTTTTCCCACTGCACGGCTATCAATGAACAGCAAAGGAGACAGAGACACTGTAAGGGTGACTGAGGACAGGTGGACCTAGGTAAAGTTGAATCTCTCCCGCTAAACTTGCCTTCTGTACGAAAGGAAAAACTAAGCTTTATATAAATAAAAAATTATCTTTAGTTCCAAACATTGCAACTATTTTCCTTGTACTTATTCCATTTCTTCTTTGGTAGTGCCATGAGTTCCTGGAGAATAAACACAACACTACAGGAAAGCAGAAAAGATATTAATTTCATGTGAACACTACCCAGCCTGCTTTTTAGAGTACTTAAATTGTGCTTTTGCCTTCACCAGAATGGAGAAACCTATAGTAAAATTTCTTCAAGCAAAATGATCAAGGAGTTGCCCGAATTTAGTTCTATTCTGCTGGGTCCTTCCAAATGCAAGGAGCAAGCAGAGGAGGGCTGAAGCAAACAAATGAGCAAAAGCCTCTATTACTTCAGTCTTGAACAAACAGCAAAGTCCAAATCACTGGCTACAGTATGGATTGTTCAGGACAATTCTCCTGACACGTTCCTCTGTTGTGAGCATCTCAGCCATGTATTACCCCAGTTCCCTCTTTTTGCAGTAAGAAGGATGAGTAAGGAAGAGAGACCTTAATGCTGTATTTCTCACAACAGCTTAGAACAATTACCACCCATTTTTCATTTCATTTGAGATGCTTGCTACCTTCAGTCTCTATAAACATAACCCACAAGTTTTCTTATACTTTATTGGAAGGAGAAAACTGAAGGGGTTCACTCAGTCCTCCTTCAGTTCTTCTCTATCCACCCAAAACACTGAAGCCCTCTTCAAGGGTGCATTTGGCACAATATTTTTATTGTTTTTAATGTCAAAAGTTGCATCGGAATGGATGACTTTCTGTAAGAGAAGACAAACAGTCTTGTGTTCAGACCTGTGAACTCAGCCTGGGCTTTAGCTTCTCAGTATTGTTTCCCATGAGAGTGAGTCGGGATGTTTTCCATCAAAGATGCAGGATAGGTGCAGTGGGTTAACCTTGGCTGGATGCCAGGTGCCACCAAAGCCGCTCTATCACTCCCCCTCCTCAACTGGACAGGGCACAGAAAATATAATGAAAGGCTTGTGGGTCAAGATAAGGACAGGGAGAGATCCCTTAGCAATTACCTTCATGGGCAAAACAGACTTGACTTGGGGAAATTAATTTAATTTATTACCAATCAAATCAGAATAGGATAATGAGAAATAGAAACAAACCTTAAAACACCTTCCCTCGACCCCTCCCTTCTTCCCAGGCTCAACTCTACTCCCAATTTTCTCTATCTCCTCTCCCCAAGTGGCGCCTGGGGACAGGGAATTGGGGTTGATTCATCACATGTTGTCTAGCTGCTCCTTCCTCCTCACACTCTTCCCCTGCTTCACCATGGGGTCCCACCCATGGGAGACAGTTCTCCATGAATTTCTCCAGCAAGGGTCCTTCCCACAGGCTACAGTTCTTAATGAACTGCTCCAGCGTGGGTTTTTTCCACAGGCTGCAGCCCTTCAGGAACAGACTGCTCCAGCGTGGGTCCCCCATGGGGTCACAAGCCATGCCAGCAAAACTGCTCCACCGTGGGCTCCTCTTTCCACAGGGCCACAGGTCCTGCCTCACCATGGTCTTCCCCACGGGCTGCAGGGGAATCTCTGTTCCAGCACCTGGAGCGCCTCCTCCCCTCCTTCTGCACTGACCTGGAGGTCTGCAGGGTTGTTTCTCTCTCATATTCTCAGTCCTGTCTCTAGCTGCAGTTTCTGTTGTGCAGCAACTTTTTTCCCCTTCTTAAATCTGTTCTTCCAGAGGCACTACCACCGTCGCTGATGGGCTCAGCCTTGGCCAGTGGCAGGTCCATTCTGGAGCCGGCTGGCATTGGCTTTGTTGGACATGGGGGAAGCTTCTGGTATCTTCTTGTAGAAGCCACACCTGCAACCCTCCACTATCAGAACTTTGCCACACAAACCCAGCACAGTAGGAATGATTATTGTGAAAAGGTTTGAATGCCTTATCTTACTTTTGAAATATGTAGTTACCATGGATCAGCTAGTACTTTGTAATTCTACAAGCTCTGGTAACTTAGCAGGTACTTGAACCCTCTTAAGACTGAACAAGTTAATTCATGTTTGGGTGGCGCTCTGTTTTTCAAACAAGGAGACGTGGAAGTGTCAAGAGGATATCTTCACTTCTGCTTCAAACTATTTATGCATAAGAAATATTGGCAGCAATAATATTTATTTTTAAAGTACTAGGTTGAGAAAAGTTAGAAACCTTTTAGAAAAGCTCAGCTTTAGTTCTTTGCAATTGAAGATAAACATCTGAAATGTCTTTCCTTCTTGTTCCTTCAAATCTGGTTTGAAGAACCTCTATTTAAGTATCTTGGCTTTAGGGAAAAGTGTACTAAGCTATGTTGAGATAACACAAGTTGTCCAATATCCATTGCTGTTAGCTTATGCGTATCACAGCATCAATTCTGCTTCATTCTAGTGCAGTATTAATGATGAATGCTACAGCTGCAGAGATACTGAAGTTGAATGGCTTCTAGCAGGATTCAGATCCTCTACAACAGTCAGCTGAAGAAAGGAAGAACTACTTGCTTTAGAAAATTGACATGCTACACAGGCCTGGCTAACATATTCTTTTTATTAATCTATATATAAAAAATATACTCCTACTGTTCAGCTTTTCCTTCTGTAGGGAGAAAGGTATAAACTCCCTCTAATTTATTAAGGTATCATCCCTTGTGCCAGCATTCTGTTGCTATTTCCTATGATGGTCAGTCTTGTGAAGTCTGAAGAATTTTTTTTTTTTTGTTACGCTGAAAGTGTTGTTTAAAATCTATTTAGTTAAACAATCACAGAGCACTCCCGCAGCATTCTCCTGGAGAAACTGGCTGCTCATGGCTTGGATGGATGTACTCTTCACTGGGTAAAAAACTAGCTGGATATCAACAATGTGGATGAGGGGATTGAGTTCGTCCTGTCTGAGTTTGCAGACAACACAAAGATGGGCAGGAGTGGTGATCTGCTTGAGGGTAGGAAGGCTGTACAGAGGGATCTGGACAGGCTGGATGGAGGGACCGAGGCCAATTGCATGAGATTCAACAAGGCCAAGTGCTGGGTCCTGCACTTGGGTCACAACAACCCCATGCAACGCTGCAGGCTTGGGGAAGAGTGGCTGGAAAGCTGCCTGGTGGAAAAAGACCTGGGGGTGCTGGTTGACAGCCAGCTGAATATGAGCCAGCAGTGTGCCCAGGTGGCCAAGAAGGCCAACGGCATCCTGGCTTGTGTCAGAAACAGTGTAGCCAGCAGGAGCAGGGCAGTGATTGTCCCCCTGTACTCGGCACTGGTGAGGCCGCACCTCGAGTCCTGTGTTCAGTTTTGGGCCCCTCGCTACAGGAAAGACATGGAGGTGCTGGAGCGTGTCCAGAGAAGGGAAACAAAGCTGGCGCCTGGAGCACGAGTCTTATGAGGAGCAGCTGAGGGCCCTGGGGTTGTTCAGTCTGGAGAAGAGGAGGCTGAGGGGAGACCTTATCGCTCTCTACAACTACCTGGAAGGAGGTTGTAGCGAGGTGGGGGTCGGTCTCTCCTCCCAAGTAACGAGCAATAGGATGAGAAGAATTGGCCTCAAGTTGCACCAGGGGAGGTTTAGATTGGATATTAGGAAAAATTTCTTCCCCTAAAGGGTTATCAAGGACTGGAAGAGTCTGCCCAGGGAAGTGGTTGAGTCACCATCCCTGGAGGTATTTAACGACATGTAGATGTGGTGCTTAGGGACATGGTTTAGTGGTGGACTTGGCAGTGTTAAGTCTATGGTTGGTCTCAATGATCTGAAAGGTTTTTTCCAGCCTAAATGATTCTATGATCACAGAGGCTCAACACTTATTCCTAATTAAGCAGGGTTTGTTTTGGTTTACCTTAAATCAATAAGGAATCAGTTGCAGCTAAATCAAAAGAAGCACTCCGTATCTGGACAGGAATTTATAATGTTTAAGTTCAATGGATTCAAAAGCAACTAGTCATGGCCTAGGTTCAAAAATATCAGCAAGCTTTAAAGTTAGTAAGCACACACAATAGTTTCTTAGGCTGTTCTATGTTAACAGCAATTTTGCATAATGAATTCATAACATTCAAAATTTGAAAGGGAAATATAGAACATTTACTTTATACTACTCCTAAGAACAGCTAAAAAGATACAACTGCTTATAGCTACTGTCTTTTAAAATTGTCACATTGATATTTACCTCCTGAAATAGCTGAAAATAACCCTGGACTTTGGACACTACTGAAATAGACTGTTGTTTCTTAAATATACATAATTTTAATAATAACTAAGTTGAATGAAAGTGTAATTTAGATGTATACATAAGGGCACATACAAGCTGAGTTACAGAACAGAACACACACCAGTTAAGAATGCTGTTTGAAATTATTCCTTGATTTTTTTCCCCTAAAGTACTGTGTGCCATAGACTGTTGATGCTTGAGACTTTAGACTATTTTGCCTTCTTATTAAAAAAATTAAAAATAGGTATATTCAGAAGTCTAGTAACATCCTGAGGAAAGCATTTTTTTTAGTTTTCCTCTGTGCTTCTTGAGCCTGTAACAGAAGAATAAGGTATAAAAGAAAAAACTGAAACCTGTGTGAAAACAGACGCCATAATATAGCACAGAATAAAATGTGTAACTGCTTAACATGAAACCTCCCTTCAGACAATTTATTGACAAAACCACCAGAAATTTTTGTTAGTCTCAGTAAATGCCATTTATGACTGAAGAGCAAGCATACAGACTAAACCACGTTTTACTGAAACAAGACAATGCCAGCTACACAATGTCATCTGTTATGCTAGTATTGTCTACTCATCTTTTAAAGTCAACTTCCACACCTTTTGGTACAATGGTCTATTTTAATATACTTGGACATAAGTAATTCAGTAATAGTTGTCAGATCTCTTAGAAATGCACTCTTCCTACTCAAGCCAGTGCTCAAGGGACAGACATCATAAAATAAATTTCAAAGCCTAATAAGCTTTATTACCTTAAAACATATTAATGGGTATAGTTTCAGACAGCTCTGTAGAAATTAAAACAGACAGTACTCTTAGAATATCAAGTTTAAACTTTCAACTAGGGTAAGGATCAGTATCCTTTATCACAGTAACTGTTTGTACTTTGCAACTGTATATCCACAAAAGAGTAAGGAAACGCTAGGACTCGTTTTTAAGCACCAAGAGCTGGGAGCAATCTCGAGTTTTCCAATAGATCTAGGCATGCAGAGAATACTCCCAGCTTCTTTGTCGTCACATGCCTCTCCTGTTGTCCAGGTGTTTATTACACTGCACAAGTTTCAGGGGCTTTATAAATATGTACCACAGTGAGAGATCAAGAAAGGGAGTAACTGTCTTACTGTAAAGGAATAGTAAAAGGTATTAACATTGTTTTCTTCTGTATTCAGATACTCTGAGAAAAAAAAGTACTGCAACTTGCACCTGCCTGAAATTCTGCAATTGCATCTCAAAATTTTCAACCACAATTATAAGGGCACAAACTTTGTTTACATTTGCACCATGTAGTTTCCATTAGTTCATGACATTGATTCAAATAAAACACATACAGTGCAAATGCTGCGGTAAGGGAATTCAAAATAGTTTGGATAATTCATCTTCCTTCCTGGAAAGTATGTGCATCTTCCTTAATCTGTGACACACTTAAGACAAAATACATTGTTTCTCAGGGGTTTTCTATATAGATTTTAATTATACAGTGCTTAAATTTTAAATTACAATAGAAATTTGACAGAAGACTTGCATGTGGCTACCATTTTTGATCCACCTCTCAGAAGAAGCAAATCCCCGTGAGCCTTCTTAAAGAATAATTTTCTTGAGTTGCAAAGAAGTATTTGAACATCAATAATAAAGCCAAGTCTGTCACTCCAGCTGAGAACAAAGCTTTTCAAGCTTCAGAACTGCCACAGGGACACACTTCTTTTGAGGAGCAAATCCAAAGTGGCACTCAGGATTTCATGGCTCCTGTGGAACAGTGGTGATTGCTGTGCTTGGTTTTTTGTTTTTTGTTTTTTTTTTTTCCTCCTTCCAGCGGGGATGCTGCATTTAAAAAGTTTATTTTTTGTTTATTTCCACGTCTCATTGGAAATAGGAAACCGTGCGCATTCTTTTCCTCTTTCCTCCCCCCCAAATTCAAGCTATCTCCCATAGGCTTTTTTGTGTTTGAAGAGATTTTTATTTTAACTCAAAAAAAGCATAATTGAGTATGGCTGATGCCCTGCAGGGGAATCAAAGTTCTTTCCTAAGTTAAGGCAAACAAGTTACTTTGTCTATTTAAGGGAACAAGGTGACGTACCGATTAAGAGTAGCAAAGCCACAAAAGTAAATGTGAAGGCTGCACTTCCACCCAGAAACAATGCATAAGAATACCCAAACATTGAGATTAAAAGATATATGTTCTTTAGCTGCATGGCAAATCACAGCACACAATATAAAAAAGTAGCAAAATTTTGGTTGAAGTTAATCTCGTACATGATTCTGTTGGCTTCAGCCACATTACAGCAGGATAAATTCATCTGTCTATTTGGCAATCACTAATGTCAATTCACCTTGATGTCTCTTTAAGATTTATGTAGGAAACAGTCAGACAGTTTTTGTTGCATACAAGGTGTATAATAATTTAATACTTAACCTGCATGGAAAGCATTACTGTAAAGCAGACAACTTTTAAAAAAAAATAATTGAGACTTTCTATATGCTTGGGGTTATTCATTACTGAAACATGGAGTTAATTGAGTGGATCTTCTTCAGTATAGGTGACAGGAGGAATTACAATTGCAAAACTGAGTGTATATACTTTTTGGTGATACTTCTGTTCTTTACTCTTCTTCTTACAGATACCAAAGAATCTCCTTTATTATGTGTGTTTTCTAACACTGCTTCTACAGTTCCAAAACCACAGTGTAATTCACTGCATTTCACAGAAATTCTTACCTTCTGCACAGTGACATTTTCTTCTGTTACTAATATACTCAAAAGTACCCTTCTTAAACCACTATCATCAGTTTGCAAAAGAATGACATCTGTACCACAGTATTCCATGATTTTGCAAATATGGGGATTTTAATAGCCCTCCCTCTTTACTTGAACCCAGCTGAATTAGAAAGAAACAAGCGTTCTGTGAAAGAAGTTTCTCAGAAGCATATCTTTTTTAGAATCCATTCTTGAACATACACTTTCTTCGTGCCTTGCACTTTCCCAATGAGTTAGTTCTTCCATGATAAAGCTTGCAGCTGGAAGCAATTAAACACTATAGAGCTACTTCCTATCAGAAACTATGGTTTTAAAGGTACCATAAATAAAAATAAGTGCAGTATTAAAAAATGAAATATTAACATAATACACAGAGACCCTTTTTATACTTGAAATAAAATTATCCTTGTTTTCAACTAACTGCCTCTCCTGAGTCAGGATACGAGCATTAGATGTATTATCCCTTAAACCAAAAGGGATTATGATTAAATTTAGATTGTTAAGCCTACAAATTTTTTCTTTGTATATTCTCTGCAAAGTAAGTTCTAATGAATATCAAAAATTCATTGCTCAAAATAAAAATATCAAAAAAACAAATGCTTGATGAGGCTGTTTGAAATCAAAGCTTGAAACATAGGAGTCAGAGATGAAAAGGTCAGCTGCCTTTTCTATTTTTCAAAGTCTCAAGCAACAGGAATTCTGTATTATTCCTTAGGAGATGAGTCCATTGTCACTCAAACTTTTCCTTATTAACTCTAACTGTAATCTTATTTTATAATCCTTTAATTATAAAACTTAGAGTCAACAAGGCAATGCCATGCATGTATAACATCCTTCTAAGAAGGACATTAGGGATCAATATTCCTTCATCCACTGCCACCCCAGAGTCATTAATTATAACCATGTCTGTGTTCTGTCAAGAGCTAGTGGTAGGTACACATATTTATCCCATTTATAAATTAAGTAAACTTAACGGACTGATATAGAATGAAAGGCCTCATGCAAGTTTAAGACATATTCCCCACTGAGGACTAACGTCCCAATAGGGAGGAAGAAAGGCTTTTCAGGACAGAAGCTCACTGTTAGCCAAGTAAATTGAGCAGCTGGCTCCTTCTTTAACAAAGATGCATCTGTATACTTAAGAGAAACAATTTAAGAATAACCAGGCTGTCTCTTACAGTAGGGCAGAAAAGATTAAGCTTCAGAAGGAAATGTTCTCTTGAACTTCTGAAAGACTTCACAAGGAGACTGGAAGTATGAACTAATATGTTTGATTAAATAGGAGTAATCTGAGCCAATCCTAGAAATCAGAGAAGTTAACTGAAGGCAAGTTGCAAGGGTTTTTACTGAGGATATCTGGCAGAAACAGAGTCTTCTGGGAAAACCCCCTGACTGAGGCTCCCAAGAAGGCTGTCTGCAACAATGTGAACTAAGGTTTAAGGTATGCACACAGACTGAACTTCTGTTCTTTTAAGGATCTGGTTCAATAAAAGCAATGACATATTTCTAATTTTCTTACTACCATAGCCAACATTGGACTGCATTCCAAAACCAAGTTAAAATCAGGGATCTGCTACAGTTAAGTGGAGGTCCAAAGATTGTCAAAATGCAACTGTTCAGAACAACAATAAATAGCAGATGTGAAAGCGTGGCAGTAATCCCAGGCTGATGTATCAGTCTACATGAGTCATAGTAACAGTGCACTGCAACTATGAGAGGAGTTCACATCAAAATTCTGCCATACTCAGGCTTTCCATGAGTCCTACCAGTGCAAGTGGTAGGATGGAGGGGCAGTGAAATACTGTTCTGATATATTCAATTCAATAGTTTTATGAAACCTTCTAAGAAGTCAGTTCACAACTAATTTTGAAAAAATCAAATCTATTGACTTGTTCACTAAAATAGTGGTCCGAGTCTTATGTATAACAAACATCTTCCTTCAAACATAAACTAGCTAATCCACTTGACAAAGGCTCTAAGAGTCACCTGAAGACTGAGATGCTCACACCTTTTACATCATATTGTTTGTAGCAGACACACACTCTATGTTGTCATTTTAACATCAGTTTATACCACTTCTAGTTAGACTAGAAAATATTTGAGGACCTTTGCTGATATCACAGAGCAGTGCAAACAGATTCTCAGCTGGTTACTTTAAGCACAAATGTAATACAAGCAATAGCATCAGGGTTTTATACACTATTAATAGCTATTCACGCAAGCAATTCCCCACCTGAAACAAAACCAATCATTTAAACTAAAAAAAGAAAAATCATGAAAACAGTAGAACTGTATTTGAAAGCTTAAGTTTTTTCAGAGCAACTCAACATTCTTATTTCCCAGTTCACATTTTTGTGACAGCTTTCAAAATCTCACTTTCAGTAGGTAAATGCAAATTTTAAACGATTTCCCTTTTAGCCTCTTCTCCCTAGATGATAAATCTGGGAATTAATGACTAACTCAAAATATTACTGTTTTCACAATGGTAAAGGCTACTGTGCTTTTACATTTCCTGATTCAAGAGAGGTTGAGAATAATCACTATACTCTTTTCCTCTTCTCTTGGCAACTGCTCAAGGCCATGTTATAAAGATAGTAGGCTACGTAGGATATGGCTTGACACCATATGGCCATTTGAAGATTCTTGTTAGATCATTTCTCTAATTGGGAGATTGGGATGAATTATCTAAATTATTAACTGACAAAAATAGTTGGCATTTTAAAAATTCATCTTTGACTTGTTAGGGCAATATAACTGAAAGATTGTTTTTTGACTGCCAATATGCATATGCAATTGAGCTGTAGAGAGCTCAGTTCCTTCCCTAAGCAAGACAGAAATTTAAATCAAGAAATCTTACTGGTTTCATTTAACTTTATAAGACTGCCCATTTAAATTTTACCTTCCTGTGTCTTACGTATGTCTAAATGAATACACCAAAGGACAGAATCTCTTATGATATATCTTCTTTAATTCAACAGTGCAATGTACCATCCTTCATCAGCTGAGGAGTTAATGTTACATTTTTAGTGCTAAATTTTACAGGTGCCCCACAAAAGTTGGAGTTCATCAGATGGAAGCCTCAGCGCTTTAGGGACTGAATATGATGTCTCGTTACTAAGAGACATGGTGATGAAGACAGGAGGTATTAGCAAGGAGACAGCTGCCCAGACTACTCTCTGGGCAATGGAAAGAAATTAGTATGTTCAGTGAACAAGACACATAACCAAGTAAATGCCCCCACCCTGCCTCCTCAACAGATAAATTGCTCTAAAATTGTTTGTATACGCAGATCCTATGAACAGAGTCCAGATATTTCAGATGTGAAAGTCTATGTTACACCTATCTAAAGTTCATGCATCTTACTTGGAAGGGAAACATGGCAAGACTAACCCTCCAATAAACCTCATGTCCACAAGAAAACAACATCAGCCACCAGCACCCCTGCTGCCTCCTCTCCATACCAAAGTTTGCCCAGCTGGAGTTGCAGCCTGACAGCAAGACCGAAGCAAAAGCTGTCTTTTCCTTTTCCTCAGCTTTTCAATAAACCACACACACACACACAAAAAGGCAGAAAAAGTACAAGAGTACTTGAAGCACATATTTTTATTTCCTTAAATCATACTAATGTTCTTAATAGTCCTGTTTCTACACACAATGATTTTCAGAGACATGTTGTACATGTAAGTAATCCTCCTAATTCTCAACTGAAACCCAACTAAAAGTATGGTAGAAAGAAGCAAATAAATCCTAGTAAACTGATATAAATTATTCCTTATAATTTACAATTTGTATGCAGTCAACAAGGAAAATTAATACTTATTTATCAAATTTGATTAGATGCCTCATATCTGTAATTAAAGGTAAGTGTTTTGGATTTTAAATTTGTACTCTTGTTAATTTTAAGAACCATACATCAAGGAGGATATAACCTGGTCTGTAAACTTTGAATATTCTCCAGGGCCTTCGCAGAGACAGGAAACTTTTGCTTGGGATTGTGTATCAGATCGGCTCCCCCATCCACCTGCTTCACAGTGCATGGGCATGAATGCTTAATTTGGGTTCAAACCATAATAATTTTTTGTGGGTTAAGCCCAGCAGGCAGCTCAGCCCCACACAGCTACTCGCTCACTCTCCCCACAGTGGGATGGGAGAGAAGGGGAAGGGTAACAGTGAGAAAACTCATGTGTTGAGATACAGACAGTTTAATAGGGAAAGCAAAAGCTGTGCACACAAGCAAAGCAAAACAAGGAAATCATTTAGGTTGGAGGAGACCTTTAAGATCATTGAGTCCAACCATAAACCTAACACTGCCAAGTCCACCACTAAACCATGTCCCTAAGCACCACATCTACATGTCGTTAAATACCTCCAGGGATAGTGACTCAACCACTTCCCTGGGCAGACTCTTCCAGTCCTTGATAACCCTTTAGGGGAAGAAATTTTTCCTAATATCCAATCTAAACCTCCCCTGGTGGAACTTGAGGCCATTTCTTCTCATCCTATCGCTTGTTACTTGGGAGGAGAGACCGACCTCCACCTTGCTACAACCTCCTTCCAGGCAGTTGTAGAGAGCGATAAGGTCTCCCCTCAGCCTCCTCTTCTCCAGACTGAACAACCCCAGGTCCCTCAGCCGCTCCTCATAAGAGTCGTGCTCTAGACTTATCACCAGCTTTGTTTCCCTTCTCTGGACACGCTCCAGCACCTCCATGTCTTTCCTGTAGCGAGGGGCCCAAAACTGAACACAGGACTTGACGTGCGGCCTCACCAGTGCCGAGTACAGGGGGACAATCACTGCCCTGCTCCTGCTGGCCACACTGTTTCTGACACAAGCCAGGATGCTGTTTGGCCTTCTTGGCCACCTGGGCACACTGCTGGCTCACGTTCAGCCGGCTGTCGACCAGCACCCCCAGGTCTTTTTCCGCCAGGCAGCTTTCCAGCCACTCTTCCCCAAGCCTGCAGCGTTGCATGGGGTTGTTGTGACCAAAGTGCAGGACAAACTTCCACTCAGGAACTCACAGCTTTCACCACCACTCGTTTCCCACAAGCGAGACCACCACTGCCTCCACCAGGCAGTCCCAGCTGCTCTGGATCCAGAGAGCAGTCACCCCCTCAGGAGCTTCAGCTGGGTCACAGCCTCCGGTGTGCACAGGTATGGCCCCCAGCCACGGACCCAAACCCTGTGGGGCATCACCCCTGCATTCCCACGTAGCCTAGAGCAGCCTCCAGGCACTGCTGCCTGCTCAAGCCCCTGGGTGTCACCAGCCAGCTCACCCAGGCCAAGATCCCCCACCAATTAGGAAGGAGCTAACATCAATCAGAGGTGAAACTTAACAAGTAGAAATGCCGGATTCTGCTGGGTCACCCACCCACCCTAAAAACATCTGCGAGGGGGAGGAATAAAAAGCTACTGAAAAATCAAAATAAAGTAAAAAAAGCCAAACAACCACCCCCCAGAAAAGTACTGCATGGTCATAGCTCAACTTTGTCCCAGATTCATAATTTCTGAAATAATCACTAACACACTCAAGTGTAAGTAAATTATTTCTTCATTTTGACCTCAGTCCCATGGTTATTTGGTGCTCATTTAATGAGTTTTAGCTGGCACTGGGTAGAGTGGCCTCATCACATAATAACAGCATAGGTCCAGTTGGGTTAAAGTACTTTTAGACATCATTTAATTTAGGCTGTGTTTGTCTTACTGAACACATAGCCTGGTATCTTTCCTGTAATTCTAATGGTTTCTATGGTGATAAGAAGATTTCGTAGAAATTAGTCACATTTTCTGAGCACATGGGTTGGTACTTACTTAATGCAACTAATTTTTTATTTTTCTCTGTCATTTTCCTAAAGCTGACTTGAAGCAACATTATTACTAACTCTTCTTCAAACAGATTTTAAATATGAAAGGCAAAAATCCCAATATTTAAAGGCTTGCTGTGAACAAGCTATGAATATGTTCCACGTTTTTTCTACAGAGCAGATTAAACAGTAGTCCATTTCTTATATTCATACTTGAACCTGCACTGATTTTAGTTTTATATTTTCAATTTAAGCAATACTAAATATTCAGGGTTGAAAATTCTTGCTGCAATTTACCATGAGGTTTATCCAGATCAAAGTTTGTAGTAATCTGTGAAGACATATGCACTCTTTCAGCGTCCTCTGGGACAAAAATATTCAAGATAAACTCTCTCTCTCACAGTGAAATAATTTGTAACAAAATACTGCTTTCTGTCTAGATCACATTGCAGAGTAATTGCCAATCACAGAGTTTCTGAAAAATTGTGCCATTTTATAGTTGTCTATAATATTAAGACAACTCTGCATAATTGAAAAGCTAATTTTAATGTAATTTGAATCATCAATCTGAGCTACAGCTGGGAAAAAACTCGGTAGTTACCGTGAGCAGAGAATATGATGAATTTTTATCTTGTGTTCTGCTTTTCCCAAGTTGGACCTTCATCTGGAGTCCATAGGAAAAAAATCTAAAGCAACCCAAACTTTCTGAAGTTATTTTGACATTTACAGAGAAACTATGTGCAATATGAAAATGTTTCCTTTGGTGCAGACACTCAATTTCATTTTAAATAAAATTTTAATTTCCAGTTTTCTATTGTCATCTGTTTTGTAAGTTTAGGCATTATGATGCAAAACCCAAATTTGTAGTTTTTTCTTGTATTTTTATATATGAACATGTGTTGATTTCCAGACAGCTTAAAAATAATGTTTGTTGTAATCCAGATTTGTGTGTGTGTGTATATATATATGTACACACATATATATAAAAAATGCTCAGAAGTCTCATAATGGCCTGCTTTCCTCCTCTTGCTTTTGGAGTAGAACTGGTCACTGTGGGTTGGAATTTCACTTACCCAGGTAAATTTTCAGAAATTTGACCAGTATAGGTTATAGGGCTACTATTAAGCAAAATGATAATTTCAGTTTTGAGATTATAATTTGGTCAGACAGCAGAAAATACAGAAAGCTGCCATTTGTTGATGTGATGTTGTTAGCCTTGTTTGCTAATAAGGTCTCATGTAAATTGCTGGTGGTCGTGCAGTCTCACTGCTGCTATTACCAAGTCAGTACCTACTGCAGCAGAATCTACTTGGCCCCTTGAGAGCTGTTTCTTGGTCACCCACGTCAGCAGAGTCTCTACAGCCACATAGCCCTTCATCGTTGCCTGAGCAGCACGGAGAAAAAACATTTTTTTCTTATGCCTGCTATCAGGAATCTTGCTAACATTGTCAGCTGCTGAGGTTGAGTACAGCTACCAGCACCCTTTTACGTGTGCAGGATGGGGTGATGCACTTACCCATGCTATTGATTGAAAGCAAAAATTCAGCCTTCCAAATGGTCTTGCCTCCCTTTCTGAGTTTAACCCAAGTATTGCATAGGAACTGACCTACCCTTTCCAAAACAACTGCCAGCCTTTCTTTCACTCAGTACTTGGAGTGAGTTACAATCCACCCAAGTTTTCTGAATTCAAGCATCTTTAGGTAACTGTTTACTGTTTGACCTACTTTCTCCAGGAGAGTTCAGGTAGACATTCAGCATTCACAGGAACGTCTTCTGTCCTCTAGTATCAAGATATCGAACATTGCCTAAGGTGTCACTTGAGCTCTGACCTTTCTAATTGTTTATCCAGATCTGATAGTCTATAGCAAAAGTCTAAGCCAGACCCACAGGAAAACCTAATCTAATTTTGTCTTCAAGGACTTTATGAAAGCTGTCAGAGGGAACTATAGATGCCACTGGAATGCATGAAGCTTATGTGCCATTCTCAACTGAGATATAAATCCAGTTTACACAATAACTTTGTGCCGGTAATTATCCTGAAACAAACTCGCTTTTTTATAGCTCTTGCTTCCTCTGTAGTCTAGAATACTCTCAGTCTCTTTAAAGCTGTAAACTCTCAGGGCAGGGGATGTCTCTGAGTATGATCAGATAAAAATGAAACAGAGTTTTCATCATTAATTAAGACTTTGAGTCATTGTCTTAATTTACGTAATTATGCATATGCACCTACAGATACAAAGAATCAGTACTTGACTGGCATGAATGGAATGGCCACAGACTTCAGCCTCTTCAGTAAGAAGTGCTACACAACACTAAAAATAGCTCTTATTCAAAATTTTAATCAAATTTCCATCTATAATGTAAATGTACTAGAACATTCTGGTTGTTAACATTACACTGTCTTTGAAAGTAGTTCTCACTCAGCTAACACCATCTGTTTATACCCAAATATTTTCCTTCCATTCAGCCAAGTTGAAAGCATCAGTAAAAACAGTCTGCGTAGGGAAAAGAAATGTGCTGATACACATACATATTGACACAAGAGCCATTTTTAATACTGCTTTACTCTACAGCCAAAAATTGAGCTATTGCTTTTGAAATTCAGTAGAGGGAAAACTGAAAAAATCTTGTGAACATCTGGAACTGGGATGAAAGCCAAAGGCAGAACTTCCATTTACTTCCACATATAAGCATCAAGACCCTGATTCAATTCACTTGCAAAATGTTTGAGAAAGTAGAGAATAATTACTACATCATACACATAACATTCATCTCCTCTGTGATAGCAACCTTATGTTTTAGAGCTCACCTTCCATGAACTGAAAAGGAAGAGTCATTTGGTTGGGTCCTTTCTTTTCCTATTTATCCCAATGCAGTTTTTCATCCTCTGCAATCCTACCTTGGAGGGGGGGGAAGCACTTCTTTCTTTGCAGAACTTTGTATTCTTCTCTTCCATTTAAAAAATACTGATCCAAGTGATCCCCATTCACTGTTCAGCTGCTGCCACTGACCCCAACTATCTGCTGTTTTGGCTAATCATGATTCTCACAAAGTAAGAGACAAAACCCAACAACCAGAAGGATGACTACAAGAAAAGGCAAACTAAGTATACTGGCATTTAAATCTTCCATTTTTCTTTGCCAGGGGAAGCATTTATAAATGCTTTTTTAAAACTATTTACATCAAGAGTTTTAATATATCACTCAGGGAAGGACCAGAAGCTCCTCTGGAACTATATAGACTCCACTAAGGTCTTTTCATGTGGCTTTGTTGTCTGTATTGATTTCTGGTCTCACCTGCATTCAGCCTAGAAGACAAACAGCCCCAGTAATCAGCAGCCTTTTACATCAGTTGCCCTTTTACAAAGTCTCTTTCCAGCTGGAACCAGGAAAATTCTTTCACCTGCAGGTCACACAGAGGAACCTATCTATGCAGAGGTGGCTAATAGGAACAAACATCAAAATTTATAGCCTACCTTGTCAAAAAAGTGTGTGTTGTGACTAGGCAATTTTCAGAGAAATAGTTCAGGATTTATAAGCTAGTTGGTGTTGGAGTGTTCTTAAACATCTTTCTCTTACTCATGTACTGTTGAGTTGGTGACAATAAGGGAAGCTGAATTGAAATAATTTTTCCACTGTTGGAGCACTGAACATCAGCTCACCAAGTTATATTCCATGAAACCAGGGTTCTTATACTCTTGCTCCCATAAATTGACTTTTCTATCAGTTTTAGGCTCAGTGCTTTCTACTAAGTTCAGTTAGAATATATTCATTCAATTTAATGAGCATTTGATTGTCTTGCTCTTGTATGTACTAAATTTATATTTCAGTGTTGAAAATGCTGACACTGAGGAAAAAATGAACTTTCAGTTTAAAATTAAAAGAACATCATTTGAATAAGCCATCACTACTCAGAAAAGGGATACTTTTGCTCCAGTGTTACACGTGGCTTTCTTTTAGCATCTGTAAATCACAAATGTGTTTCCAGTGATATGACTTTGTCATATAAGCAACACCATGTGAGTGACTCAGATTAACTAACTACTCAGGTTAAGATACCCTAATACAGGTGTATATTAACATGATATTTGCATATGATAAGCTCTGAAAAATTGTAATGATCTGTATCATCAGACAATAACAACTTGCATTCTCTCACTAATTATGATTTTATAAATAGTCGTTCTGTGTGTATAAGATGGCAGCAGTCAATGCTGCAAATTTTTGAGGAAAACAAACCAGAGATACCAAGTGCTTTGGAAAGAAATCCTCTCCTAAGGAAAAAAAACCCAAACACATAAACATACATTTACATATACGTATGTCTATAGATATACATAAAAAAACCCATCCTAGCTGAACACCTAGCGGGAACACGAAAACTAATACTGACTTTTGTGCTGTTCTTTTTCTAGTTTTCATGCATATGAATAAACAGATGGAAGTGTTTCTACAGGGAGTTTAATATGCTGATAGCAAAGGCTATGAAAAAATATATGGCAGTTTCCCAGTTTCCAGCTGATAACCAGATGACTCTTTTTTCAGATGCATACAATGAGTTTCAAGAGGCAAAGGTATCAAATAAAAAAATAAGCTGCAAAGTGACAGGACATAGAAAATGTGACTGTTCTTAACAATGCGTTGGTATTTATTGACTGGCTCACCAAATGTGCAGCAACAATTTATCAAATGGTTTGGAGACCAGAATGATTTCTATGCAATGCTTTGGTTTAAAAACCAATTTTCTTTCCAGAAAGGTTATTTTTGAAGTGTCACTCTGAATTCGTGTATCACTGCTTGAAGTTATTTTAAAATACATTTCCGTGTTACCAGAAACTAAAGGGGCAATATAGCCAAAAACAGAGCTTGACATCTGCCATTTATAAACAGAGATATTGAGACAAAGCTCTTTGTCCATACCACAGTTAAAACCCCAAACAAGAAATGAAACTAACCAAGCTTTGATCTAAGGCATTATTTTAATAAGTAGTTCTGCATCACATATGTGAGATCACATTTTGTGTGAAGCCTGCTATTAAGAAGAATCTATTTATGGTTGCAAATCTTTTCAGTCAGCTTATGTTTATGAATGACTTAAAATATATTAAGATAAAAACTGTGTAATTAGAATTTGTGGAAATATCTTTGAAGAGAAAAGCACCGCTACTTTAGATGTTACTAGAAAGAAAAGGTATGTATTTTGTAAAACCCCTGTTCCCAGGGATGTACAGATGACACAGACCTTTCACTGAATAACTGATACATTTCTTTCTTTACATTTTAAATGGCTTAGACAATCTAGTTTTCAAAGAAAATATAATTGTTTTAAAGCACCCTATAACAAAATACTTCGTTGTCACAAGGACTCATTCTTAAGATTTCTGATAAAGGTTTTTCGTTTTAGCATTCAGCACTGGTATTCTAAAGTAAGCTGCTATCAGTTGTACCTGATCAGTAGTAGAGTCAATCTTGCCAGATGTTACATGAATCTTTGAAACACAGAGACATTTGGAGGGCTTTCTTTGGGATGACTGGATCAAGACAGTTCTTAGAAATACAGGGGGGGTTCTTTTTTTTCATTGCATTTCAAATAAATGTTAATTTGACAGAACTTTTTGAAGATGAATTCTTCATTATTGCATTTTATGGTCTTCATTTTATTTCTTAGCAAATATTAATGATTTCCAAGCAAGCAAAAAAAGTAGCCATCTGGTATATTTACAAAATCATGTTAATAGAATAACCCTCCCCTCCAAAATGTCAAAACTGAGGAGGTTCAAATAATCTTCCTCTCTTAAAAATAAATAAATAAATAAATAGGTTAAGGAACATAAGAAATTTCCATATTACATCCAATTGGGAAATGGGAATATTTGCAAACCGCTAATTTTACTAGACAGAAAAAAAGGTACACTTGACTAGTGGAGTTGTATAGCCAAATAAATGCAAAAGAGTTATGTTACATTCGTAAGTTAAAGTTTCAGTAGTAATTCAGAACATTATTAAGCTACAAATGAATTTGTAGCACTTGAAGGCAAAACTAGTTATTCACAATTTGTATTTTTAGATGAAGGCATATAATATCTCATACAGTATTCAAATTTTTCAAAAAGCTTTAATTACTAAATTTCTAATAAGGTCATAAGTTGTGTATTGTCTTTGGTTGCTCAGAGAAAGACACTATTACAAGAGAGCTCCTATGCTAGTTAGTACATTTGGCATTCATCTGTTACAATGAAGACTCAGAAGTCCACAAACAGCTACTAATATGACATATTAATCTCTCTCTGTCTTGGTAACAAAGAAGACTAGAAGAAAAAACACATATTCGTAGGAATGAACACAAGGACACTTGAGTCTCATAGAGAAGTCATACATTTCAGAACCAGGATCCTTCCCATTGTAAAACAAAAAGAACAAATTGAGCTGTCCCGTGAGACTCAGAAGGTCTGTTGAGAAAGCGGTTTTTAATCTGGAGGTAGAGCTACAGTGTATATCCCCCATGTACATCCTTGTTCTCCTAGACCCATGAAGATAATGCATTGTACATCCCCCTGAGCTGTTAAAAAATTCAGGGTTTTCAGTCCTTTTGAAGAGAATAATGAGGAGAAAATTCATGTTTTTCTACTTGAAGAATAATCGGTGATTAAACTCTTCCCAGTAATCCAGCTAGACAATGTGTACAAGGCTGCACAAGGGAAAAAACTTTCTTGCCCTAGAAAATTATCATCTTGTGATATGAAGCATGAACTTTCATTAGCCTTTATTTAATTTGCACTACTGTGATGTTAGACATACTTCAGGTCTACCCATACTACTGGACTCGAATTACGCTTCCCTTATAGTCTTCACTGACTATGCGGATAGCAGAGGTTCCTATGTTAGTTTCCTAAAAGAGACTATGCCAATAAAATAATTTAAATCATTACCAAAACATTAGAGTGGGAATCAGGAAACTTTAGAACTCCCAGTCTGCTTTCTAACCCTAGATAATTCTGTTTTCTCTGCAGAAGTACTGGAAATGCAGACATATTCCCAGGCAAAAACTCTATCAGTTAAAAGTGCTATTAAAAGTTTTTTGCTATAATAAAAGCATAACCAGGTAAGTTATACAAATTTTCCAAAGCATTTAACACTAACCTAATACTGTTCCCACTCAGGCCACTGACTACAGGAGTAAGGTTATGCCATAACTAAGTGCTCCAAAAAAAAAAAAAAAAAAAAAAAAAAAAAAAAAAAAAAAAAAAAGGCTTAAGCGCAAACAACATTCTTCATCTTTTTGAGGATCTGGAGACTATTAAAGAGGCACAGATTTTCTGTAGAGAAGTACCTTATACACATTCAGCTCTTAGTCTATTCCATGCATAATCAGATTTCTTTGTCATTGAATCAAGGAAGGCTCATGAGAACAGATTTAGGCAAGGTCATACCTTACAATACTGGAAAGCAGAAATAGTTACAGGGCTTGGAGCCTCAACTGAGGTTAAATGCATTCTACAATCTCAAGGTAAAAAGGTCTGTATTACTTTACATCAGCTGGTGATCTAGGGCCTTATTTTTGATGTTTACCTATATCAATAGTATTTCTTCCTTCCTCCTGAATCTTTACAAGAATAAAGTAAAATTCTGAGTCTTACAAGAGCACATCTCCAAAATCTGAGATGATTTCCAGCAGTTTGTTCAGTTATTCCAAAGCATCCCCCGAAAATATTCCAGCCATCATATCATTTACACACTAAATTAGTCAACAAGCATCTTTGTAAGTAGGAACTTGTTCTATATCCTCTATATGTTACCCACAATTCAAAGGGAAGATGGAAATATGCAGTCATTATGGAAAGTGTGCAAGGATGAAGTAATCTATGTTAAGATTTACTTCATACCAATCTGATCTTTCTAAATTACTGAAGCTCTAGCTGAAAGCACCTAACAGCCCAAAAGACATTAAGTATAAAAGAACCAGGCATCCAGCCCTTGATTATCTTAGAGTAGTGCCAGAAGAGAAAAAAAAATTACAGCAGCTATCATATTTATTGTCATCAGCTCATAGCATTCAAGACAGTATGACACAATTTTCTTCTGAAAAAAGTAATAAGTACAGAATTTACATTGCACAAATTTCCACAAAAGAACAGTTTTTCTCTTCAAATAGGATAGACCTTACTGTATGAGATAAAGAGGTAGAAATTTGTCTGCTTCAGTGATGTACAAGTACACTGTGAGATCCAGATCCTGGGTCTGAATCTCTGGCAAAATAAAATGATAGAAAATTCAAAAGAAAACAACTACTCAGCATCCATTTACATACAAGGAGAGTTGCAAACCAGACCTCTTCACCCCAGGAAAGCGTGACCATCCTCAGCATGTTAGAATGGGCCCTTCATGGAGCCTGTGCAGGCTGGCTGAGGGCGCACACAATATGCTCCAGCCCAAACAAGTATCAGAACCTCATCCAGGCTTCTCTGCAGCATAGATCCTCTGAACCCAAATGCAACATGGCTAACAGCTAGCAGGGTGGAAGGAAAAACAAAACTCTCGTGGATCTCAGGGCTTTGTTTCCTATCCCAATATTCAGTTTCAACACACACATTTCAAGCCACAACTTAAAAATAACTGATGAGGCTAAGACCTATAATGAAAAATGCACAAGGTATTTATATCAGTGGAAATTCAGCACAAAATCACCTGAGGATCTGGACTGAAGTGCTCCCTACCCCCAAATCCTATAAGAAATCTGTAACAGAGCAGGCACTTTAACCTAGCTTTGAGTTCATACCCTTTCGTTCAGCAAGTAAAACTATGCATCTTAATTTATAAGCTGCAATTCAGCTTTTGCAAGTGAAATAGCAGCAGCAAGAGGAGAGCCATAGGTGATGGCAATTTTTGACGTAAAATTGGTTTAATATCAGCTTTCTTAAGCAACTGGAATTTTGAATATTCAGCATATAAGCAATCAGTGTTGCTGTTAATTCTTCAGAGATAGGTCCTTTCTGTAGCAGAGGAACAATGCACCATCTGTGCATAAGCTTGACACTAATTGCTAGTACAACAAACATTAAAGTTGATTATCCAGACTTACAAATTATAATAAATACAAGTAAAATTGAAGACAGCCTTCTCATCCCCCCCACTACCTAATAAAGCACAGAATAATTAATACAGAATGAAACATTCTTTTTTAAACATAATTGGTCACAAGTATCTTGAAGAAACTCAGTGTGTCATTGGTCCGTATAATCCCTCCCTGATTATAACCAATGATCATTTGAAGGGCAATGGATTTTGTTTCAGGCTGTGGGAAATCAAAGGCAGAATATGATAAATCCTTTTAATAAAAAAGAAATTTTGAAGGCATTTAAGAAAAAAAAAATTAAAACAACCACGGCAAGACTTTTGCATTTTCAGGTCTATCACTATTATTTTTTTAGGGTGGTAAAAAACAATAATGAATTTTTTTGTAGTCTTAGGCTTTGCTTATTCTAGTAAAGCATATATGGCCAAGTCCTAGCCTTAAGTGATGGCATATGATCATCCATACTGCCTGTCGGTCTGCTCTTTGGCCTGGGAGCACATCAAATTAGCACCTTCCCAGTCAACACCTGTACACAGACTGGGGAACTTCATGGGCCAGGGACTGTTGTCAGCAGGCTTTCTGGAGGACATTACCTGGTTTTTAAGGGAAGTGAATTAAACTCTGAGGACAGCATTATGATTTACCTGAAAAAGAAGTTGTTTGGAATCCGACTCCTGAAACCCACCACTACTCGAAGTGGCTCGCTGGCATCAAGGTCAGTCTCAGTTAAGACAGAGAAACAGGAACTGAGCTGGACGAGGAGGACAGTAACCTTTCTTAGCATAAGTAGATGAAGCATAGTTTCTTCTTTCTTTTTCTATGCTCCTAACAGACATTTGTACCTCCTGTCTGGTTTTATATGCTGTCAACAAATGTTTGCATTAGGAACATTTTGAGTTAATTTAGTCCAAGTGTGACTTAAGATGCCTGGTTAACACCAATGCACTTCTTCCTCAAAGGCTTGCCAAATCTATAATCCAAGACTCTGGAATATTTTAGTATCGCAAAGGGCTACACCTTCCTATTATTCAATGCAGCCAAAGGATAGGTGGGCCAGGTAAAGAGGTGGTGCCACTGGGGCTCAGGGAGGCAGGCGCATCCCCCAGTGAGTGACTGCTGCTGACATGGACAGGTCTTCGGCATGCAGTAAGATATGAGGGTGCACACATGAACCCCAGGGAATGCAGTGTGGAAAGTGTACACACAAAAGTGGTAGCATGTCACATGTCAAGGCCAGAAGATGAATTCTAGCCAACTTCATTTACTAACAGGATTGTAGCCTCAGTAAAGTGGAAAACCACTGAAAAAGCTGACTGAGCAACTAGAAGTACTGAACTAAAGTATGATGTCAGCCTTAAAATTAAAGCCCCTAAATGCTATTAAACTACCAGGTATTATGCTAGTCAAATTTTGGATTATATGATTTGGTCACTGTCATTAATACTCAACACATTTCATTTATCAGTAGTGATATTCAAATAGGGATAGAAATATTTGATATTTAATATTTAATGCCTGTGTCTTAAATATTTTCCATTGACATTGGAAAATAGGGCTGAGAAATTCTACAATTTTTGAGTAAAGTATAGGAAAACATCTATTTAAAAAATGGGTGGACTTTTCCTTTGCTAATGTCTGTAGATTCAAGCAATCTATTTTTACCTATGTGAGCATCTAGAAAAATGAGATATAATTTAGCATCCTCAAATATTTGAACAGATGGGTTATAATGTCAAAAAGAGTTCTAGGATAAGGGAAAGATTTTCAGAGGCACAATGGGCATTAGATGACTAATTACCCTCTGCGTACTTCAGCACTCACTACTAACTTGTCTTCTCAAGCCTACCCAGATCAGGGCCCATTTTTGTTATTTGAGGTCTGCCATTTGTATCAATGACAGACCACTCAACAAATGTTTGATGGATCAGTTTAATTCTCTAACGTAGCATAAGTACTGGTTTCTCTGAATAACGGTCTCTGTCAAGGACTGAAAATACGGGTGAGCCAAAGTCAGCGATCTCACCACACCTAGGCTATAAAAGCTAAGATACTTGACCAAGCAAAATTATAGAGAAAGGCTGAACCTTTGCACTACCAGCTCTCGGAAAGAAAACAGCAAATGAGCTTAAAGAGTGGGAAAAAAAAAATCTTTGTGATGTGTCCTTACAGTAAGTAAAGTTGGCGCGGCTCTCCCTCCGCTCTCCCCCTAAGGGCCCCCGTGCCCCCTCATGGGCAGAAACGCACGCAGTGCTCTGTGGGGCCGGCACTGCCCAGCTGCCCCGAGCAAAGAGCCTGCGGGAATGGGCCGTGGCTCTCTGTGGCCCTGTACGCAAACTCCCCTTCCTTCAGAAACCCCTGGCTGTAACTGGGTCACTGTTGCATCGCCAGTAAGGAATAATATTCAGAAATCCATTCCTATGGGTATCTTCAGCAAGGCCTTTTCTTTGCTCCTAACAATTTCCTGCTTAGTATTTTGCATAGTTTTTGTTCGCAAATGGAGAGCTGCTCTCACATTTTACCCATTAATAAGTCATCACACTCTCAATCTCATGAGCAGTTTATGATGTGGTTTCAGGTGTATTTTTCTTCCCTGTTTTATTGCCTCCTCCGGTGTACGAGTGAGGCACTGCACTGAGACGGTACTGTATTTCAGATCAGTTGTAACAATAAGGAGGCTGTACGGTACAAATTCAGAAAAAGTCCCATCACAATATTGTCAGTATTGTCAATACTCTCAGCAAAAAATAAATATTAGAAAATAGAAAAAACTACCATGTTCTTCCAGTGTGTTCACACTAGCTATATTTAGTCTCCAAGTAGAATCAGTGTTTATATTAGCCCATTCCTCATTCTTTTTCTGTTACTATTTCCTGGAAGGTTCCACATAGTAAATTTAAAAATCACCTGGTATTGTTACACTTTCTGCCTCAATAATATGACATAACTGCTTTCCCAGAACTCAAAACATGATTTCTGCAGTGAGCAATAATATCATGTTGTTTCTTTCATATTGGTGGCCATAGGGTTGTTTTACAGGAGTGTGCTTGAATTAACAGGCAATTTCATCCACTGTAAAACGTTACCAATAAATGGATTGTTTATTGTTCTTGTAACAGACGTAGCCTGAAGTGTATAAATGAGGTATGATTTCTGTATACTGCACCTCAACCATCAGGGTCTATTTTTAAAATCTCTGTGTGGTGTGGGTTGTTATTATAATAATTTCTTCTTTAGCTATATTTAGCTAAGAGTTAAAGACAACATGGGTGTCTCATCTCTAGCGCCTCTAGACAACAGCCCATTTATTTATGCATTGTGTCTTTAGATTTAGTTTGAAATAAAAGTGTGTTTGAACTAATAAGTTATTTCTCCAGATGTTAAAAATCAACAGTAAATCAAAATTCATCAAAACCTCAAATGTCTTTACAGTACAGACTGTACTGTATTTGGGAGGTGATGCATGATTTCCAACCTTCTGAAACAATACTTTTGTGAGAACAGGATTGGCTTGTGCTGCAGTATGCAAAAAATACTGATTTTGTTTTTAAGTAAGCTCTTGTGCTAATAAAAACTAATAGATCAAAGACAAATGATTCAGAAATTATTCAACCTGTCACAGCATAAACTTGTTACAATGCAACATATTCCTGAATTATAACAAATCTTTCTGTTTTAATTGGAACTTGAATCACCTTGACCTTTCCTAGCACAGAGCAGAGTGCCCCTCTGAACTAATGGCAGCATCTGCATCCTCATTCCATTTTAATCAGAGCTCAATTTGGATTTCTATGTCTCGGCAATCAGTGCATTGCAGAGCAAGGAAACTGCAGAAATAAATGAGATGTTGCCTTGTTCCAGCTGATTAAAACATGATTCAAGGTGACTTTTAGGTGACACTACAAGTTGTCAGAACAGCAGTGTACTTTATGAAGGGAAAAAAGTGTGTGAGGGATGTTTATTTCCCGTATCTGAGATAAGTGACAGAATTGAAATGCGAGCACTGGTGTGTCCATGAAAATATATCAGTGTTTAAAGAATCCTATTATTAGACACAGTGGAAACTACATCTTGGATAAGCCTCCCACACTGTGGGTAATTATCACAAGCCAGAATGCTAATTGCTTTTCGATCTGCTCTGTGCCTCCAATGAGTCTTGTTGAGGACTACTGGGGCTGTACCAGACACTAACACTTAATGACACAAAGTTTATCAGAGTACAGCATCAGCTATTGCTAAGTGAAGAACAGGAAAAACATGCCTTAAAATGAAAAGAGAAAAAAGAAAAAAAAAAAAAAGAGGAAACTATGGAACAACAAGAAGAATTAAACTCAAAATTGTTTTCATTATACTTTCTTTTTGGGTGATAAGTAACTATGTCTTCATCGCAGTAAAAGTGGTAAAAATTTGCATGTTATGGCTTTGTTACCTGAAAAGGTGACCACTTACTCTGTGTTTAAAAATTTGTGCTTTATTATTCTATTTACAAGAGAGAAGTCCATCCATCAGCTAAGAATTCATAAAGCATTTTTTTTGACAGTTCGACTGTTCCAGTTGAGAACTATCAAGGGTGGGATTCTACACATTTTTTCACTTTCTTGTGGGAAAAAAAAAATAAAAATTGGAAACTATCTTCTGGATAATCTACCATGTCTTCCAAGGTAGATTTTAGTTTACTCCCTGAGACTCCAGAAAATATGTGGGATGGGAAATGTACATTTTGCAGAAAGCCGAACGCAATAAAAATGACCCTTCTGAAGAAAAGTGGGGAAATTCCAACATTTCTTCATTTTACAATATTTCCTTTCTTAAAATTAGAACCTTTCCGTATACAACCATCAGTCATGAACTCAAAGAACAAGTTAAGCAATTTCCACAGGAAGTATTCCAAGTATCATTAAAGCACGGTAAGATATATTGACTGCTTTAGAGACACAACAGTAAAGTCACCCAAGTTTTACTGAAAGTCTGCAGGAGAGGGAGAAAACACAAAGGTCAGTGCTTCCACTCCTATATTAAATGCAGAAGCATTCTCCCCTATAAAACAAAGCTAATGCCTCTGCAGAAAGGCAATGACAATAAAATCGTGGCTGCACCACCAGTTATTTATTGCACTGATTCATACTTTGTTACGCCTCTTTTTCTAAATCTCTGATTTAGGCAGGGTAAGAAGAAATAATTATAGTAAGGAGGCAGAGAAAGGAGTCTTTGACTTCTGTTCTGCAAAAACTTGTCAGTTCTCTGTGCTGACAGTTTCAAGTGTGGAGGTCAAAAGAGCAACAACGGAGAACACAAGTAAGACCAGTAAGTTAAGGACCTCAACAGCAGTAACACTAAATATAAGTCACAACAGCTGTGAAGATGAAAGCAAACCTGAGTAATTCAAGTGAGCAGACTGTATCACAAAATTTGAATGCAGATTCTGCATGCGTGTGTGTGTGTATTCACTCACCTTTAAAAGAAAATACTTTGCCATTCTTAAGTTACCATGTAAAACAGTAAGACAGACTACCTCAAAACAATATTTTAAACCTACTGTTCATAAAGTCTTTAAGTCCTAGTGGTTCACACAAGCTGACGAAGAAAAGCTGGCCTATTGTCAGTAGGCTGCTTTGAGCCTACAGCTCTCTGGACTTCAAAAGAAAAACTTTTAAGGGTCTAATCCAAGCGAAACAGCACAGTAAATCACAGAGCCCACCGATTTACATGTAGAAAATAAACATTAAGCTCTTCATCTGGCTTGGATTCTGTTTCTCTTGTAATCATAACTGTAATTACATGATATGATAAACTCTAACTTCTCATAATAGGTGCAAACTGTATTTCTAATAAGTATTTTTAACACCTGAATCATTGTCTTAACCTTACACTGCTCCATCTCTAGGGCAATCTCATCCTTCCACAAAAAAGGTGACCTACTTCCGAGACGAGGTCTAACAATTGGGTTGTTCAGTGACAATACTGCTTTTCTTTTCTTTTGCTTTTCCTTAGAATAGTCTATTTGCCTTAAAAATCCCTTGCCCTCATTCTCTAACTCTTTTGATCCAAGTAAACTTTTGACAGCTTGTCTTAATATCAAGTATTACGGCAAATAAGATAAATATGCCTCAGCAGTGACTATAACATTATTCTCTGAATTCTCAGTACAATCAGTCAACAAAAATGTTTCATTTCATACATCATTTACCACTTCTATAGGAATCGCAGAAGATACTGTGAATGAATTCTAGAATGAAAATTTCATAGTAGCAGGTGATGCATGATGCATGTATAAGATTACCTTTCACCAGTTCTTTCCAGCTTTCATCATTATGATCTTTACAATGCCTCCCCTTAGGGATAAAACTTTGGAATGAAAACTACAGAAAGCCCACAGAAAGGAGAAAGAAATCATTCAGAGAGAAATGATGGCTACATGGTAGATCTTTGTCCACTGTATGGACAAACTCTAACTCATGAGTTCATGACAGGAGTTGGGTAAAACAACATTTGAACACTTTTAAAAGAAAAAAAAGAGGCAAGCTTCCTCTACTTGGTACAAATACTGCATTAAGGGTATGACTTCAGCCAAAACATTAGCTACCTACTCAGTCATTTTCTTCCTCCATTTTATTCTTTTATGAAATAGAAGCTAACAGCAGTATGGCTGAAAGGTGGCAGAGAGACCTTTAAAGGCAGGTATCACACTTGCAACAAGAATCTGTGAAGTTTAGAAAATCATGCACCAAGAAATTAATCTCAATCTGATGGGAGCTGTTTTTACCTGCTTACCCTCTAGTTGTGCTGACCATGGCACCAGGCAGAGAGATGATGAATCTGCTCAAAATTGAAATACCAAGTCGGAAGAAAAAGGCACTTTTCTCCATCTGTCCTGTGTTCCTCCCTTATTTTCCAAGAAAAATATTAAACAGAAATGACATTTTTTGGTATCAGGAGTGATATTTCTTGATATCAGGAAAAATTACAATTCTGCTGAATTCTGAAGGCATATTTTCTTTTATCAGACCCCTGTACATATTTGACTTGGAGATACTCATATTAGCATCTAAGAATTATAGCAGCTTTTTGGTAGTTTTGGTTTTTGAGGTTTTTTTTTAATATCTAGACAGTGTTGTGGTCATGCTATTCTTTTGGTAGGGTAGCAGCTCTGGTTTGCGTTGTGGACTACTGTCCAAATGCTGTGGGCAGCAGGCAGCTCAGCCCCACACAGCCACTCACTCACTCCCCCTCAGTGGGATGGGGGAGAGACTGGGAAGGGTAAAAGTGAGAAAACTCCTGGGCTGAGATAAAGTCAGCTTAATAGAGAGAGCAAAAGCTGTGCATGCAAGCAAAACATATGCACTGCATATTATGTGTGTTTCTTTAGCGTACATAAATTACAAGGGGAGTAGCAGCCACAAAGATGATCAGAGGGCTGGAGCAGCTCTCCTGTGAAGACAGGCTGAGAGAGTTGGGGTTGTTCAGTCTGGAGAAGAGAAGGCTCTGGGGAGACCTTATAGCAGCCTGCCAGTACCTAAAGGGGGCCTACAAGAAAGCCAGAGAGGGACTTTTTACAAGGGCTTGTAGTGATAGGACAAGGGGTAATGGCTTTAAACTGAAAGAGGGTAGTAGTTCAGCATATTTCAACAGAAACACTCTTTTCTGCAGCATCTCATAAGATGACCCAGCACCCAGGACTTCATATCCTTAACTAATATTGTGGATTTCCTGTCCATGAAGGCATAACCTCTCAAGTTCCCATATAAGCATTTATTCTGCATTTTTAAAAACATTTAAAGTGTGACAAATGAATAGCTAATATGGACAAGCATAAGCAATTATCAAGGTTAAAAGATAAGAAAAGTGAAAGGAAAAGTAAGCTAGCACTACTTTGAACTTTATATGTCATGAAATTGTTGCTGCTTTCAGAAATGATAATATTTTGAAAAGGAAGATTGTATATCTTTTTACACTTTGCTTTTTTTAATTCTCTCCAGTGTCCAAGTTTACAAAGGTTAGATGCCAGTATGATCTAGAATAAGACTATTTGTGACTGATTTTGAAAGGTTACTGAGAGGGAAACCTGATATGTGAGAAGCCTTGGGGAATGCAGCTGATTCCTATTGTTTCCTAATAGATCTGGTATCCCAATGAAAGACAAAATTGCTGAATTCTTGCCTGGATTTCCAGACAACACATCAGGATATCTAAGCAGTCAAATTAAGAAGACATTTTGACCCCTCTGTATTGTGACAGATTTTTGTCAAAATCTGATGCTTGTCAGGGATGCTGTGAATACTACCTGGATATCATAAACAAAATCAAACAAATAATGTGCATTTATTCTCTACAACCACAGAAAACAGTTTAACCTTCACAAGCCCTGCTTACTAAAATAGGCAGCATATTACACTAGAGAAGCAAGGCCAAAATTGACATTTGTCACTGTATTTCTGCAACTTTCTACCCTTATACCGTCAGGCTGCACTGATAATCAGGGTTAACCTGAGGAAGAGAAAATGTTATCCAGGTGTCTGACATAGCATGGTCTAGTCCCATAAAGGGCTTTGAATATTAAAGTCAAAATCCTCACCAGGGTCCCTGTGGGACACCAAAGCAGAGTACAAAGAGCTTCTACCATGTATTCACAGTAACCTGACCTACTAAACAATGGGGCTGGTGTGCTTGGTACCCAGCAGTTTCTAAGGGAATGTACATAATTCAAAAGGTACAAACCAAAACAATCAAGCTCAATATATTTGGACTTCAGGAGTCTAATATTGTGCAGTGCTAATCAGGATTGGGAGAAAATTTTCAGATTAATAATTTCTTTGCCCAAAGTGGAAGTGAAAGTCATCTGAACTGTTTCTGAATAGAGTGATTTACTCACAGCAGAAATACGGATATAAAACATCTGCCAATTTATGCATTTCATTTGGGTCAAGTGAGATATTTTGTGTGACTTGCAACACCCCCCCCCCAAAACCAGGTCAATTTTTTATTTCAGCCACCAAACCAACCAACCATCCACACAAGCACTGTTGACATCTGGCAATTTGCCATGAAACACACATACTTTGTACCCTTGATAAGAACAGATACCCCCAAACCACTGTGGCATCCAGACTAGCAGCATGTAACTACCATTTAGACACAGAAGGGTTTTGTTGCAGGGATCTCATGTCCAATTGCTTCTTCCTTTCAAATATCATTATCTCTACCTTCCCCTCCATTCAGTTTCAATGAAGTTGCAGATTCTAGCGTGACTTTGGGAAAACTGGGACAAGATACACCTATACTTGATCTAAGGGAAATACAGGGTTGCCATCTGTACAGAAATAACGGAAACTCGCACTCTCTTGCTCCACCTCACAATAGCTTCCTATAAATCAGGAACAATAGAGAGGAAGAAGACTGACTTCAAGAAGAAATATTGCCCAGAATGAAGTCTATTGCTGTTTGTGCAAACTCTTGCAGAGAAATCACATATAATTTTGAAACTCACAGTTCTTAAAGTTTTAAGAATGTTGTTTCTGTACCATCTTTTCTCCTCCTCCATCATAAGGAAAAATGTTTTTACTGAAACTTTGAAATAGAGAAACTTTTAACTATGATCATTGAAATTGATATCTCATAATAGGTGTTACCTTTAAATTTCAAGTATCAATTTGGGCAGGAAAAAAAAAAAAGTGATGGTACTTCAAGAATCTAGAGACATGTTAACTTCTTGATTTAATTACTATTTCATAAGTTATACAAATTTTCATGATTACTTAGATCTATATAAGTACCTATTTTGGCCATCTAGGAGTCTAGACTGGCAAATGCAAGGTTATGTCGAGCTCCTCTTATCACTGTAACAAAATGTTTCTTGCATTGTGCCTGTCAGTCCAGCAGAGAATGAAATCCCCAGACTTTTCATCCCTAATCTTTAACAGTAAATTATTTCTGGTAACCATTTTAAATTATTTTAGATAATGCATGATTTTTAAAAGGCTGGGACTTCTTGTTATTATCCTTTAATATATGAGGAACTTAAAACTACGGGAATAAAATGGTAGTCTATTTTCATGCAGTTTCTTTTATCAACCTAACCATATTTGAGTTTTTACCTTCTGTCTGCCATTTCAGCAACACAAGGGAGTTTGGGACAAGCCATTTTACTTAGTTATTTCAGCATTTTATTTAGGCTCAGAGGAAGATAAATTAGTTTGAGAACATTCTGAATATTTTATTTTGAAGACTGGAAATGATTACATCATGCCAAGTGATTCAACCTCCTGAAAGCAGAATTGCACCCACAGTTCCCAAAACAGAGAGAAAGTAAAAGAACAGAGAACTGAATCTCTGGTTTCCCTGATTTCTCCAAACATTTTCTGAGTGGCTGTGCTGCTTCTGCTGAGAAAGGCTTTGAATTTGAGTACGTCATCTAACCAGGTTACTTGGTGAGATTAAACAAAACCCACAGTGGACTAATTGTTGCCCAGTCAGGCTTGAATCAGACCAAGATATATCAGCTAGTAAGGTGTTTGTTAAGCTAACTAATCATACAGACAGGCTGTAGCAAGTGGCAATCTTAAGCGTAGTGCATGAAGAATTATCATAGTTTCCTTTAAACATAAAAGATAAAAAAGAATAATCACTTTGCTTCATATAATAACATAAAAAAAGAGTACCATCTTGGTTTTCATTAATGCCTGCAGTATATAAGTCATTAACAGGCTTCCAGATGGCACGATGGTTACATTTTAGCATCTTAGATGGTGTGAGGAAAGCTTTTTTGGGTGAGGGTTTGGACTCCATCTCTCGCTTGGATCTCTGATTGCTGATGCAAAGAGACAGAACAAAATGAAATAAAGCAGTATGCTTCAACACAGTGTGCCACTATAGGGAATTTACATTTATACTGAGTCATAACTTTTATTTTTGTGCTGTACAGAATTCCAGGACATACTGCCAAAGAAAGTCTAGACCACGGTACAACCAAGCTGAATGCAAGCCTGAATGCTACAGGAAGTTCCAATTGCAGAAAAAAGCAAATACTTGCCATGTAAAGGACCTGTGTATATTCCAGGTTCTAAAGAACTTTAAATAAAGATTGATATAAAACTGCTGTATCTAGGCAAAACATTTTGCCTGCAGTAATATGTACTGTGAGCTGCAGACCTATTTCTCTGCTTGTGTTTTTCCACAACTTCTGAAGCATCTTTTTTGTTCACCGTGTAAAAGTACATCGATGCTGAAAAACTTGGCGATTGAAATTTTGAGAGTCTAGTCAAAACAGGTTTTGGCCCTTAAGGTCCCTTGCGATTTACTCCGATTAAGGGTTTGGTAGTAGGGGAGAATGTAGCATTAATAAAAAGAACATTTACATTACAAAAATCTAATGAAGAAACAAGATATGCTGCACTTCGGGTGTTTGCTGGAATCACAGGCAGAAGAGAAGCAGTAACGACTAAGGCCATCTAGTTAGAAAACACTTGAAAGAGACAAAGACCAAAAGTATAAGCTCACCAACTACGTCTTCCTGGAGACAGAAAATGTTGCTCCCAACAACACAGTGACTTGACAGTAGCTCATGCCATCACAGCCAAAAAGTGCAGTGGTCATGCGTATACATGAGACAAGCTTATGTTACCCCAGAGTTTTCGCACAGCTATTACTGCCGGCTAAATATTACCTTGTCTACTTTTCCTCACCAATAATCAGCAGAGGGCAGTGGCAATGCCGATTAGCACACTGAAGGGAAGGAGTTTTACCTGGTATCACGTATTTGCTTTATGCAGTTGGCAACACTAATCTAGATATTGTTTGTTAATAAACTAGATTTCTTGGTGATAATTTTCATTTGAATTAATTCCACTGTGGTTTGAACACATGTAGTTAAACAGGACTGAAGATAATTGTATCCATTACTCTTACTTTTCAAGGCACCTGCAAGTTGGTAGGTAGTCATTTGATGTGCTTAACGTGTATGTTATGGAGACAATAGAAGGACTGAATCTAAGGGAATATTGGTTAAGCTTTAATTTTAGTTAGGCTTATTCTGCTTATTTTGAAAAATGGTTATGCAGAACTTAAAGTCCAGGCCCCTAATTTAATTTTTCAGGTAATTAGAAAGTTACCATGATCTGAGATGAACACTACCTAGCGTTTACTGTCTCGCAGCTTAAAAGAACAACTTCAAGTAATGCAGTTGTGTAAAAACCAGGATAAGAAAAGAAGTTTCAATTAATATGCAAAGCTATTAATTTTTGGTTTAGCTGTTCCACAGCTACAAACAACCATTTGCTGATGTGTTATGAAGCCGAAGAAACCTGCACAATTCAGTGACGGTAACTTACTAAATAGTTCAGAGGACATTTAGGCATGGTTTGTGAACTTAGTGACTTCCACTGATGGTTAAAGAGAAGACATCAGTATGCTTTCATTTGATGACTACTCTAAACATAGTTGTAGAGACTGGATTCAATCTAGAGCTCCTCAGCCATACCTTTTAGTGATATGAAAATCTTAAGGTTATTCTTACATCATAATATGCATATTCATAAGAAAAAGAAAAGCATCCTATTATAACTTACTTATTCAAAAGATATTTGCTTTTTTTTTTTTTTAGTTTAATGTAAAAATCTGTGGATTCATATAGATGGATAGTATGAACAGATGTAGTAGAGACAAAGAAAAGTTGTTTTATGCAACTTGTTTTAGTACTTATTGAAGTTATCTAAAATTAGAAACAATAGCAAATTGAATATAGAATTCATTCTTAACCTTATCTACTTCCTTTCTAACTAGAGACACACTGTAAGTCAAAGTCTGAAATGTTCATCCCTCATTTAGAACTTCTCTTGATGTAACCTCAGCCAGCAGCTGAGTCCCAGTTAGCCACTCACTCTCTGTGGGTGGGATGGGGGAGAGAATGGGAAGGGTAACAGTGAGAAAACTCGTGCATTGAGACACTTCAGCAGGGAAAGCAAAAGCTGCGCATGCAAGCAAAGCAAAACAAGGAATTCATTTACTGCTTCCCATCCGCAGGCAGGTGTTCAGCCATCTCCAGGAAAGCCGGGCTCCATCACACATACATAACCATTACTTGGGAAGACAAACACTATGACTATGAATGTCTCCCGTTCCTCCTCCTTCCCCTAGCTTTTCTTGCCAAGCATGGCATCATATGGTCTGGAATACCCCTTGGGTCAGTTGGGGTCAGCTGTCCCGGCTGTGTCCCCTCCCAACTCCTTGTGCCCCCCCAGCGTCCTCGCTGGTGGGGTGGGGTGAGAAGCAGAAAAGCCCTTGGCTCTGGGTAAGCACTGCTCAGCAGTGATGAAAACATCCCTGTGTTATCAACACTGTTTTCAGCTCAAATCCAACCCACAGGCCCATACTAGCTACTATGAAGAAAATTAACTCTTATCCCAGCCAAAACCAGTGGAGAACTTCACTATAAATGGAGTTTAATTCACATCTGGAGATCCAAATTTAACTAATTTTTTAAAAATGTAGTGGCAGATCTGCTATGAGCCATTTTAAAGGTCCTGAGATGAAAGGTGAGCTTAGGAAATTAAAAATGGTTTAGCTTATGCATTGTTCTAAAATCAATCCATCAGTATAAAATTTTTAGAAGTTTTTCCCAGCCATGCTGCACTGATAATAAAAAAAGCTAACAAGAAATGTTCAACATGAGTATTATGGAGAAAATAAAAAGTTGTATTTCAAAAAGAATTAAAAGTAATGCAGAAGAGAAAGCATGTAAAATGTATAAGAGATGGCCAACTCCAATCTGAACTGAACATCTAACCACTGACAAATTCATGATGTTACCCAGGTGCTGAATATTTCTTAATAAGGTACATTAAGCTGAAGTACAAAACTAGAGCTAATATAAAGTATGGTTCATAAGTCCACATTAAGGAGGGGGTACACTGGGTGAAGAGGACACACTGAAATACTTTAAAAAATAGTTTTATGAAGTCAAACTAATTCATGTGCACTCTTTTTTATATTATAATAAGGCCATTGTCAAATGTGATATATTTTTAATCTTCAACAAGGTCAGCAGTCTGCCTTCTACTTATTGTAACTATTCCTTTGTGCTGCAAAACAATTTGCATCCAAAGAATTCAGCATTGGTGTGGAGCTCTTATTATAGGACTTCTGAATACATTACCCCTCTCTGTTGTAATTAGTCTTTTAATTGCTTGATACTATTTTGGCAGAAAGAGGCGGTCAATTAATGCAGATGCGCATGTCTCTGTCTACTGTCTGTGCCTGCCAATAGCTTTCCTTTTGAAGCTGCATTCATGAAAACTGTTTTAGTGATTCTGTTTTAGGATTTACAGTGCCTACATCAAGACACTGATATTTTCAGTAGTAAGACTGCTTTATCTTTGTTTTGGTAAAATTTGAGATTTTGTTTTATTTTGCTACTCTGAAAAAAGTTAGTTTCTCCTTCCATTTGCTCTTTGTCTCTTTCCTGGCTCCCCACACCTAACACACATTCGCATGGACTCTTCAGGCCCTTCTGAGTGCCTAAGACATTAAAATGAAGGAGTACAGTGCTCACTTCTTGTGACCTATGACATGGACAAATTATTTTCTCAGGAATGCTGTGTATCCTGACCAGCAAAAATAATCCTTACTAAACCCCTAGTGGTTGCATGGACTCAAATTCAGTCTGGAAGTAATGTATTTGAACAAAAACAGCAGCAAAAGAACATGTGGCAGAAGGGCACAGTCCCCACTGAAATGCACAGTTAGGTTTTGTGGTAATAAAAAGTGTGACTAAAATGCTACCCATCAAATTTGAAATCAGCTTCCATGTCTGTAAAAATCTGCAGAAAGTGCTTGAAATCAAACAGAAAAAACCTCTTAGCCCAAGTTCCCAATACTAGGTGCCAAAAAAAGAACTATTTAATTTCAAGCATGCAGTATTCCTTCAACTTTGTCGTATCATTTGAATTTACTTATCAATTATGGGATTAAGGTATTAATTTTCAGTCAGCAATTTGAAATGTCCTTATGGATTTTATTCAAGGTCAAACTGAAAAAGGATTTCTCACTAAATGAAATGGTAATAGTGTTTTCAAAAATAGAAGCAATGTAGAAAAAGAGGAGGTAAAAGAGTTCATTAAAAGTTTTCCGCCATGCTGCTTGAAAACTCTCACAATCATTGAAACTAAGTAAAACAAGGATACCATGTAATCTAAGGTTTCAGTATAAAAGGAATAAGTATATGACTTCAGTAACTACTTCTTCAATATTTTAAATTCATATTATAAAAGAAATAGAAAGAATTTGTGTTCTAACGTGTAAATAATGGCTGATAAGAATGTAATAGGTCTATTTTTATCTAATGGACAGTTAAACAAAACCACAGAATTTTGAAAAATTCAAAATCTTACCCTTCAATCACATAATTTTGCCAACTTTTACAGTGCTCCCTTCTTACTAAAAAGCTGTTCATAAGGAAAAAAAACCAAACAAACCCACAAAAAGAGCTTTTCTATCAAAAGAGTTAGGCTATTTCAGTCAACAAAGCAAGCAAATCAGGAATTTGAGTGGCTCATAGGAAAACACCTTTCTTTTTAGTTGAGCTCAGGCTAAAGAATCTCTTCTGATTGCCATTAATGATAGCTTGTTATTGGATGTGAGACTTTTTTTTGTAGCAGGCTACTCAAGTATTTCTTTTGCTTTGTGGAGTAGAAACAAACTCCATCATCTTCACCCAGACATTGCCAGGGCCAGTTTAAATTAATGCTGATGTTTGCAGTTAGTCAGCTGGCATTCTTGCACAGCCGTGTCCTCCAAATACACATCAGATTCCCCGTTACCTGATTTTATACTGACAACAAACACAATGAACCATCAGAGGAAGCCATATGAAATGCACAAGAAGCGCCTCTGTTTCCCCTTTCTATATATTAGACAGTCTAAATGTAGACTGCTACAATATTGATGCAGGAAAGACAAAAATAAGAAATAAAGCTCAGTCGCAGCAACCATAATTTGAAGTATGCCTTGGTAATGTACCTGCTTTGATCTAGTACAATACTTCTAGGTATCATAAATAAATATGACCTGCCAGCCCTTAGGCCTGACTTAGAGACTGTGACATATGGCTGTTATACATACACAGTCCCTTGGTTTCTTACTAAGGCTGACAAAGGTCAAGCAGTCCTATGCCTTCCATCTCTCATTTACATTTTAGGCTTCAAGAACAAGAGGAGGCCCTCTAGACAGCTATTGCCGAGTAACACAGTGGATGGCTATGTTACAGATCATGAATTAGCAGGGTCAAGAATTGGTCTAACCCAGATTTTGGAGCAATTGCCTTCACAGATACTTAAATTATTAGGAAATAGCTTAAGGCAGCTTAGCTCAACTTCAGAAATGCCTAGTACATCAAAAGTCACTTCTTTTCTTCCACAAGAGGTGATCATAGTATTAATAACACTATTATCAGTTCTTCATGTAGTGCACAACTAATCTTTTCTGACATATTCATCATTTGCATATTTGTATTCATATGGCTAAGAGCTGTTTTGGTCTTCTTTATGATATAATTCTCTGCCAAAGACAAAATTCTGACCTGTGCCAGTTTTCAGTCTATCTGTGCTAAAACTGAAATTCTAGACCTGGAAAGAAGAAGTAATAACAAGAAAATACCTTTGCTAAGTGTGATCTGAATTGTGAGGTATGTTCTTTGTTGTCTTACAGAATCTCAAATGCTAAAATAATGAGATAATCTCTGGCCTCAGGCTTGGATCCTAAAGCTTATGCACCCACAGGACTTCATGAACTTCTACAGTCTCACCAAAATCAATAGGAGTATTCATGAGATGAAAGTTATTTGCATGCTTAGGTCTTTTCAAAGTCAATGCCTTTATTATTTGGATTCAGGCTCAAAGTTTTCAGTGACCAACCATGTCAGTAGCTCACTCAAAGAGTAACAGACAATTTATGCCTGTCGTGCTGGGTTACCAGACAAAATACTTCCCCTCACCTTCACTTCCTCTTCTGTGTGCCTTGAATATATCAGCAACCTGATACACCAAATCAGCATGCCAGCAGTTTATGAACATTGTTAGAGTATGCTTAAATCAGTATTCAGCAAGTAGAGATTTTTTTATTATTGTGACATTGTTTTATGACTGCTGAAGTGCAAAAACATCACAGATTTTATATGTAAATCATGCAAAAGCACAAAACTAATACAAAAAAAAAGATCTAGCATGATGAAGACATCTAAGGTTCAGAGTACACACAGACATCTAGTAACCTCAATTCACTGAGCAAGAGATGGAGGATGTAGAACAGACAACATGTCTGTCAATAGGACCATCAGTGACAATGCACAGAAATCATCTGACCCTGATCTTTGCAAAACAGTCAGCAACAAGGTGCTGCAACTGGGTAAAGCAAACCCAGAAACATCTCGTTGATGCTTTGTTAGAGAGTCAGCACCAACAGAACCGTTACAGAAGCACCAGTGAGATGGCAGTGTCTATTTTCTTACTTCCTAGAGATCAAAAGAAGACTGTCCCTCTTACTTATCTCTTCTGTAACAAGAACTTGAAAACCTAGTGCTCCTGTCTTCTTCAGCTAGGTGTTCCAGATGAGAGAGAAGGAAGATAGGAATGCCAGTCACTCTGTTTTTTTGAGAACTTATTCTAGTTGACACCTCCCAAGGTGTCAGGTCCATCTCTGGACTGAAAGGTGGCTGCTGGCACTGGAAGAAGGGGATCTAAACACTTTCATATCTACAGGTAATATGCTTGTAATAATCCAATCTTTACAACATCAAATTAATAAGACCAGGTGTAGGCTATTTAACTAAGTGTAGCAAAAGCCTTGCATGGGTAGTCAATGTGGTGTCTTCATCACAAGTAAACTTTTAATCATCTCAGTTCTTGCAACTGTGAAATAACAATCCATGATTTCGTACAACCATCCCAGGAACTTCATAGTTCCTTCATAAAGTAGTAGTTTATGATCACCCTTAGAGAGTGTGAGTCTGCATACATACACATACATTTACTATTGTATAGGAAAAGTAGTAAAGCCTGATCCAATGTCCATAAAATTAAATTTTCTGAATTCAGTAAAGGATTTCTTGTGTCAGACTCACTGTCAGTAATTTCCCTATCACCTTTCTATCTTTCTGCACATTCTTTTAAAAAGATAATGAGTTTCTTAACTTAAAACAAACAAACAAACAAACAAACAAAACCAAAAACCAACCACTGAAAAATAGTTTAGGGTTTTTTTTTTAAAAATATAGGCTTTTCCATTTTAAGTAATTTTGAAACATTTAGCATTTGCCTGTGTTCAGCCTTTCAGCTACTAGACAAATTCTCTCCAAGTCCCAAAACACTGAAAGTTCCTGTTAAAAAGGTAAATAAATTTACCTTTTCTTCCATTGCAGCACAGGAAAATGTTTATGTATTTCTAACAGTAAGATCCCTAGTGCATTTGCTTTGCCAGAGCAAGCAAGAGAAGTCTACTCTAAATCAAGAATATTACCCTTAATTCTCAAGATCTAAATGGCAGGTTAATCTATCCCACTAGGCTTTAACAATTGACTGAAAGTTGGATCCTAAGACCTTTAAAAAAAAAAATCTTCTAATTGAAAGTGCTGGCTATTGATAATATGTTGCTGTCATATAGTCATTTGCTACTGTATACCATAAATTTCGATTCTTGGCAGTGAAAGAAAGTGTTCCTTTAAAACTCTCTGCATTCATGCCATTTTTTTAAGCTGAAGTATAATATACAAAACTAATTTTCTATGATTTACAGACCTTTTCTCTTTGTGTAAAGAGCAAACCAAAGTTAAATAGAAGATGATTTAAATTATGCTATTTACAATTTCTCTATTTTATATAGATCTGCTTCGTATTGGGTACAACTTGCTCACTATTTTATGAAATTGCTCATTAAAGATTTTGACATTTAATCCTTAAAGAGCAAAGAGAAATACAGCTATTATAGGATTACTGAATTTTAAAAATTTACTTCCTTGACTTGGATGAATTCCTTTTGCAGGTGAAAAACACAAGTATGTGTATTTGTATGCTTGACGAAACCAGGTAAGATTATCCCTACTAAATTGCATAAGTAGCAAATAAGAAATACCATAAAGTTCAATGAGCTCATCTTCCCCCTCAAAAAAACAAAAGCAATACCCACAAGGATAGTATATGCAATGTTCTTTGTGTTACCAGAATTGTAGATTCTGAAGTTCCCAAAGGTGATACAAAGGTGATACATCTAAGAATACTGTTACAGTTGTGTTAACCTCAGTCCTTTAGGAAAGGCGAATACCAAAAAAAGTGTTAAAGAGCATCTGAATGGAGTGCACCCAAAGCATTTCACAGTATGGAATCAGATTACCATTTATATATATAAAAATACAGAATAGCTTAAATTCTTATTTTTGTTCATGCTGTGTAAATCTATATTTCAGCTTTTATCAAATCGTGGTTTTCAGTTAAAACATTGTGTATCTATCTTCTTCTCTAAGCTCCAGCAGAATTTTCCTCTTTATTTTCAGTTCATACAGGTTTGTCATGACACACGGCTCCATTTCCTGTGACTCTATCACAATGCAGCCTTAAGTAATCTCTCTGCCCTTTGCTCAAATTCCAGTAACTGTTATTAATGCTACTTTTGTACCCAAAGCAAGTAATTCTCACATCAAATGGAATGAGAAATATTCTCTTAACGCTTACTGAATTTCACTGCAATGTGTACATGCACTTCAACAATACAGGCAACAAATTAATTGCAAAATTTCCTTTCCTCAAAAATGACTGGGGTTAATTGTAGCTTCTCCTTATTCTGAGAACATTAAAATCTAGCATGATTATGCAAAGGCTGCATCCAATTCCACTCCTGATAGGGAAGGAATTTTGCATGGGTCCCTGAATGGCTGATGAAAAAAACGTGATCTTATTCCTATAGGAGATCCTGTATTTCCTGTTATTCTCCTTCTTTCTCAGAAGTACTTCCAGCACTTCACCATGATTTCTAGACACAAAAAGCACATGCAGTATCTGGCTGGCTTGTAAAAGCCAGAGCCAGACGAGTGTTTCCAGGTGAGAAAACCCAGTATGATGATGCACCGAGCCTTAGACAAAAAACCACAAACCAGTAGTCTAACTAGATTACCTAGGATTTTTTTGTGTGGCTATCTAGTGAGTAGAACATCTCTAGAGCCATTTCTTCACACTTGGGGGACCACAACGGTGTTTCCTCTGTCTCCCACTAACAGCATTAACTATAGTCCCATAGCAAAAGGAAATAAATACATAAATTGCAAAGAGACAAGTCTGCCTTTGAGAAAAGCTGAAGTACTTCATTCTCCCCAGGCATGAAGCACTCATTGAAGACCGTGTGAAAGACATGGGGTTTTTTGGAAAGCAATATTAAGTCTGACTGCCTTCAGGAATGTATTACTGAATTACCTTTCCATAAACTATTAAAACCAAAGTTTGCTCAGTTTAATTGAGGCCTCATGCTCTTGTCTCTCTCCATAAACCAAGCATGGGATAGGATACCAACTAACACAGCAGAGTAACCAAGTTTCTGACATTACTTGCCAAGGTTTTCACAGCAGTCCAGTTAAAAAAAGCTGTGCTGCTCACAGCTTGTGCCAAGACCAAGTGCCCACCTCAAAACCAGGTAGAGTAGCCTAGTGTGAAATGTGAGAGTAAAATCTGTATTCCTACTTCTTCACATACTTTGATCCAGCGCATGCAATTATGCCTTCCTCCCATGGCTGGTTGAAGCAGCTACTGTGACCTACTATTGACTTTGAAAGCAAGGAGATGACCTATAGATAAAGGGGTAGAAAACTATGCTTTTGATTTTGACAACTTCCTCTTTAACGCACGTTCTTGTTTTCCTCCAGGAGTGATACATTACATACCACTGTTTGGCTCAGAAAGGAAAAACTTTTAGAGTACATAAAATTCCCAGTTTGGTTCACATTATTCCTTCTTCAGATGTTCAGAGGCCAAATGCTCTTAAGTCTTCTGAATATTATGAATGATGAAACTCCAGTCAAGGAATAGTAAAAATACTATGCAACTTTCCTGAAAAATTAGAGCTAACCAGGCCTGAAATAACCACAGTTCAATATTCTCTGTGAAATATAGTTGGTCAGTTCCAAGATTAAGAGACTTGACAAAACCTTATATGAATAAAGCTGAGCAATAAATAAAGCAATAGGTAGGCTCAGCTAAACTGACATTAGTGCTAGATATATAGGTAGATAGTTGTTGATATTTTTAGGGGAAAAAAATAGTTCACTGCAGAAAGAGAGGAAACACCAAATTAACAGTGTTGAGAGAACTGTACACTAATCACAATAAGGAGAGAATATAGCAGATATAGAGTAGATTTGTAGACACACTTGACTTCACTTGGGTGCTCATACTGTATTTTGAATGTCTCATGTCTTACTGAAATAGTTTGGGTTTAAGAATATAATTACAACTGGTATCATAATTGACAGATGTATATTAGATCAATCTAAGTTTGTACGTGTGTGCAATCTTTCTAAAAGTCTGCTCAGAAAGCAGAATTAGGTTTGGGAAGGATACTGAATAATATCTAATAATAAAACCAAAACAAGTTATTTTAGTAGGTTGTGTAATAGGAAACTTTATTAATGAAGTGTCAAGGCCGCTGGCTATCTACAGAAGATACTGAAAATAAATTAATTTAAGCCATGAAACAAGACCCAATATCCTTTGTTAAGCATTAACACTTCCACATAACTGTGGAAGAAATCATGGTACAACCAGACAATTAAAAATTTCTCATATAGCAAAGACTTGGTTGGCAAGTGCAATTTAGCAGGTATGTGGCCAGAAAGCATTTTGTGTGGGAACGTGGCTGGGACAAGGAAAAAAGTAACACATTAAACCTTTGGAAATTGGTACTGCACATAAGCTGAAATGGTTTTTCTTTATGTCTACCTAAAGGCCTAGTATGACAAAACCAATAAGGTCTCGGTAAGACTGAGAAGTTGTATTTACAGAAAAGAGTAAAAAACCCCCCACTTTCATGTAACATTTCCTAATATCAAACTGAAAACAAAGCAAATGAGCAGCTCCTTTGAACTGACTGCAATCTTGGCCGGTGTTTTACCTGCATGCAACATGAGCATGTATAAAACATAAAGATTCTCATAGATTTTGCAACCAAGGCAAAAGGGTATGTAAGGCACCATTACAATATGAGGAGCATATGTTCTTTAGAAATATAAAGCAGATAACCTCATGGAAAGCTTGTCAAGCTGTGATATGAATAGGCATTGCCAGGAGAACACAACTTGTTACAATGTACTCAGTGGTCTTGAAAATTAAGACATGTCAAACTGGGCAGACAGCGCATTGCAAAAAACCTGTGTCCAGTTCCCTGTACATGACCGCAAAACTGAGCCTTGAAGCATTTTTTCAGATTTCTGAGGAGAAAAAGAAATCTGATAGAATTCATCAGGACCAACTGCAAAATACTATATTCAAGCAGAAATCATCAGCTGCATAATTGTAGGATAAGGAACAATATCCTAGGCTGCAGCTGTTCAGGAAAAAGAAGTCATGAATGATAGCAAGACATAAGATCAATTGAAGTTAAGATTGCCGTAGTGTTCTAACCAAGACAGATGCTACATTGGGAAAATAAACAAGACTGTATCTCATTAAATTCTCAGGTATAATACTGTGAATAGTTCTGAACACTAAACTTTGAGTAAAATAAACCTATGTGAAAAGCATCAATAGAATGTTTCCCAGAACTGCAACTAAAGAAATGATTGAATGAAGTAGCCTTTCCAGTGAAGACATTGGTGGACATGCAACAGATAACATGATGGTCGTATTCAAATATGTGAAAGGCTGCTGAAGACAGGAAAAGGAGAAAACAGATACTGAGTGCACTAAGACAGGCGATACGGACCTGCATTTACTGGTACCCAAGAGCTTCTTTTTAACAAAATACTTCTAGCAATTGACAAACGATTGCTCAAACTGATTTTCACATCAGATAACAATAGAACAGTGCTGATTAGTCTTAAATAATGTAAAAGTGGCTAGCTGACCAAATGGTGTAGCCCATCTGAATCCATAATCATGTTGAAAAAACTCTACCTGTAATATCTAGTATTCCCAAATTAATTTAACTGTGCAGCTGCTAACATGCTTGCTCACTTACCTAAAATTTCAGTAGGTCAGGGCATCAGTTCATCTTCTGCAAGATCTTAAAACACTAGTAAAAGATTACAGAATTAAGATGCCAAAGTTAAGTAGCATTCCTTTCCCATTTTTGTTATTTTGATAGCCCTCCCCTGGAAAATACATTGCAAATCAGAATTAAGAGAATCAGCCCCCTGAAGTCAACAGATGTATTTCTCTGGATTTCTAACTTTTAGAATTAATCCTGGAAAAAAGTAAAGGCTATGACAGAATACAGCAGAAACTGTAGAGAAAAGATCCCTCATCAACAATATTGATACTGTGAAAAATGATAAAAAGAATTATATCAGCTTCAGGGAAAAATAACCAAAGTAGCTCAGAAAATAGGCATATATATGAAATGAGCCCTACAGGGTTTGAAAATCAAGAATATAAGGCCAATCCAAATAGAAGTCTGCCTAGTCATTTAAGGATAGACATGACAGTGTAGCTCTTCTCTGGCTTTTTTCTAATAGGGAAGTCATATTTCTAAAGGTCAGAATGTACTCTGACTCTAGTCTTCATGCAGAAAGGAAAGACAACCACTCTCCTTGCAGTCCCCAAATGCAGCTTTTTTTTCCAGCAGTTTACTATGTGTTTTAACTGGTTAACAGAAGAGATGTAGACTATAGTGAAGATGAATAAATGTGAGGGTGTTGAAAAACAAGAGATGTAGCGCATGCCTGTAGCCCACAAGGGATGGCATTGCCACTGCTAGTAACAGGCCACAGGCCTTGTGTCAGGCTCATGGGCCTCAGGTGGTGTCAGGCCTTGCTTGGACTCATCTTAGTCTGTCTGGAGCTATGCGTTAGCTTTTCGAGCTGTAACAGCAATTATCTAACCATTACTTGATGGTTATACCCTTTTTTATTTCTAGCTTTTGCTTAGCTTTATCAATTATATTATGGTTATTGTTGTACATACAGCTATAGTAATAACTGCTGGGGTGGCCCTGGTGGGCCATGGGCTGGGGCTCTGACATGGCTCCCAAGCACACACTGCTCACAGCTCATTTGCACAATTAGCCCTTTCACCAGAAGCCTGACTCAAGATCAAACGACTGCATCAAAATCTGGCCCTGACCCCAGACCACCAAAGCCATGGGGTTGGAGGGAAGAGGTTGTTCCCAGGACCTAGACAATAACATAATTAATCTCTGTAGAATGAATTATCTATGACCTTAGAATCAAATGCAAGATAGAGAAGTACAAGCAAAGGAGGCCCAGTGGCTATGGACAATTCATCAATGGTCCTTTACTGCTCATTAAAGGAATGCAACCATGGGAGCTGGCAAAAAACATTTTAAGGGTAGCAAAAAACCAAAAAGTACCCAGTATCTATGTAAGACACTGTATATAATAAATCTGGATATAATGGGGAATTATAAACAAAAGAAGAAAGAATAAGGTGTTAACAAACAGATAAAAATGACCACAAGCAGACTAAGCAGTGAGGAGGAAGAAACCTCAAGTTTTCTCTTGGTGAAGGACTCTGGATGCTGATGGCTCCCTCTAACCCCATCACCAGAGTGCAGCCACTGACCTTAAAGTCCACAGGAGCAGTGGAAGTGGGAGCAGAACACCACAGAAAGGGGTAGATACTAGAAATTTTGTGTCCCCCATTTTAATGGTATACAATTTGAATGCTAAGTGTTATCATCACTGCAACTAGACTAACAGTAATTCTTTGATTAGAACTTTAAGATGTTAGGCTAACACTAAATTCTTGGCTTTGTATGTAGTGTGTGTTCCTTTGGCCCACAGAATGCACAAACTGTGGTGCAATAAACTGAATGAGCATTTGAGCAACCTAGTCTATAAATTGGGTACTAAAGTGGTAACAGGAGTATTAAGCTTTTGCTGACACTATTTCTTAAAGATATTAACAACTGGTAAGAAGAATGTATATCTTTGGTTTCCTTCTTTCTTCAGTCTCTGAACAAAAAGTTTTCAATGGGTTGTACCCCAGCTCCCCCAGTCCTTCATATCAGCTAGCTTACAAGATAAGGATTATCTCATCTTCTTTTTTGTTCATTCTGAAGAATCTTGTAAGGAGCATAACTGAGTGGTTCTCAAATGAACACATTTTCTATCTACACTTGTGGCCACAGAAAATTCATGATGGCTGCCAACTGCCTGATAAATAACTTGTGGTTTTTCAGAACAGTGCCATGGTAAGTGCTAATGCCTCTTTAAAATCTTGTGGTTTCAAGCAAATATTGTTAAAAACTCCCTGAGTTTTCAATTTAAAATAATTAGACTACTTTCATACCAATTGAGGTACTGTTCTACTATATATTGATGTAGAGCATTCAACATATGCTTGCATGAGCATCTTTACACAGTTTGTTATAGGGAAAAAGAGGACTATACTAATGTCTGCAACAAGGTTCATGTTACTATATATAGGGTTCTTCCTGAGAACTATAAAGCATCTAAAACTGTACAACATGTAGCTATATTGCTTACAGTAGAGTAGGTCTCTACTGGTAGACTGCCAAAGCAATCTAATTTCAGCTGAATATTGTTCCCATTTCAGTCACATTTTACTGCACAAGGAATTTGCCTTCTTTGGTACCTACAGTATTAGTTTCTGAGAGAAAATACCTGGATGAAAACACGACAATACTTGACCACATCTATTCTTCAGAAAAAGTTTGGAGACAGGCTTCAGAGTTAGACTGAAGGCTGAAATGAGATATCCTAAGTCTCTTCCTGCCTGCATTGGCATCCAGTAGCTGAAAACCATCAAAATTTCACTTACAATACTCTGTCATACTTCACAGGTTTTGGTAGGTAAGGTTCCTAAGTAAGGCACTGGAAGCCTTACTGAAAGTAATCATGATTCCTAATGAAATGCAACTGTACAAATATCAACTCTATTGATAACTGTGCTTTGAACATCTACCTGAACAGTTTGTTCTTATGCAGCTTTCAAAACTAAAAATGAGAAAAACTCTACATAAGGTGCCTGAAGCTTTCCTTATGGAAAAAATGCAGACTTATAAATTAAGCATTCCTCTTTTAAAAAAACAAAAAACAAACTTACATGGTCTAACTGATTCTTTCTTATTCAAACATGAAAAATGTGTGAGTAGAACATGTCTCTCAGCTGTTACAATGAAGAATAGTTAATCAGAACTTAATATGTTGTCATTAGCAAAGAGATAGAAAAAAACAGTGTAAATATTTGTTCAGTAAATCACTGCACTTGACATAATGAGACATTCAAAACATTGCAGCAGACATAATTGTGCAAAAGCTGTTATTTGTTTAATGCTTTGTCTAGTCTACACTCCCCCTCCCAAGAAAATGACTGTTCCTTTATTTCCTAGTATTGTTACAAGAATGTAAAGTACCTCAAGACAAAATTCTTAAGATCTCTCATTTACAAGTTTGTTCACTGAAATGTATTTCTGCCTTAGCTAGTATAGTACTTACAAATGCTTGCAATAGTAAAACAAAGTATATCCTGAAAGCTGTTTGATACAATTCAAATCAGAAATTGGGTACATTATATGATTAGAAGAATATTTATATGTGTAGCAAATTATTTACTTTATATGAGAGACTGCTAGTGACTGTTTCTCTCTATCCATGTAACTGATGCTAAGTTGTTTCCTTTCATCATCATTCTTGGAGTATAAGGCTATAAATTATCCATTCACACAATTTTTCCCACATAGAAAGTAAAATCATTCTATGCAAAACTAAAGTTTGAACGTAGTAAGTAGGGAACTGAAGAATAAATTTAGTTGATGCAAAATCATAAGAAGCTTGTGAACACTGATACAAAAGCTGCTTCTTGAAGAAAACCATGATATTTTCACTCTATACAGAGATTACAGATTGCAGTTTGCTTTTATTACACTTTATTGTTACTAAAATTGCAGGTTTTAAATATAATAAATATTAAATGCATTTACCTTTGATGAACACCCTCCCCTAAAATTGTGTCCCTTTTGTCCAAGCAAATTATTGAGGCTAAAAAACCTTTACAAAACCCACAATTTATCAAATACGACAGAATCCTATTCTAATTTCAGCTCTTGAAAATTCTTCCTTTCAACAGTAATGCTGTTTGCAACTTAATACCACTGAGAGAGAATCTCTGGCATGTCACATTTCTCCTGGAGTTCATTAAAAGAGTGTGAGTGTCTCCGAGTTAGCCAGACCAGTATGGGAGGAGTGAATGCGTGGCCCAGGCTACCACAGAGTATAAAAACTAGACAACTAGTAAAAGAATTTCAAACAGAGCAACAGGCTTGAGCTGCCTTCAACCTTCATATTCCTTTCTAGTGACTGGAGACGCCCAGCGTTGTGACAGTGAATATATTATGGTAATGGGAACCACATTGGTATTGGCATTGAACCTTATATTGCAATTGCTGCATTTTTCTAAGTGAAACTTAGATTTGTATTGTGTTTTCACTGTATTTTGTATCACTCTGCTAAATCAGAGATCTCATGTGACATCGACTATCTTTAAATAAGTAAATTCGATATTAAATATTACAAGCTCCATGCATGGAATATCTAAAAGAACCCGGTCAGAGAGTATCAGACTCTGACAGTGCCTTTCACTTGAACCTGTGGGTAACTGCCAGGCACAGTGCTGTACCAGTCTAACAGCAGGTGACCCACAGGAAGAACAGACCGTGTAAATCATGAAGCTCAGCTCACAAACAGACTGGTTGCCCATGTCTTTTCCTGCTTCGGTTATTGACTTGCAGGACATTTAGCTTGGCAGTTCCCCAGGGTCTGGTTTTGGAAACTTCTATCAGGGAGCAGCAAGAGTGGGGCTGCACTTCAAGGGAGGACAAGGCAGGAACCAATGGTGCCAGCACAGGCAGTGCCTTCACTGCCAGGGCGCCCTCCTGTAGCACCTGAGCAAAATAAGCAGTGCTGGATGGTGACAACAGCAGGTTCCAGTGACAGTCCTGTGATCCTCAGCCAAAGGCAAGGTTAACAAGTCAGGACTGAGGTTAATCCATGAAAGCTCACTGACTGTTCAGGGACAGCTTGAGACAGGACTAGACCCTGGCACAACCACAGCGTAACTCAGGCCATGCCTGAGCACCTTGGCCTGAACTGAAATGGAACCTTTTGATGAACTATTTTTTTTAAAAAGAGACCAGTAATCCAGCCTCTTAAAGGTTTGATCTTTATCCATAAACAGATTACTTCATAGCTTTGGCTTTTCAAGAAATCAAGTGGATGGAGGGATAGGTTTTATGTGGTATGAATATTCATAAGAACATCTGCATTTGTGTTGCTACTTTCTGGTAATAAACTGTTCATATTATTTTTGTTTTCTTTCTTCTTCTTTTAACAGAGTTATGGATGTTTGTTAACACATTCTGTAGCTCCATACTATGGCACAAGCTAAGTCCACCACAGAAGATACAGAGACCACTATCCTTCGCTCAACATAAAGGTGTTCATCTTCTGAACGGGACATCTCTTGGCACAGTCAAGCACACTATAGCTGGCCTTATTATCCTTGGCATTTCTCACAATCTGAGTCTACCAACAGATTAAACTGTAACATATACTTTTTAGATATAATTAGTGTCAGAATATTGAATTCATATCTAAGAGGGCAGGAAATCAGCTAATACCAGTAACAGCATCACTGAAGAGGGTGCTGAATGGAGCGTCTGCTTGGCTCTTTCAATTAGATTTGGACACAACTTAAGATTTCAGTTCTGCAACACACTTCTGTGAAGACAGATCCTTAATATTGCACAAAGTCCCACTCAAATGGATGAGGCTCAACCCTGCAACCCATGCAGAGTTCAAGTCTTCTCCTGTTGCCATAGGGAACAAAAGCACAGTCACACAAGGTTGAGAAATTGCAACACTACTGTTAGTAAATACAAAAGGTATCGTCAGTCCCTTTTTATTTATAGATGCCAAACCTTTTATGTTCACAGCTCTTTTTAACGAAACTTTTTTCTTTTTTTTTTTTAAAGGGAAGCAGGGGAAGAGGCAAATGTTCTCCTATTAGCAGCTTTTCAAACGTGGCATGAAAAAACATACTTGTTTCATTCAAGAGAATAAATTTTCACTTCACAGGACAGGAATAACAACAGACAATACAATGTCATATTAGGGATCAAGCAATACAAGACAAGAGATTAAAGAAGAACACAAAGCACCTAAAAAAGGTTAGGTTTAGTAATGAACTTCTGTGACAGAACAACGAGGTGGAGCTTTGTAATTGATCTGCCCAAATCTTGTCCTCAGAGCCAATACACCACAAAACCATGAGAGCTCGTGGAACTAGGCTCAGCTCTTACAGGAATTGGAAGAACAATCTTTTTGAAAACATACATCTCCAGTCTTATCAGACAGAAAAAATAAATGGAATTGAAAATCACCCTGCTGTGATCTCATATGCTACATCCTGTCTTTTATCCCCACAGACCACTGGATTTCCAGAATATTCTCCTTTCTTTCCATAGCCTCACTATGCCAAGACCCTACTCTTCAGAGCAACCTCTCCCCCACAACTCATTATGTTGTGGGCTCTTGGTGACATCTGCCAGCCTACTCTGCACATAGCATATGCAGTTAAAGCAGCCTGTCCTCATGAACTCGCCCAACATTAGAGCTTTCCTTGCTGACACCTGCAAGCAAAACTTAAATACTAGGCCATGTGTAGCAGAGTATAGTATTATGGAGAAGGAAAACAGGGAGAAATCTCAGCCACAGACTTTTAGTGGAATATAATGTAAACTATAAAGCATACTGTTTCTGCTCTGTTCTCTAAGCAACAGATTAAAAGAAACATTTGGGTTGATTTTTTTTAGCTAAAAATAACTTAAAAACTTGAAGTTACTTATAATACAAAATAAAGAGTAAGTCCATAGTTAATAAAATTGTCTTTACAGTTTTTCCTGTAAATAAGTAATTTTTAATATTAGTTTATATTATTCAGTATTCTGTCTAAAGAAATACATGGAGCAATACTGTCTCTAAGTGTTAGGCAATCTAAGCATGCATGTCCTTTCTTTTAAGGCACGTTTTACTGAAACTGAATAGGCTTGTTTTTCAGTTGCAAAAGC